>NC_064414.1:40137500-40475000 GCF_023375975.1 Astyanax mexicanus | reverse complement strand
GGAAACATAACACTGTATGAAATATATGTATATCATTTAACACCATTTATGATAATTACTAAAATACTGCTATACGTTTTTGTACATATCTTAACTCCTGCTTCCTATCACCACAGCAGGTCCTCCCTTAATAAGGAAACATAGAATAACAACAAAAACAAAAAAATGGATACTGATCCAAACTGTGCTCTGGCCCAATAATTGCTTACTTATCCATGCATCATTTGTTTTCAAATGATTATTAATAAAGAAATGATTAAATCAAGAAAATGGGAGCCACTTATGTGCCAAAGAAACACTACCAGATTAATACTACCATTGCTACGACAAATTTATGATTATCCTTTATCAATATAATCCAATATATTTTTGTGCACTGTTATTAAATTAGTGTTACTTGGTACAGTCATGACATTTAAGAAGGCCACGGAGATTCTTAAACTTGTGAGAAAAAAATAAAAATAAAATGAGGCAGATTAGTGCTAAACAACCCTGAATGTGAAAATACTATACTTGTAATACCGGAGTAGAAAACCAACAACTCTTCCAACAATTCACACCAGAATCAAAAACATCACATGCCCGAGCACACACTCACTAACTATAAAATAAAAGCAGAACAGTCTCTGGAGTATTTAGATCTTAATTTCACTAGAGGCTCATACAGTTCATTTAGCTTTGTGTGGACAGTGCATGCAGTGAAAACAGCTCATACCAGGTACACAGGAAAGCAGATTAACATAACAAGGTGAAAATACTTTGTGCTGTGAGATATCTGCACTTTTAAACATCATATTGCTCATATTTAGTGAAGACTTTCTTTTCTGTCTGCATTTTTGACATAACTTTTTACATTTTAAATTGGTGTGTAATTTTTAGATGATAACTATGTATTGCTAATAAGCAAATACAGCTGCAACGTTTCAATGAAAAGACTGTCTCTTTTTGCTCTGTCTCTTTCTCTGTCTGCCTGTCTCTCTTTCTCTCTACCTGCACTGGTGCAATAGCTGTGATAGAATCGCAAGAAACGACTGGTTAAAACGTGCAATTTAATAGCTTTTAGATCCTTAGATCCTTAGATCCTTCAGGGCACTGGTCTGCTTGTAGTGTAAACCCCCTGCAGTGGAAACGGTGATATGTAGCTTCTGAAGCTGCTCTCATTCACAATTACTGAAGACAATGGGACCAATTACTACTTGTTTCTAACAGTGTTATTAGCATATGGGTGAAGCAGAGCGAGGTACGGAGAAAACGGAGAGAGGAAGAAAGAAACAGGAGGACGGCGCAGAGGAGCAGACAGCTAAAGAGGGAAGGAGAGAGCGAGAGAGCTCTCAGAAGGATGAGTGTGTTCTCAGAAGAATAGAATGCTTTAGCAGATAAGACAAATTAGGAGAATGAGGGTTCATGCTATAAGAGACCATAAAATCCAACTGAGGAGAAATATTTTCATTTTTTAAACAAAGAATATTTTGGTTACGCTTCACTGACTATTTTTTTTTCCTTTTGCATTGATTAACATTAAAACGTTTAAGCTATCATTTAAAAATGCCACAGAAGCATTATGGAAATACCATAATGACATTTGCCTCACCTCTTGGGCAATAAAATGTTAAAATAGGCCTCTTGGCAAAACAGCTCACTGGCATAACAGAGGTGAGTGAGACAAAGGACACTGGAACTGACACACCTTAGTTAACTCTTACATGTCATAGCTTTTACAATAATGATGAGCTATTAAACTGTGAATAGCAGCACAGTTAAACCTGCTGCAGACTGTGCTAATGCGTTGTAACCAGACCGGAGGCAGACCGAGGTTAAGCAAGGCATACATAATTTAACACCCCATACTATTAAAGTTAGCATACAATAGCTGGGAGGCAAGCTAGGACAACATCATGTTGAATTAACATTACAAATTACATACATTCATTTATCCATCCATCCATCCATCCATCCATCCATCCATCCATCTACGTATTTGCTTCTGGGGGGCTCGAGCCTACTTAGAATAATTATACAAGGTACAAGGCAGGAATACCTCTTGGCCAGGGTATCAGTTCATCATAGACCACCACAGTACCACCCATTCATTCACACACTTACATCTAGGAAGAATTTAGCATAGCCAAGCAAAGTAGAACAACTTCACTACTGCACTTAAGTACTAAAATGCTGTATCTGTATCTACATTTTTACATTTACATTTTACGGCATTTAGCTGACACTTTCATCCAAAGACCTACAAGGTTATTTCAATTACAAAGGTGGGTCAATGTAGTGTTAGGAGTCTAGCCCATGGACTCTTATTGTGTAGCACATTCAGTCACCCAGACTGGGAATTGAACCCCAGTCTCCCACATGATGTGGTAGCTCACTAGCAAGTAGTGGTGTTATCCACTGTGCCACACTAACCACCAATATATCTACTAGACATTATTTCTTACTCCTACTTCCATTATACTTCACTACATATTTTCCATGAGTTTAATTCTTTTACTCCGATACATATTTTATGTGCTACATTGATATTCATTACAATTATTAAAATGTAAGGAATCATTCTATACCCACATTATCACTAAAGCCAGAATGGTAGATTCTCTGCACTGTCACTGTCTGGTTTGATAAAGCTACTTATCATTGAGCAAATCAAGCGATTAAGCTGATCTTATAAGAAGACCACGCTGCTCCTGTTCTACCCTTCACTCTGAGAACTTTCCACTGCTTTCTGTAATAACTACACTAATAACACAGTACTATACTTTTACTTTTAATACTTGAGTAGTAGATTTCGGAATTAACTACTTTAAATACTTAAGTACAAAAAATGTTGAATACTTTTGTAATTCCACTTAAGTTTGGAGCATAAAAATTAAACTAAACTTAATTTTTTTGATAGAGAACAAGTGCTTTTACTTAAGTTTGGGTCTCTAGCACTTTACACATCTCTGATTTGAGGTACGTTGGTTGAAGGAAACCCATGTCAGACACAGACAATACAGCAAACTTCAAAATCACCACATAAGACCATTGCAGCCATTCAGCACACACAATTAATCCTGTAATTACTAGAGGTATATGAATGTAACATTCTCAGGCATGTAACAATATAATAATAACTAATATAATATAGTAATGCAATGAAACCAATGCAGAGTTCAGGCTATTTGTGTGTAAAAAAATATTTTTACAGTAAAAAATCAAATAGCAAAACAAAACAATGTATAAACTCTTGATGGTCATGAAGTAAGGCATGGCTGTCATCCACCAGGGCACAAAAACAAGAGACCCTCCACCATGCCCCAATTTCTAACCCACTGAGTTCCTTTTGCCCTTTGGATAAGCAACAGACCTACGCCATGCTGCTTCTGGATCAAGTGCAGAGTTTATGTTATCCAACAAAAATCAGGTAAAACAAGAACATATGCTGAAGAAACAGCACTTTCATGATGTAAGATACTTTTTTATACTAAGAGAAAGTAAAGAGAAAAGGACAGAAAGCGGGAGAGATATAGAAGTGAGGGCAGGGGGTAAATACAGAGTAAAACAAGCTATCAAACAGCCTAGTAAAGCCACAGATGTGACGCATCTCCTGCAGACAAGCTACTACTTCACAGAAACAAGCTTGGGAAAAAATTGAAAGTTAACTGCAAAAGTGTAAGCTTCTGGGAAATGACAAGGACCAGAGTCATTCAGTCCTCTTCCGAGGAAAAGATCTCTGGCCTTGCTGCCGGTTTGGTCCAAGGACAATTCAGTGGTCTCACGTCAGCAGAAATGGAAATTTCACCCTGCGTGGGACATGTGCTTCCCTGGGGGTCTTGGATTAATGTGGGTGAGTCATTGTATAAAAGTGTTTATTTGTGCTTCAGGAACGGTGCCGTATATTCAGCCCCAAAACAGGTGTTCTCACAATATTGTTTCACAAAGAAATGCAAAACTGTACTATAATGGTGGATCCTTAACATTTTTTTCACAAGTATTTTAGAAAAC
This sequence comes from Astyanax mexicanus, assembly GCF_023375975.1. Classification (NCBI taxonomy): domain Eukaryota; kingdom Metazoa; phylum Chordata; class Actinopteri; order Characiformes; family Acestrorhamphidae; genus Astyanax; species Astyanax mexicanus. The sequence goes on along the minus strand of NC_064414.1, from coordinate 40,471,010 downwards.
GACACATCCAACAGAAGGATTTTCTTTCAAAACAGCAATTGTTAGTGAGCTAAATGTTGTATGATTTGCACATATATATCATCTCTGCTTTTGTCTGAAGGTAGCAGAATAGTAGCCCCTGTTAATGTCCAGGAAACCCCATAGGAAGGAAATCACACATACAGTATCTCACAGAAGTGACTATACCCCTCACATTTTTATAAATATTTTATTATATATTTTCATGGGACAACACAGAAGATATGACAGTCTGATATAAATTAGTCAGCGTACAGCTTGTATAATAATGTAAATTGGCTGTGCCCTTAAAATAGCTCAACACACAGCTATAAATGTCTAATCCACTGGCAACAAAAGTGAGTACATACTGGCCACTGGATACTCAAATGACACTTCATGGAAAGAATATTTTAGAAACAGAATTGTTGCTCTCCAAAAAGATGGCCTAGAAGTTGAGTACACGTGTTTAGTGTCATATCCAGAGGTTGGCTTTAAAAAATAGATGCATGAGTACTGCCATTATTTCTGCAGAGCTTGATGAAGTGGGAGATTCATCTAGCAAGTGGGAGATTCAGAACGCAGCAGCACGTTTGGTCTTCAACCAGCCAAACGGGCACATGTCACCCCACTACTCATTGAGTTCCATTGGCTACCAGTTGCTGCTCGTATCAAATTCAAAGCTCTTACAATCACCTACAAGGTGATGACAGAACAGCTCCTTCCTACCTGCACTCACTCCTGAAGGCTTACGCTACCTCCCGGCCGCTGCGCTACTCTAATGAACGTCACCTCGCTTTACCAAACAAACATTCACACAAAGCAATCCAAACTGTTCTCATACAGAGTTCCCCAATAGTGGAACAAACTACCTTCCACTACCAGATCAGGAGAATCTCTCGCTATCTTTAATAAACTCCTGAAGACAGAGCTCTTCAAAGAGCACTTACTCTCTTAACACCTCTAACACACTAACTACTTCTAACCTCATTTCCTTCCTCCCCTCCTTCACTTCTCTATCCCATTATTTCCCTTTGACCTTCTTTAAGCCCTATCTAAAGATGTTTTTACCTTTAAACTTTAAATCTTTATATTTGACTCATCTTGTTTTCTGCGCAGCTTGCCATCAGCTGCCAGAGCTCTGAGAGGGCCCACTTGGCCTTGCTCTCTCTGGGTGGGTAGATGATGCTCTACCCCAAATGCTGATGTTGATCAGTACAAGGCCTTTGTGAGCTGATGTATTAGGAACCGAGTCGCTGTGCTTTCCTCCAAATGCGCTGTGATGCTACTTGGCAATGCTGCAACAGCAGCAGTTTGAAAAGAGGCTTGGCTGACTTTACATGAATCGGAGGAGGCATGTGCTAGTCTTCACCCTCCTGGTGTGTTGGGGCATTACTCGTGATAGGGGGGTCCTAATGAGTGGGTTATTAGTGTCATATGTTATGTTAGTAATATTTAAACCCAGAAAGGGCATTTTCTGGGTACTATTTTTTAAGCATTGCTTTATAGCACCTCCCTGCAGATAAAGTATTGCTTTAAATTTCATGACAAAATCCTAATGCAAAACTATTGTAAACTATGTACTAAGACCTCAGGCAGTGTTCATAAGCATTTTATGTAATATCTTTCTGTGATGCAGCTTTTATTCACCCTTGCTCCATGCATAGACCAAGAGATACACTGATTAAACAGCTTAAATCATCTGATGACTTATTTTAACAGTTATGTTAAAAAGTTCTCCTAACTTACTTTCTTTAATAATAATGCGACTTGTTGCAAAAACAACTCAGAAGGCAGTTTTCAAGCCAAACAGTGGTCCACATCACTGGTCCTCTTGAAACTAGTGGCCTGGAGTTTGCTTTAAGTGAATTCTGGTGCAGTCTGCTGCACGCTGACTTCTAGATATGTCTCATCAGTGCAGTTGAAGACATTTTGCCCAGCTGGCAGACTCTGAGAGAGAGGCCATCATTGGACTGAGAGAAGCAGGATGGTCATTTCGACATTTGCTGATCATCTAGGCCGTCCATCAGCCAGCCATCTCTGTCTTCATTGCCCATCTTATATCTCATCCATGATTTCTATAAACACCAGTAATTATCAGACCCGCTCCAGTGACTGGATCACCTGTCAAGTTCCAAGAATTTTACTGAACTGGGAAAATCTGCTTTTAGCTACAGTGCAGCACCAGTGAGCTGGAATTCACTAAATCATTTTAAAATTGTAATATCTAACCACCTTCAGGCAGCCTGTACCTGCTTTAGTTGAGTTTTTCTTTAACGGTGTTATTTATTTTATCTTTTCATTTACCTAATTTTATGTTTTACCTTTTAGCCCTTTTAATTTATTTATTTTATTCATTTCATCCTTTCATTTCTTTTATTACTGCTTTTACTTTTGGCCTTTTACCTTTTTATTTCATTTATTTCCTCCTCTTATTTTGTATATATTTTTTTACTTATTAAATTTTATTTTAGTTTCATCATTTACTTTTTTATAATTGTGGATATTTTAGTCCTTTATTTCTTTAATTGTGTTTCTATTTTATTATTTTACGTATTAATTGCTTTGTTTTATTGCTCTACATTTTAGCCTGTCTGCATATCCTTTTATTTTGAAGTATTTTATTTTATCTTACATTGTTTGCTTGTTTTTATCATTTAAACTTTATTTTTTTTATCTCTTTAATTTTGTGTATGCTCGGCTGCATTGAAAAAGAGGGTTACCCTCAATGTATTTACCAAGTTGAAAAAAAGGTTGATTGACTGATTGACTGACTGACTAACTGATTGACTGATTGACTGATTGGTTGATTTGCAGTGGTATTATGAATGAGAAACCTAGACTGCTACGAACTGGAAGCATTTTATCTTTAATGCTAAATCCAGGTTCTGTTGACAACAGACGAGTTTGACTATTAAGGCCTTGTGGTAAGCTCTTCAATCCTGCCTTTGATATGAAGCAACACACTGCCCCAACTCTGGGGAGTCATCACATACCACAGTCAGTCACCTCTGCTAGTGAGATAAGGCAGTAACAGCTCAACCCTAGAAAGTACCAGACGAATAACTGGGTCTCATTAAGTGGGACCACAGCTTCATCTATGGCTCACAAAACTAGAATGACACACAGAAGAACTCCACCTCAAACCTCTCATTAAGAGACTTCAAGGTGAAAGGAAAGACAGTTGGACAAGAATCCAGACACAGGGTACTCAGACCAGGCTGTGCCACACTGGTAGTAATACAGGTAGGTTTGTATTGTGCAGTAAACAAAGCTACAGGTATGAGAAGAGAAAAAAACAAAAAACAGAAAAGGACAGTTCATGTGTGTGTCAGTGTATGATATGGTGAGGGTATGTGTGTGTGTGTGTGTGTGTGTGTATGTCCTCACATGCCTCCCAGGAGCAGTAAGCATTTTAAAGGTCTTTTCATCGATGTGGCAGTAATTGCACTGGATCGGTATCTACAGAGCAGAACACTATTTCAGCTTATCTCAATGACCTTCCTCCATTATCCTTCTATCCCTCAGACAGGAGGAGTGGAGATCACACTAACACGCATCACTCCACACCTCTCTTCATGTCTTCAACCTTCACATTCTCACATGCTCAGGTAAAGCACCTGTGTGCACACACTGAAGTCATATAAATGCACCAAGCAATTTATTAGGAATATCATGTGGAACATGATCTATAGTTGATGTAGCTCCTCAGCCAGGGTTGAATATTCTGTGCATTCTAAAAAAAATATTTTCTGCGTATCACAATGCACTGAGTGATTATAAGAGTTACTGTAGCCTTTTTGTCAGCTCCAACCAGCCTGGATTTTTCTGTTGTTCTCTCTTATCAACAAAGCATTTTCAGCTGCAGAACTGCATACACTGGCCATTTTCTTTACTACACTATTCTATAGACTATTGTGCTAAATGCAGGAGATTCCAGAAATACTCCAACCAGCTGACCATGTTCAAAAATGACCTTAACAGGGCGCCGAGTGGTCCAGTGGTCTAAAGCGCTGCCACTATGAGCGGGAGGTCGCAGGTTCGAACCCCCGCTCATGCAGCTTTGCCATCAGCTGCCGGCACTCAGAGGGAGCAAAATTGGCCCTGCTCTCTCCCCACATCGCTCCTAGGGTGGTGTCCACAGCACAGGGCGTCTGTGAGCTGATGTACCGGAGCCGAGTCGCTGCGCTGTCGCTTTTCTCAAAAAGAAGCGGTGGCTGACTTCACATGTATCGGAGGAAGCATGTGCTAGTCTTCACCCTCCTGGTGTGTTGGGGCATTACTAGTAATAGGGGGAGTCCTAGTGAGTGGATTGGGTAATTGGCCGTTTAAATTCGGGAGAAAATGGGAAAAAATTGAAATAAAAAAAATAATTACCTTAACATTTGCTCTTGGTTTGCATATACATAGTTTTATCCAATACACTGATGCCACATGATAGGCTAATTACAGGTAGGTGTTCCTATTGCTCATATGTTACACATACTGTATTTAAACTACACTATATATCCAAATGTTTGTGAACGTAGCTACTTTAAGTTGCACCCACTGCTGTCGCAGTTTTTCAATTAACCACAAATACACCTCAGCTATGACCTGTAGAGAACCATAGCCTATACAAAATGACTAAAAAACAGGAACCTATGTTTTGGCTTCATGCCATGTGGGCTTAAAGGTTATTCATCCTGCCAGCATTGAGCTGTGATGAGCATTGGATCTGCTTTATCTGAAATGATGGTCCAATACTCCATCCAATACTTTTTCAAGTGTATTCTAAAACCTAAACTATAATTGTGATTTTTAGTAATGAAAATAAAATGTTTTGCCATTGACACATGCTACCAAAAACAGTAGGGCTGCCCTCCTGTGATGTAGTTAAACTAGACAGTCAAGCTTTCCTCTATTTACAGACCTAAATCACCTAAAATCCACACTCCCCTGTTCCCCTGGTAACCAAAGTCAAGCTGATTTCGCCTTTACACAATTGTTTTTGGATGCTGAAAATATGTACATAGCCCAGAATCGTGCTCCTCCTCCACACCAGTGGCTGCATCCCCATCCCAATCAATCACACGATGCGACAACCGGTGACAGCAGCTGCAGCCTGTCAGTCATCTGAAGACACGAGACACCCTCTGTGACGCTCCAGCGAGACACACTGTGGCGAGACGGCATTTTGTTTGTTTTGATGTGCATTTGCGCCATACGTGTTGAGCCGAACTTGTTGAGGGCAGCCTAAATGAGCTTTTAGTGTCTCTCTACATCGCTCTCGCTTGCTGAGGAAGATTATAAAGCTTTTCAAATCAACACCAGGAGCCTTTTCCTCCCATTGGAGCTCTTAAGCAACACGACCTGCCACTTTCCTTTTATCGCCCATCATCTCAGCACTCTCATAAACACTTCATGCCCCAGCGTTCCTCTCTGTGGGCCTCCCGGCCATGCCCGTAATGCCACGCGCTGCTTTTCTGTCTTGCTTGTTCCTCTTTTCCTCTTTCAAAGCAAATGAGTGCAGGCGACCCAAGGGCTCGTAAAGCAGCCAGAGACGATCGATTTCCCCTGAGGGAGAGTGTCTGATTGATACCAGGCTGCTATACGGTTGTCTCCATCCCTGCATTGACAGATTCATTAATGCCTAATTCCAGCATACATACCATTCACATGACCACAGTGTTTTTTTTTTTTTTTTCACAAACCCAGCCCTCATACAGTCAGCTATACACAATGACACAAAATCACATAAATGGACATAAAACCTAAATACATAAATACAAAAAAAAAACAAAAATCGAAGCTATAGTGAAAATTTAACCAGGAGACCATTGCTGTGTTCCATTTACCTCAGATGTCGCATAGAACACCTGAGAAGAAAAGTTGGACGTTACTGTGTGTAGGACTGATTCATTGAGACACTAATAAAGCATATAGAAGTGCCTATGAACTGATTATACTACAGCTTATACTACTGCTGATTTGCGGTGTAGCCATCTTGGACTTGGAAATGCTCTCCCTACTTTCCGAGGAGAAAATATGACTGAAATATATGACATTGTTGGCGTATTTCTGTTTCTACTTGAAACTAAAAAGTTCCAACATCCAAGCTCAAATGAAATGGAATGCAGCATAGGCCAATTATTTTCCGATCAATTACCAGCTTCCACCTGGGGGTAAGTTTCACCATTGTCGCCTTGTACAGCAGGATGAGTGAGGGAAGCGGGACGAGACCTACAGTATATACAATTTCTGATAAATCATATTTACATCGAAAATATTAAAAAGATGTATTCTTGCATTTTTGTCTTTGGAGTTGTTCTTAAAGAAATACATAAAATATATGGAAAAAAAATCTCCCATACAATCTTAGAGTCTACAGCAGGCATTTCCAATTGTGCTCCTGCTAGGCTGCTGTCCAGCACAGTTATGATCATTTTCCCGCTCAAACATGCCTTACAAACCTGCCAATTACTAGATGAGTTGAATCAGGTGTGTTTGAACAGGCAAATCACCAAACTGTGCTGGACGTCAAACCTCTGACTAGAATTAAATAGCCTTGGTTTAAGATACTGCCTTGAAATGAGCTAAAAAAAACAACTGAGCTGACAATTAAACTATAAGATGACTTAGAATAGCCCTGTATTCCAATAAAAGACTACAACAATTCTAACAAAACAAAAAGTCCTTGCTGGGAGGACAAATGTACTTAATTTGTCCATCTTATCAGTCTTGGTCCAATTTGTCAATCTTGGTCTTCCAGAACAAATTAGACTGGTCAAGAGTTTGCCCTTTCTAACCAATAACCTCTAGGTACACACAGAAGAAACCTTTACTTATACCTTAAATACCTTAATGAAGACAAACAAGACACATTTTCAGTAAGATCCATTCAGCTGAAACTCATTAGATACATTAACACATACATAGAAAAGTTGGGTAACTTCTCCTGCCTGTGCAACATGATCTGAATGTAAGCAGATTTGGATATGATATTATATGATAAGATAGAAACTTTTTTAAGCAAATTTCACAGATGTGTTAGCCATTTTTACATCATGCGTTATGGCTTCAAATTACCACTGTAATAGTATCATAGTGATGCAAAGATGTTAGGCTTTAATAATATATCCTAATAAGCCTTGTATGAAAAAGGTAGAAGGCTTCCCTAATATATTTTGTTTATTTTACATGCAAATAAATATACAGTAGGATAAAAAAATATTATTTATTAATAATAATAATAATTATTATTATTATTTGATAGCATGTTGAATTTGAAAAGACAGGAACACTATATATTTATGGTAGGTTTTCTTTAACAAGATCGGACAGCACTCGTATAATATCCAATGTATTTATTTGACTCACTCTTTAACAGAAAGGGAGACAGAATATCAAAACAAATAAAAAAAATACGATAAAAAAAGTTTATGAATTAATGTGTATCTGATTAAGTGAAATAGGTATGTGATCCCCTACCAACCAACAAGAATTCTGCCCCCCACAGCCAGTTTTATGCCCACAAATTAGCTCTGTTCCTAGGTAACATTAAAGATTATTAAGTAACTGTTCTTTACAGTTTTGTAACTGTATCTGAATAGCATTGCAATAAAGACACTTCCTTCATGGTACAACTATTTTGGGACATAGAGCATACATATAATATAGTACACTGTTGCATATTTCGGTGTTAAAGGTAAAAACTTTTGTACCAGGTCATTTTTGGGTTTCAATCTGGCCTTTATTTCACATCATAAGAAGTGCTATGTCAAAGCATGCTGTAATAGACCATGTCATACCATGGATTTGTCATAGTTTTATTGTGCAGTACGGGTGAATGTGACAGATTGGCTGCACAAAGCCTGCGAAAATGGAAGAAGGGAGTAAATCCCACCTCACTGCGTCTCTGGGGTAATTTGATTCACTAGTAGAAACCCACAGACATATGAATAGCTCTCAGTTTTGTGGTGGTGGCTGTACAGAATGTGATGCTGCTGCCTGAAAACTAAAACTAGTGAAACATAATAGAACCATAGATAACTGGAAGGTGTAGGATACAATGAGAAATATATTAATTTTATTTATTTAATGAAATATATAGCACGGGTTATATAGCAGGGGTCTCAAACCTGTCCATAATGGTCTAGTGTGGCTGCAGATTTTTATTCTAAACTATGGGCAGCACACCTGATTCCACTTGTATAATCAGTGGGTCAGTCTATAAACAACCGATGACTTGTTCTTCTGCTTGGTTGGAATCAAAATGCGTCATATCTCCAAAAGACCTGGTGTAATTGCGTAGGGTCCGATGCCACATCACTTTGGTTTTCATTACAGCTATTTTTAAAGCCCAACATAACATTAAGAAGGTCCTGCAACCAGTGGCCTTCCCTTTTTGAAGGCAAATGTTCTTCCACAACTTTTTTGCAATCTCTTGTAGAGTAGACATAGCTACTACACTATGGAATTTAAACCTGCAACCATTCCAGCCCAATGTAGATTTAGGTTTGACACCCCTAAACAGTAGAAGATACAGTTTACCAGAAACATGCAGCATTAATTGTAAGCTAAATCAGGCTCATAGCATAGTGCAAAAATATGTAAGTGGTAAATTGGGAAAGTTAATTTGTATATTAATGTAAATGGGTATGTTTTCTTAGACTTTTCTAACATTTTGATCATTTTAGATTAACACAGCATGCTATGTGAAAAATAAACTAAAAACCAAAGCAGTGATTGGCTTAAAATTCGACATCTGAAGCAACCCCTCACATCTCTCACACACACACTCACACACATATACAAGAGTCTGTCAGCTTTCAGATTCTAAGGAACCATGAATCACATCCTCTGAAACTAATAATTGACTCAATTAAAGTAGACAAATGCCTGCAAGCAGCCTAGGCAGATGCTTTCACTCTTCCATAAGCTGAAGCTGGTAAAAATAATCATTACTGTCATTTAGCAGATGTTCCTATTACTTCAGAAGAGGCCTCAACACAGTCAAATCAAATCTTTACTTACAACAACATTAAAACTAAAAGCAAATCGCTGTAATTGTTTAAATTGGTACTGCCGGAAATCAAAACCCAAAAGATTTGCACAGTTCACAGTTCCACCAGTTTACTCTAACCTCCCTCTCCCTGTTGTGCTGTGATGTCGTCTGTGTTAACAGTGCGGCTGCTGTGTGTCACAGCAAGGCTCTTTTCTCGTTAGACCCTCAGTGAAAGGCCTTATGTCATCCTAGCAATAACCGGTTAGAAGTGCTCCTCTGCCCAGAAAGAGCATGCCACTTTCTGTGCTTCAATAATGCATAGCTTTCTGCTGGTTTGGTGCCTGTTTGGTTTATTTTGTATCTCTCCTTTTCACTGCAGCCCTGCCTAAGCCACCCAACGTTAATTGCTGCACTCAAGATCCTCCACTAAATCCCTAATCAGGCGGCTTCATTTACTCACTCAAATCTCTTCCCTGGCAGGGTGAAATCTTAAGCGCTACACCCAGACTAAACAATTATTGGTGCAGGAATCTGCTACAGTTAATCAGGAAAGAACCTGCAGTACCTGCAGCTGGCATCAGTAAAGGGCACTCTCCTTAGGGGGGGCTGCGACATCAAATAGTGGGAGAAAGTTCGTTTTAGAGCTTTATAGCCTCATACGCTGCATACACATCCATAATTCCACAACAAAACTCTAGAAACTAATAATATCACTGCCTGGTACTGGACATTAAATAGACAGCAAGTGTCTTTCATAGCTTGTGGGGGCTATTCATGCTCTAGAGCAAAACACGCCGGTAAAATGGACATTGAAGAAAAGCTGTAGTTTTGAGGCATGCTGCTGCATTTTAAATGGAACTGTTTAAATAGAGGTTGATGCCAGCTAGCTATGTGTTGCAGCACATATACATGGTACATCTGAGGTTACCTGGAAATGGACTCTGGGCTTAACCTTTCACGAAATAGTTGATGCAAAAAAAAAAAAAAAAAAAAAAAACAGGCTTAAAACGATTTGTGTATTCAGTCCTTTAAATGCAAGCAATCAGGCTTTCTCTGTAATGAAGTTCAAAGTTTAAAGATGGTACAACTAAAAGTGAAATACTTTGATAACTCTCTTCTTACATGAAACAATTTAAAAATATCAAGGCAAGAAAGGATAGGCACAAAAACAAAGGTAAGAATGTATATGGATGTATGAGTCTAAAACTAAATTAAATAAACTAGAATAAATAAATAACAAGATGTAGTAAAATATATATTAAAAAGGATAAAAGATATATTAGATACTCAATATATGCAGGGGTCAAAAAAGTAAAAAGTCACAGGACACACTTTTATTTCAGAAATGAAATTATGACGGCTTTGAAGATGGCAGCAATGTTCTAAACGATAGGCCCCCTTACCCATTACTTGTTGGGCTATTCAGATATATCATTTTCTCTTTCATTTCATTTCATTTCCCTTTTGTTTCTGAAATAAAAGAGTGATCTGAAACATTTGACTTGCTCTGTATATGGCAGTTTCACTGGGGGTGGAGCAACAAAGCCAGACAACAGTCCTGTGGTCATAAAAGAGAATGAAAGGCTAACGAGTAGGTTCTCACATAAAACGGCAGCCCACTGAGACCCTTGTTCACTCTTCAACCCAACACCATCACCCAAAGTTAATAATGCTCCGCCAGTAGAACCATCAGTTAACTACAAACAAATGTACACTATTTTAGAAAATAAAAATATAAAAAATGTAATTTCATTTCACTCCAAAACTGTATTTTAAATACATATTTGTACATTGTTCACAATTTTTTACATCCAACAAACGGCAAATTCAAATACTATTTAGCAACTATAGACACGTAAACACTGTACATGCAATTTAAAAATATCAGTAAAGGCTCATTTATGCCTAATGATAAATATACATAGGCATAGTTGGACCAAGCCTTCTGTCTGTGTATTTTATTGGTATTTATCCAACCTTGTCTGAAAGCTTATGACTGTCTTAAAAAAAAAAAACTTATTTTGGATTTACTTTTTGATTTGTATTCTATTTTATAGTAAAAACATCACCCCGCCCCCCCCTCCCCACCCTCCACAGTCACCATGTCTGTTGTTGTTGGAAATAGAAAATCTAAACCTTCTTATCATCCATGCCAAAGTAAAGGATGCATAGATGTATGCGGGTAGCAACGGATACATGAATTGACATATTTATTTGAACATGCAAATTAATTATGAATTAGCCTTAAATGCAAGCGATGGCTGATAATAACTTTTGTTCCATAACTAAGTGTTTTTTATAAAAGAAATGTGAGTGTAAACAACCTTTATATCAAATCTGCAAATTAAAAAAAAAAATCTTTACACAAAAAATTATCTTCATGGAACATTTTTGTAGCACTCTAATGTTTAAGACAGAAAAGAAAAGAAACTAAATCTCAGTGTTGAAAATTGTAGTGTAAGTGATTTCATTCATTTTGATGGATACATTTTGTGGCTTTGCAGTGTGCTGGGCTTTTTTGGCCATCGTAAGATTCACTGAATCATTTCCTAAAAAATCATGACCAAATCAAATCATTTTGACAAGATTTACACCTGCCATTATATAGAGTAATACTTATCTCTCTCTCTCTCTATCTCTCAGACAAGAAACTAAATCTCTATTTTGGAATCACTTAAATAATTTAAAATAAAGAAAAATATACAACCTAAAGCTAACATTGCTTTATTGCTTGTTATAGGGGCTCTTTGTCTCTGAACAGTCATATAGGTGGTTCTCTCTACTCACAGTCCTCTGGGTGAATCTGATTGAAAGTGATTGGAGCCATCCGACCCAGTCATTTTCCACTCTATTCAATTCCAGAGTTAAACATTTCTGTTGCTGCCAACAGGCATCTAGCATTATAAGACCAGTATTAAATCTGTCTGTAACTGGACACAAACGTGTTAAAAACAAGGCAATAAAAATAAAAAGTATGAGTAATGTGTAATGTGTGTGTGTGTGTGTGTGTGTGTGTTTATACCTTTAGAAAATGTGTCACCATCAACTTTAAGTAAACCAACAAATGTATAATTTTTTTCCCATGACCCAAACACATTTTATCAGCTGAGACACATTTTCTTTCCAAAGTATGCTTGTTTATTTGCCAGTGGAGCTGTTAAAGCAGCAATTTTCAGACAGAAAATGTGTTGTAGCTCATCAGCTGCATTTGGGTTCAGGGGAAAATTGTGTAAATTTGATTTTTCGGTCAGACATTTAATCACTGGGCCCTCTGTGGCTCATCTTCCTCTATTAATATTATAGTGCTGTTATAGCTCTGTTGTATTATTTGTTTTAATATGACATTGCATGTCACATTGCGAAGACAATACTGGGCAGCCCTAATCTGGACAGGCCTTTTAAAATTACCCTTAATATTATTTAATATTTAATATTATTTTTATATTATGTTTGCTCCATGGGTATGATAAGTTTGTTCTAGTGCAAGAATTGTTTTAAAGACTGGAAGCAGTTCAGAGAACAGACCTTTGATTCTCCTTATGGACTGGTAAAATCGGTGGATCCTCGCTTCAAAACTCTGGTGTGGTTTGCTGTAGGTGTGGAAGCTATCTGCTCCTGGTGCTGCAAGTTGGGTTGTGTGTTTGGTTCATTTTGTAATGTTTCAATGTATCTCCGAAGTATCTTGTTACCTAAGTTTTCATCAGTATACCCTAATAAAATCCCACTTTTAGGACTGGAGCAAGGGGACTGTAATCATCTCATCTCTAATTTAAGAAGTTATAAAAACTAGTTTGGAGCATATCAAAAGCACTGTTTTCTGCCACTTAAGTGACTAAATCGAAGCAAAATACTGTAATAAAAAGCATTAAATAACTAAAGCTTTTTCAAACCTACATGCACACATGGAACTGCACAACTAAATCACTATTTGGATGAAGTTCTTGTTTGTGAAAACCAGCCAGCAATAATGAGCTCCTTCCCCCCAAAAGGATTTGGACTCATTTATTTGGGGGGAAGCTTGAAAATGCAGTAAATATGCAAATATAAGCCATCATTTTGTAGAAGACAATAAGATTAACGTATCTGCAATCTAGACCGTTTACCAAAAATAGAAATTAACCAGGATTGTCCAAACGTTTATTTAAGAACTAAGATAATCTTTTAACAGCTTTCTAAGGCTGAACTAAATCAAGAACAGGTCCATGTCTCAAGGTCGGAACGTCTTCAAAACACATGAAATCCTGTCCAAACCAGTTCACATCCAGCCAAATTAATGCCGAACGAGTTAGCTCGAAATCATTAGGAGCCAAATGCCTTAATTGAAAAGTCATCCTGAGCCGTGTAAAGCTGTGATGCTCTAAAAAAAAAATCCATAGCGTGATCAGGATGGTGTGATTGAAGTGTTCGGGCCCAAACGTCTGATGGGAGCGGATGTAGAAGACTGCGAGGACCTCCCAGTGATTGCAGCACAGCAGGAGAAAACAAATTCTCACTGGATCGTTGGAGCGTGCTGCCAAGCTGCATTTATTGCGTTTGTTTATCTGCCACCATTAGCTGCTAACAGCGCGAGCGCCGCAGGGCAGCCAAAACTGACAGCATAATGATGAGGGGGAATTACAGGCGCACTCATACACGCAGCCCTACCTTACACACGCATTCAGGACGCATTCTGCACCGCTGCGAGAATTCCAGTGCCCTGCCACGTCATGTAAACAAAAGCTTCAGGCGCTGACCTCGATCAGAGTTCAAAGCGGAGAGGTGCTGAGAATTAGCATTATATAACAGGAAATTCTAATTAAGACTCACTTCCCTCCTCAATTAAGCTCTGTTCTTGTAGCTTCGCAACTCTGCATGCAACAAAAGAGCGGAAATAAGACTTTTAATGTCTAGTCTGTGTCTGTAAGTTCTTCATCTGAAGAAATCACTCTTCTGATTTCAAATGAACTGACTTCACATTAGAGGCCCATTTCAGCTCCTTATCACAGGCTAAATGAAGAAGAATCTTTCTTAAGCAGAGATGCAGTGGTGCCGTCTGGAAGAGCTGTACTTTTTTATGTAAGTTGTAAGTTTTTATATGCCTCTCACTCTCACTCAGGCTCTCATTCCATTCTCTCTGTCCTTCTTGTTCTCCTTTCAATCTGCAGGACAGCAGGAGAGCATGCACTCTGAAACAATGGAACAATGTACTAATCACCCAAAACGCACTGCTGGCCCTCCACACCAACAGCTCTAATCCTGAGAGATTTACGAGCACGGGTGGCCAGAAGGCAGGGGAATATGAGAAAGCCAGGGAGAGAGAGAGAGAGAGAGAGAGGAGAGAGAGAGAGAGAGAGAGAGAGAGAGAGAGAGAGAGAGAGAGAGAGAGAGAGAGAGAGAGAGAGAGAGAGAGACAGAGACAGAGAGAGAGACAGGGAGAGAGAGAGGGAGAGAGAAAATGTCTGAGAGATAGAGAGAGAGAGAGATAAGTATTACTCTATATAATGGCAGGTGTAAATCTTGTCAAAATGATTTGATTTGGTCATGATTTTTTAGGAAATGATTCAGTAGAATCTTACGATGGCCAAAAAAGCCCAGCACACTGCAAAGCCACAAAATGTATCCATCAAAATGAATGAAATCACTTACACTACAATTTTCAACACTATAAATTTGTGTAAATTCAACATAAGTCAAAAATATAACTTCATTGAAATTGTGCCATATTTTTTTAAGACATGATGCAAATTCAGAAAAGGAAGGCAATTTCAGACATGCTGCTAATCCATTGCTTTTTGTCTGTTTTAAGGCCTCTTGTTCACACGCCAAATGCAATATTTGGTTACTGAAAATTGAGGTTTTCGAAAAAGGCACTCGGATTTGAGAAAAATTGTCTTTCATTGTTGTTGTGTGGGCGGGGAAGAAACCTATATCACAATGCATGCATGTTTCTGGCCATATTTCAAAGGTTATATAAAAACAAAACGCCCCAATCCAATTCTTTGTGTCTTCTGCAGGCATTCGCAAACCCGACGGGTCCTGGACTTATTTTTTTTATTTGACACATGGATAAATGTAAATACTCTTTTATTACAAATGTATAGTTATATATTTGCATTTCACATCCTTAATTGTGTGACTTGCACAGTACATTTCAATTTACTTTAGGGTATTTAGCAGAGACCCTTATCCAGAGTGACTTATAAAAGTGTGTTTTTGTTTTTGTATATCCATAGCTAGAGAATAAGATCAGGAGATACATCAAGCTTTGATAATGTTTAGACACCTTGCAGTAAATTGTTAGCTCAGGAACTCTTTAAAAAATGTTGCTGTTTGAAACTTCTATGGTAGTATTGTGTAATTTAAGATTAAATCTTTATGAGTTTTTTGTGTGAGGGTCTAGTTTTTTGTATGTTGAGATCTTTCTTTATGAGGTACAATTGTCACCATACAGGCTAGCATGCTGAAGCAAGAGAATTCATCTCTGTGTTGATGTAAATATTTTCAAAAACAGAGGGAAAAAAACCTCCAGATACATGTGAACGTACAGTACCTTTTCTGGTACAGGTTAGGCAAAAGAAGGAGGATTCTGCCTTCAACAATCTTTTCAGTAGAGAAAAACATATTCAATATTTATTTCTGCCATTTTTGTGACACAGGCAAGGAATCTCTCACAGGCGTAGGTGGATGAAATGATCTCATTATCCGGTTGCTGTTTTACAGCTGCTAAATGAGTGAAGTTTCTTTAACAGGAGCGAGAACAAAAGCGCTGCGGGGTTCTGACAGTGCTATTGCTGTGACTTTCATGCAGCGTGCCTGAGTTCAGCTTTTCTCTCTGTGCCATTCAGCATACCGGTACTGCAGTGTTTTCTCACCTACACTGTTTCTCACCAAAATATTTCAATCCATAGACCCTTTTCTTCTTTTTTTTTCATTTTAATTCTCCCTTTCCCCCAATAATCTGCTTCCCCCCTCATCTGCTTATGAATAATGCTTTATGAGCTTAGCTTGCTCTTCATGTATGATGGGATCACGGGGTAACAACCTCATTTCTAACGAGGGCACTGTGCTCTGTTCTTCAATTGAGATTGAAGGTCGGGGGCACGGAGGTCTGCTTTCACCTTCTCCACTGGGATAGATCTTGTTGAGGGCTCGCAAATTGTTGGCCCTGTTTCACTGATTAGACTACAAACACCAACAGCTTTCTATTGATTACAGCAAGAGAAAAGGTTAAGCACTGCAGCTGCAAGTGGAAAAGAGCCATGGCAGGCCTGATTCTCATTGGCTCCCAACAAAACCACAAAAAATAAGAAATAGGCATTTTATTTTCTAAGACTTTGAAGCTCTACAGACTACTAGAGGTCATGAGATGACTGAAGTTTGGACAAGCCATCTCATTCTATGTTCTATCTCTTTATTTATCGCATTTTCTACACTGTTGATTAATAATACTAAAGAAGTATTATTTCTGATAGATATTATTTCTGGGTAAAATAATATCTTCTCATGGATTCTCATACCACTGCTATGCTGATGACACTCAACTAATCCTTTCTTTTCCTCCCTCTGACACTCAGGTTTCATCCCGCATCTCAGCATGTCACAGTGATGTCTTGTCGTGGATGAGTTCTCATCATTTTAAACTCAACCCCAGCAAGACGGACCTTTTGTTTATCCCAGGAACTACAAGCCTTCATCACAATCTTTCCATCTCTTTCGAGAACTCACTGGTCACTCCATCGGCAGAAGCACGAAGCCTTGGTGTAGTAATAGATGTCCAGTTATCATTCTCGAGCCATATTGCAAATCTGACCCGATCATACAGATTTCTCCTGTACAACATCCAAATAATTCGACCATTTCTGTCTCAAGAAGCCACTCAGGTGCTTGTGCAGTCTCTTCTCATCTCAAGACTTGACTACTGCAACTCTTTACTGGCTGGTCTTCCACTGCGAGCCACCAAACCACTACATATAATTCAGAATGCGGCAGCACGACTCGTCTTCAATCTTCCGAAGTTCAGTCATGTGACTCCTTTGCTGCGTTGCCTCCACTGGCTTCCTGTTGCCTCCCGCATCCGATTCAAAACCCTAACTCTGGCCTACAAAGCCAAAAATGGACCAGCTGCTTCATACTTGATGGCAACGGTCGAAGCCAGATCTGTACCAAGAGCTCTTAAAGCTTCCAGTACGGCTCGGCTCAAACCTCCATTCCTCAAAACCAGCAGAAAACAAACATCCAGACTCTTCTCTGTGCTGGCACCAAGGTGGTGGAATGAACTTCCACTGGTTGTCAGAACAGCAGAGTCACTCGTTGTCTTCAAACGTCGACTGAAGTCTCATCTTTTCAAAGAGTTTCTAAACTAAAAAAAAAAAAAACTAAAAAAAAAAACAACTCCTACAGTTCTAAACATGATCAAGCTCTGTGTATCTCTTGATCCTAGTCTACAAACGAGCCATGGATATTTAAAGTAACATGTTGTTGAAGCTCTGTTGTAAGTCGCTCTGGATAAGAGCATCTGCTAAATACCTTAAATGTAAATGTATTAAAAAAAAAAATAAAAAAAAAAATAAGGTACAAATATGGAATTGTGTAATAAACAAAAAAGCATATGTACTTTATATTCCCCTCACCTAACCCAACTGCGATGGAGCACAATGTGAAGGAAAAGCAGCAACTATTGTTCAGCACCTCCAGGAACTTCTTCAAGATGCTGAGAAAACTATTCCAGGTGACTCCTGAACTTCATGAAGTCACTGAGATTAAAATGCCAACATTTGTGCAGATCTGTCCTCAAAGCTAAATGTGGTACTTAGAAGAATTATATAGTATAAAACATATTCTGGTTTGTTTAACTCTTTGTTTACAAAAAAAATCCACATTTGTTCCTGCGTAGCTTTAAATGTAGTATTCAATATTAAATGTACAATGTAAAAAAAAAAACATAAAAAGAAAGAGAACATTAAACGAGAAAAGGTGTCTGATTGTTGAAAAGTGATATCAAACTGTCAAGTCAAGAGGTTTTAGATACAGATACAGATAGAGATACAGCATTTTAGTACTTGAGTACAGTAGTAAAGTAGTTCTACTTCTTTACTATACATGTAAAGAAATGTGTAGAACAACGTGTTGATAGTGTGTTTCAAGAGAGAAAAATACAAAACTAAACTTTATTTTTGGTGGATGGTGGGGGGCCTGGTCTGGCCACACTGAAGCACAACATGAATTCCACATGCATGCATGCCTGTAGAGATGTGCCTGAAGCAGTGGCTCACACAAAGCCCGCACTCACAAACACTCTGACCTCCCTCTTGTCCTTTACATGTCTGTGTACAGAGCTTGATGCAATACACTCCACTGTAGCCAAGGAAAGCCTTACGGGTTAAGAATGACAATTAGAGGCTTTAAAGGAGAATATATTCTCTTATTTCTCCTCAAGGGAGAAGCCGAGATTCAAAAAGAAGCTGTGCATGAATACGCATTCTCTACATGCACACACAGACAGTGTGACAGCATTACTGCATAAAAGCTGTGCACTTATTTTCAGCAGTTTTGTTCTCACAAGAGTATAATATATTATAGTTCTGTCTATAAGCTATATAATGTTTTAAAGATCTGTATTTTTCTATATTTAATGTACATATTGTAATATTTACTTCTATGAAAATTAGTACAGTATTTTTCACATTATAAGGCGAATGTAAATTCTTTATTTTTCCCCAAAAATCGACAGTGCACCTTATACAGTGTACCTTATGTATTTTGAATTGTGCCACTTCACTCTAGTGCATCGTTATAAAGACGTTTCAGTTAAGTTTCTCCAGCACTGAGGCTGTAGCAGTATTAGCATTAGCAGCTAACCACAGCGCTAGCTCTTTTGCCGTTTAGAGGTGAGTATATCAGACTATAGTCTGTGTGTTTACTGTGTTAAAACAAGCTACGTGGGACAAAACCACTAGCTGATAGTGCCCTGGCTTACAGGAATACTCAGGGTTCCTTAGTGTAGCGCTATTGGGCAACATTTACTAGCGTAAAGCACTGCTAACTGCGTCTAGTGCTGCTGCTAACCGCACTAAAATATTGGAAATTTAAGTTTACTGTAAAAAACGAAAGCATTTTACTCACCCAAATGAATGGTTTTCAGGAGAAAAGTCTCTATAGATTAACATCCAGCGCTCGTTTGACTTGAATTAGAAGGAAAACATGGTGACACCCCTGTTCTTTACTACTGTCGATTAAAATGCGCTCCATAATCTGTTGTTTATGTATAAAAAAAAGATGATAAAATAGATATTCATTGATGGTGCGCCTGATAATACACCACCTTATAGTCCATTAAATATGGTATATTTAATTTCCACTACATACAATAAAACATAATTAAGCAAAAGGCAAACGTACTATAATGAGGTATGAAATTCTTTCCTATTAAAACCGCAAAACATTTTTTCACCCTAATGAAGAAACTGTAATTAATGAAATCACTAAACAGATGGGTAGAGCTGGGTATTAAAGGCAGAATGGCACCAGCGCCAAAAGCTTTCAATCAAACCATCAAACAGCTGATATCCCACTATCCCACACATGTGATCAGCTCAGAGCACACCATGCATCTTCAGTCCCACCTGGGGTGTTAAACATTGGTTCAACAACAAGATTCGACTCCATTAAAGCATGCATTTTAATCAGAGGATTATAAAATAATCAGGGTGTAATGAACACTGTGCTTTATCTATATGGAGTGTTAAAAAGCAAAGGTGTGAATTTGTGTGTGTGTGTGTTAATGTGAATGTTTGTGTGGCATTATAACAACATGGAGAGGTCATGTCCCTTCTGTCTGACAACTCAATGCCCAGCTGGAGGACTGACTGTGTGTGTGTGTGTGTGTGTGTGTGTGTGTGTGTAGTATTTGAGTCTCTAGGGAGAGTGTAGGGATCAGGCAGATTATAAACCCATCTCTGGCCATATTCGGAGTTGACCAGAGCAGGCTGGTGGCCAGGCCATATGGACTACTCAGGAACATGTAACACTGTACAGTTTCCATTTAACTGTTTCTCTAAACTGAATCCTAGCTATATGCTATACATATTAATGTTGTTAATAGATCATCAGTTACTATCAATTCTTTATATGGACACAATGCTTAACCAAGTTGTTACTTGTTTAAAGAAACCAGACGACAAACTCATTAGTTTTAATCGTTTTATATTAAAGCTGATTTATGAAAAGACTGGCCTCAAATCTCTGGTGCAGAGTATGTGTAAAGATCCGTAGTTATATATTGATGCACACTCATGCAGGTATCATATCTGACCTTAACACATTATTGTCAGCATATTGGTAGAGCCAAAAAAGGACCTGAAAAATTCCCTGAAAGAAATACCAGTGCTTACAATATAAAATACAAAAAGAAAAAAAAAACATTGAAAAGATATTTGATACAGACTAGATAAAAATGCAAATAAAGACAGACAGATAGATTAACCATTTTTGGTTAAATGAAGAATTTTTGAACGATTTAAGGTTTAAAGAAGTCAATGTTAAGGTTCTTTACCAATACATTATGCAGCAAACACAAAAACATTTTTTTAGAATCATTTCAAATTGGCTTGATATCACATAATTTAATTTTTATGTAATAAAAATAAATCACAAATGGTATAATATCCATGAAACCCACATATTGTTGCCTAAACAGAAATCAAACTCAAATAACACTAACGTACAGTAATTTCTCTTTTTAAACTGTTTTACTTAATTTAAGTCGAGTGATACAGAGCAAGCAGCTCCATGCATAGATGACCTTCCTTATTTTAATTACATTCAGTCACACACACACAGACACACACAAACACACACACAAACACACACACACACAGACACACACACAAACACACACAGACACAAACACACAAACACACACACACAGACACAAACACACACACACACAGACACAGACACAAACACACACACAGACACAAACACACACAAACACACACACACAGACACACACACACACACACAGACACAAACACACACACACAGACACACACACACACAGCATCATAAAAGACACAACTATAAACATATTCAAATAAACTCATATGGTGTGGATTAATGGATAATACACATCTGCCCGGGATAATTTGACACAATGATTAACAATCACATCTCACAACAGCTTTGATTTCCTGACAGCCGCCATGAATTACAGAGAGTAACAGGAAATCATTGCCAGCTCCTAAAAAACAGCAGTTAAAAAGTAACGAGGTGTTACTGCAATTAGTGGCTCAGAATCCCCTGGTTTAGGGGGCCGTAGCTCTCCTTGCTCTGCAGTATTCCAGTGGAGTTTATCTAAGAATTTTAATTGAAGCTCACAGATGGCCCACATGCTCACAAATCGCACAGGAAGTGGAAAACGTCCTCCCTCCATCACGGGCAGCAACCAACACCAACTCTCTCTCTCTCTCTATTTTGATCTCTCTCTCTCTCTCTCGTTAAAAAGTGTGCGTGTGTTTACCAGAGATGAGTGGAGGAAGACAGATGTTGAGTTTTAATTTTCTGGTTTTGAAGATAAACTGGAGCAAGTGAAATCTGTAATTGGGTTACTTACCCAAAGTAATTAATGAATAAAACTCTGTTGGTGTGGGGGTGGATATGGGTCAGAGTGGGAGAATTTGGGTGGGAATGGGTTTGGCTGTATTGTCTGTTTATTTTTGTAGATTTTTAACCTTTCTAAACCACACTGGCAGAAGACAAACTCAAATTTATTTTAAATGTCAGCATACCCTTTCCATAATTTGTGCCAATTACCCAATTCCCATATATATATTTGTCTTTAACACTAGAAGGCACATGTGAAAAAAATTAAATAGCCAAACCAAATACCATATATACCCATTTTATCTTTCATGCCTAATTTTTCTTTGAACTGTCCCTGTAGGTGTGCATAGCTACAGAGACATAGTTGGGGATAGGAATAAATAATGATAATACAGGAAATTTAACCACAAGTTCAGAGAGTGGAGGCTGGGGACCTCTGTCAATCTGTTTATTTGCTGGGAAAATTAAATGTGACATATTAAACATGCGATAAACTCTGTTTCACATTTCCTAGTGTGTTAAATTTAATGAATAAGCTCTATTTGTTCATTACAAAGAACAAGACATGTAACATGAGTGCCCAAACCGAGACAGAGGAAGAGAGAGAGGGAGAGAATGGCTTCATCTCAACTGCATCCTACACACAATTAGGGGTGAAACGATTACTCGCGTAAATCGAGTAACTCGATTAAAAAAATTTAATTGATTAATTTTCTGTGCCTCGAGGAACCGTTTAATTTATTTAAAAACTCAAAGCACGGAATTTAGCGCAGACTTTTAATGTGAAAAAGCGCTTAGCGTTACATCACCTACGCACAGGACGCAGGCGGAGAAGACAGAGGTTTTTGGAGTGGAGAGAGCAGGTAAATTTTACTTATAACAAATCAATAAGATTACCATCAGTGTAGCTTATTAACATAACGAAAGCGCTGTGGAGTATTAGAAATACTGTCTAATGTGTGTGTGGTTAGTTTTTCACAACGGAGACAAGTTCTAGACTTAATACAGGCTTTATGTCAGTATTCAGTAAACACAGCGCTGTGGAGATAAACAAATACATGTTAAGGTAAGGCTGAATCGATTACATTTTTCAGTAGAGTACTCAATTACTAAAGTAATCGATAGCTGCAGCCCTACACACAATATAAACTATACTATACAGACTAGAGGAGCAGGTCGGTTTTCTCTGCTGAGACGCGCAAAGAGCTGCGCTGTTAAAATACCAATGCGCCAAAGTCTGAGTGCACCTGGCTCTTAAAGGGAATGGCAAGTGACATGCTGATTGGTTTCTTTTCTGTTATGCCCAAAACACACCCATGATTAGAGAGAGAGATTAAGAGATTGTGTTCATGTCTCTGATTGAATTTGATTTGTGCATATTTTCGTATTTTTGTATATACTTAATACTCATTATTAGTATTAGTAATTAGTAGGGAATTGGGACAAACCCAGAAACACAGAGAAAGAGACAGAGAGAGGGGAAAAAAAGAGAGAAAGTGAGAACAAGAAAAATAGAGAGTGTTTATATTTGTTGTAGAAGGAAATGTGTTTGACCAGCAGGCGGTTGCAGAATGCTTTTGCTCCACACATGCAGCTTTAATGAACTCTCCCAGGCCATAAACACACAACTCACTCACACACACACACGCCATAAACACATTAACAGGACAGCAGCCTAGAGGAGAAAGAAGGAGAGCGTTAGAGAGAGCAGGCTTACTCTCCTGCCGCTCCTACTGCAAGGTGAAGTGAGAAGAATGAGGGAATGAGGGAGTAAGAAAGAGAGATGGAGTGAATAAACCTGTGATTTGTGTACAAGAAAGTGTGGATGATACAGAGAGAGACAGAGAGAGAGTTAGAGAGAGAAAGGCTGAGAGAGAAAAAAGAGAGAAAATAAAGCATCTGTTAGATGGAGAGAAAAGGTAAAGTGCACCACTGCAAGACTAAAAAGTGGAAAATAATCAGAATAATAATAGAATGAGCCGTGTTTGCTAGTGAGCAGCAGTGCTTTCCAGTGTGTCCCTGAGAGGCATCTCTAACCTTCAATTTTTCTATTCTAAATACAGGCCCTATCATTGAGGCTGCAGTGAATGGGTCTTTAGAACTTAGAATCTTTGAGTCATTTTATAGCCTGTATTTCTAACTTCAAACTAAAGAGGCTCTATGGAAACTTGTGACTATTAGGAAAGATGCTATGACTTTTTTTTTTATAAATATTAAAGGCATTGTATTCAGTCTCAATCTATTAAACATCTGAATAATCACTGTGTGTTTTCTTATGGTTGAGTCAGCTTGCTAGTCTGTTTGTTAGCTGGAAAAAAAAGTTGGGTGTTTTTATTCTGGCTCTGGTTCTGCAAACGGGAAACAAACAAAATGGTTTGGGTGAAAAATACACATGTTGTGAAGAAGTGATGGCTGAGAAACAGCCAAAGAGAAAAAGATCTGGCAAACAAAAGCTGAACAAATAGTTCTTTCATAAGGCAACAGCAAATTGTGGTAATTGTGGGAAAAACAGAGAAGTAGAAAAGAAGATGCTGCTTAATTTCTGCTGTATAAGTGCTGGCAAATATCAACAGTCATTCTCCTAAACTGTATTACAGTGTCTTTAACTGCAGGAGCATGTCATAACTGTCTTATGTACATGCTTAAGACAGGCATAACTTATGCATGTACTACTATGGATGTACTAATTGTTCGTAAACTATTTTCTTTTATCTTTTACCTCATCTTTGTTTTAATCATGTTTGAATCATGTTTTATCCATGCTCCATTCTTAATCTATTCTTTTATTTCCATTTTTATTGTTACATGTTTTTGTAATTTGACTTCTCTTTGCATTTTCTAATTTGTAAAGCACTTTGAATGACCATTGTGCATGAAAGGTGCTATTAGATAAACTTGCCTTGCCTTGCCTTACAATAGACTAGGCCCTGAGCTGGTTTTGATTCATTTAAACCTAAATGTAATTGTGAAAAAAAATTACTTTTTCTTCTTTTTTCTCATTTTGTTTTATGGCACCACTGCCTTATTGTCTTCCTGTTTTCTCTGAATCATTTGAAAAACTTAAAAGAAAAGTCTTTGTCTACATACAGTGTCTTCTTCCTCTGTTGTGCGTGACTTGCTCTGTTTTGTTGTTCTATTTTGCTGTTATGTCTTTGGGTTTAGTACATCTCTTTAAAAACTCTGTGGTGAGGTAATATGTTTGGCGAAAAAGATGCTAATTAACCCTCACCCCCTTTTCAACATGCATAGTTCACTGGCATTGCCTGAAGAAGATAGAGACATTGTCAGCCTGCCAGGCTGCTCGCCGGGAGTCTGAGATGTGCTCAGGTAAACTAAAAAGAATATCATGCAAATCTGTAAATCCTTATTTCAGAAACGCTGCATGTGCACTATATTATGTGCAGATCATAGCAGGAGCTTCTGGAACCCCCGCTGTCACTCCACACAACTCCTTCCACTTCAGTTCTCCCCTTCCACCAGCACCGTGACAGTGCCATTGTACAATTTCAGCTTAAACAAGATTATCTCCTGTGGCAACAACAACCTTGTATGTGAAGTTTTTTTGGGTGACTGGATGTCCCTATGAAGGACAGATAAAATAAATTCTAACACATGACGATGCAGAAAATCATCAGACCATCTTTATCTCCCTATTTAATTCTTTCTGTCTGTTCCCTATATGACAGGTTCTGGTATGTTTTGTTTTACTATTCTAATTTGATTCTCTGTGTTTCATTGTTGTTTCATTATCAATAATTTTTGAGTGTAAGACACATTTTTGCATTACACACTCCTTTTTCAAGTTTTTGTCCAATTTAAATTACATTCAATCACTGAAGTACAGTGATATGAAAAAAAAATATGCTAGTTTTTCATGTGCTAATATTCACCTATTCTTATTAATCATATCCAAGTTAATTATCATTTTATTGACCATGTAATGTGTTGGCTTTACAGTTGACACTCTGTACAATTCTTTTTTGTAAGTCTGGTGTTAGTTAGTTTTAGTGTAAAATGGTTCTGCTGATGGATCTAATAAGTTGTTAGGCTGTGAGTTAAAGTTAGTGTAGTAAGACATGGTGGAGTGTGTAGCATTTATACTCTGTATTGTCCAGTCCTCAAAATAACATTTCTAGGCTGGGCAGAGTCCAAATACCATTTAATACATTCACAGCAGCTTGAGGGTTAAACCGGATCAGGTTAATGTATTCTTGTTTTCTATCATCACTAATTGAAATAACTAAAACTGTATAAAATGTAATAACTAGAAATAAAACTTTCTTTAAAGTTAGAAAGTTAGGACACCCCCCACATTTATTACTATATAAAAAGCCTAAAATTACCCCAAAAAATAATTTCTAACTACAGAATAAAACACTTCTATCTAGTGGGTGGAGTTTAAAAACAACACAAGATGAACCAGTGTCTGACACTTCAGATGTAAACTAAAAATAATAACTGCAGAATTTCTTACAAACTTCAGTGAAAATCAACATTTGATTCCCAAAACTCTAAGAATCTAAGAATCCACTCTTTCTAGAATCAGCTCCCCGAACTAACTCCCCACTGTTAATTTGCATACTCTTGATATGAAGACCCCTGCTGGTTCCCTGCTGAGATCTGGAGGATGTCCCGAAAACTGCTTTCACTCCAAATCAAAAACTGATTAAACCGTTAGGACCCGGCAGACTGAATAAATGAGTTCATTCATTCAGAAATTGATGTAGCCTATTACTGAATCGGGCTCTGAAATTATATAAACGAGAATAAACACTGCATCATGGCTGTCAAAATATGTCTTGAAATCAGACTCCAAGTATGGGACAGCTGTGGCAGTGGTCCTCGCTCCGCTATGCTGCTGCTGCTTCATGACAGCCTCGCTGCCACAGGCATCAACAAGCATCCATGTCACTGACAATGGCTGTAGGCCTGAGGGCCAGACAAAAAGAGAAAGAAAGAGAGAGAAACAGAAGGAGAGAGAGTCATGCAGCATACAGTCAGCATCAGGCCACGCGTGAAGGAATACTGGTTCACATGACCCAAACAGAGAGTCTACAGTAGAGGTGGCTGATATAGACTTTAACCCTTGTATAGAGAAGTCCTCACATTCTTTATACTGCCCTTGTCCCAAAGGTCAAAAATAGTGACCCAACGACTATCTACAAATCTATGTACTCTGGTGATAAACAGCTTTCACAAGTATACGTATGAACAACATTCCCTTTGGTTCACTGTAGGGAAAATTCACAGTGGCTTAATTTGTAGTGGCTGCTGTTAAATATAGTGTGGGTATTTGTTTTACCCTTAAGACAAAACAAGGATTAAAAGGGCAAAGACACTGACTACTCCTATGTGCACTTAGCTGCTCTTCACTAGTGAAGGCTTTCTGCTTGGATGGTCAGAAAGCACACTCTGATACTTCCAATGCAAATGTGATGTGAGCCACCTTCCTATGCGCTCCTATTCCTACTCAAACACATATCCAATATGTCACCACATGAATATAACAACTAGAATTATTAGATTAAAATCAGATGGCAGGTGCTCTCAAGTGCAAGCAAACTTTAGGACTTTTGTATCGAGAGCTGAGCTAATTTTTTTATTTATTGACAAAAATCTTATACTATTATTTGTAGTGTTTAACTGGCTGATAAGATTGTAAGGTGTTAACAGATATATCAAGGTTTCACAGTGTTTTGAAAAATTGTATTGATTTTAAAAAGTAAAGGACAGAGGAATTTATGAGTGTACTTTCTTTGTAGCTTATTTAGAGTCATTTTGGGTGCAATGACAGAGGGGATTTATTTGCTGACTGCAACAATGTCTATGAACTACACCAAATATCCAAATAAGCCAAATATCAGTTGCATCCCTGGCATCATGGTAAAGATGTGATTTTGGGCTCAGCTGAATCGGGAATAAGCCTCTCTCTTGAAGTGGAGCTTAAATGTGGACTATATGGATCACCTAGTGTCAGTACATTCTTAAACTCAAGCAGAATAAACTCTAAATATAAATAATATATTGTATATATTGATAACATATAAAAGTTTTCTTTTCATTAATATTCATTCATTTGAGCTCAAAATGTGCTGTTTCATAAAACATTTTAATTTTAGATCTTCTCTAAAGAGCAAAACACTGAAATGTAAGATAAGGTGTAATGTTTCATTTTTGGAATTTTCAGCCAAACCAATAAATGTATGATGTTATCAACCAATCAAAAAACAGTCTTGCCCAGCTGCATCTGAAAATAAAAAATAGTTCTAAGACTGGCAACATAGCTAAAGTGCTATATGGGCCCTTTTCACAGAGCTTGATGACGTGTTTCCGGTTTGGTTTAGCAGGGTAAACACAGCGGCGCTAGAATGGAGTTCACTGCTGTCTCTGCACAAACTTCTATTGATTTCTTTCTCCGACATCTCACTGATTATAGATGAGGTATCAGTAGCGAAAATATCGAAGGTTGAAAAGGATTACAAGCTTTTTGTCGAGGAATACATCTTTAATTTTGAGGGTAAGTAGTTATTTTTATACAAGTTAGCGAGGCTTCCAATTCAGTTAGGTTAGCTACCGCTAACTAGCGAGCTTGCTAACTTAGATAGACAACAGTACGTCAAGTAATGCTAAGTAGCTGTTTAGTTAATGTTTTCTTTTCTGTTTTAACAATTACTGTAGCTACTGCCCAGGATCTGATGTGCTTATTTAAGGCTTTGAGTTGGATAGAAGACAGAACTGTTTTACCCTTGTATATACAGTTTCAAACACAGTGCAGGTGGTTTAGGAAAGTTAATCGACAGGGAGAAAAAAAAAATATTAAACCACATTTAACCCTAGTTATCTTGTACGTAGGTGAAACAGTTCAGGTAAGCCTAAGATGATTCTATGTGTTGCTAGCTTCCCACTAGGTAGGTTAAGCCAGTGGCCAAAGTTAGTCGTCTGTAGTGAAGCAGATATACCAACCACTTGTAGAATGTGAAGGTCAAGTGTTAATTTGTCCATCATATTAAATTTTTGCTTGGTTTTTAGGAGGTTAACTTATTCAGGTAGATTGTTTAGGGTCAGCCAAGAGGTTAAAGATGTAGTAGTAATTGTGAATGGCTTAAATATAGATATGAACATTTGGTGCTTTTTGTACCGTTTAAAAAATGTTTCTCAGAGCTGACAGTATGTCTGTGCTTTGCATTACAGGTGACTTCATACCACCCAGATCCTGTGGAGGTAATAAAGACATCGTGCAAGTGTTGCGGGGAAGGCCTTTTCCAATCATACTATTGCTCTGCTTTATCAGATTGCCCATTAAAGCACCATGGGCTTTAAAACAGTCTCTCTCCCAGCAGCATGTTCTGTTATAGTTTGTTTTTTGTGGAAATATGGAATTTTCTAAATAAACTTGTATTCTTTGCTTGAATTGTCTTTTTATGTAGCGCAGAGCCAGCAACAAGCAAGAAAACATTTCAGTTCATTGACATTTTGTTTACTGAATCAATCTATTTGTATTGGGTGTCATGGAACTATTTTACATTTTAATTAACTTTAAAAATCAGGATATTTTGGGTAAACATAACATTTTGGTTGTGCTTCAAAAAATGCATAATTTCTGACAACTAGCTATATTGTTTAAACTGTATATTTAGAATATTGTATTTCCTGCAATGGTATGCCTAGTGAATACAGTCGTAACCAAATCATCTATGACTTTGTCTACAGATAAAACAAATACAAAGCACCTGGGACAAGAGGATTAAAATGTATTTCATTTATTATATTTATAAAACACTCAAATTTAAAAAATCTAAAAATACAAAAAACAAATGAAGCTCACATGGTAAGTTAAAGCTAAAATATTTAGACAGAATTTTGTACTGAGTCAAGGGAAATTGTGTGGAAAAAGTGGAACTCTTCTTTAGTTGAGCAGAAATGGTTAAGCCTAGGTTGGTCTGCAAGCTGTTTTATTTAATTCTCCAGCTCAATCACTTTTTGCTCCAGCTCCCTTATTCGTGCAGCTGCAGCGTCCACTTTGCCTGCGACAAAAGGGGGGAAAAAATACATTAGCTTAGTTTTATATTGACAGATAATCTGACAAAATTTAAGTCAAACTCTGAATTGACCTATATTGTACACGAATTACTAATTAGGTAAACTGGTATATTTTACTGTGCTATGTTTAGCTAACAAATACTGGTATTCTTTGGTATAATACATAAACCATACTTGTGCTTGGAAAGTTTTTAAACAACAAATGATCTCGGACACAAGTCAGTAATTCAGGTAAACATGCCAAATTGACCCTTTATTTAGGTAAATATTGAATATTTAGCCTTTATTTAGGCAAGTTAGACTTCAAATAAGTATTTCAATTTTAAACTTTATTCAGGTACGAATTGTAGGTGTAGACTTTATTCAGGTAAGTATTGCATATTAAGACTTTATTTAAATAAGTATAGCATATTTAGACTTTATTCAGGTATTAATTGTAAGTTTAAACTTTATTCAAGTAAATATTGCATATTAAGACTTTATCCAAATAATTATATCATATTAAGACTTTATTCAGTTATGAATTGTAAGTTTATACGGTTATTCAGTATATATTGTATCTCCAATGTTATTTTGGTAGGTATCTTGTCTTGAGACTATTACTCAGGTAATTATTAATTATTCAAATGGATATTTAGGTAGCTGGCTTGTGTATTTATTGTGTAAATGGATATAAGAGTTGTAAAATTACTCACCAGGAGACGGTGGACGGCAGTAATCGTGCTTGGCTCGGTTAGCATAGCTTCAGGTCCTCCTCGTCTCTCTGTCCCATGGCAGCTTCAGTGTTCAAACCGAGACGAGTACTTGCCCTCTCGTAGGGTGTCAGGCGGTTTTCATATCGACTCCCAAAATTATTCCAGGCGAATCGTGGTGAAACTGATTCCTGGCTCTGTTCCCTCCCGCTTTGACATATAGCTCATCCGGCCTGAAGTGCTGGCTACACGCATATGTACTGCCGCGCAGAACCGTAAATGTGGCATTTTCCTCTCTCCTAATTGCTCTTATCTATTTACCGCGTAAACGTGTGACATTTGGAAAGTCGTGGAAACTCAGGTTTGGTTGTTTGCGTTTGCTATTTGAGCAGAAAGGCTCGCTGCAGTAGCATTTCCTATGCTGCTCCATTTCGTCTATACGTTCTACACGCGTTGTTTACCCTGCTATTTTTTACTTCCGCATTCCAAACCCGGAAATGTGAAAAGGGCCCATTGCTTAGTCTTAAACAGCTTATCCGAACAGATGACCACAGAGCTTCATTAAATAGCTCTCATTTCTCTCTCTCTCCCTTTCTCTCTCTTTTTCTCTTTCTCTTTCTCTCTCTCTCACACACACACACACAAAACCTACCAACAAGGCATCTAAGATACTCCATATGCTGCTGCATTTCATACTCCTCACCCTGCTGCCATCTTTTTTTTCTCTGTACATCTCTCTAAGTCTGCTGCACTGTTCCTGTTTGGGTTTGTAAGAGGGAGTGCATTTTCAGCCTTCAGCATCATGCAGCTCTCTGTGCTGTCTCCTCCCAGCACTGGTGTGAGAGTCAGAGAGTCAGAGAGGCAGAGAAATGCATTTTTAATATTCCTCTGCAGAGGGGAAAAATCCTGACCACAAACGCTTACACACACACAGACACACAGACACACAGACACACAGACACACACACACACACAGACACACAGACACACAGACGCACACCAAAACAGGCCGACAGATAAGTAGGTGGAAAAGCCCTCACACTCCCTCTACTACCTTAACGCCCAACCCTTCCTCACACAGCCACACACCAACACACATTTTTATTGTTTGTGTGTGTTGTTTATTTCCTATGTAAAAATAAGCAAACAATCCTCCGCAGGAAATAAATGCATATTGCAAACTGCAGAACACATTTATTATGCAACTCCAGTTTCCTCCCACCACCCAAAAACACATAGTAGGTAAATTGGATATGCTAAATTGTGTCTGGGTATGAATGTGTGTGTGTGTGTGTGTGTTACAATGCAGTGGACTGGAGCGCTGTCCAGAAAGTATTTCTGCTCTGCGCCCTACGATTTTATGTAGCCTCTGGACTCTCCATAACCCATTCCAGGAATAAACTAAAGAAAATATGGATAGATTTTTCATGCATTTCCTGAATTAAACATTTTGGTATAAATTATATTAAACTGGTTCAAAGCTTTTAAGCACTATAAAAACTATACAATACCCTCATTTTTTATCAATGTTACAAAACCAACAAAAACTCCGGATCAAAGCAATTTAAGATTTATTCAATAAAACAAATAAAAAAAAATAGCTTTTGTTTTTGTTTTATTTAAAATAACCATCCAGACAAAAGGAGTTTTTGGGACACAAAGATAAAAAGGTGACAGCATTTTATCCACTCATCTGTGCTTCTCTGCACATCCAATTCCACCAATCACAGACCAGCAGTGTCCTTCTCGTCTGGTGATATTTTCAATCCATCTGACCTTTCAACAGATATTATTTAAAAAGAACCTAGAACATTTCTCACATGTGTTCGATCGTCTTTGCTTAATCCTAAAAGAGCCACATACACAAGTTGTACAGTATACTATATGATTTTTTTAAGGACAAGATAACAGACTGCACAGTTTGTTTTTTTTATCCGTAGAGCAGTGCTTTCACCTGCACAGATCAGTCTTATCACTGGATCAACCAAACTGTATGTATTTATGTATGTTGCTTAAAGCAAATACAGATTTAAAGATAAATATGGATTAAAGGATAATGCTGATTATTCTTTAATCAGTCCATTATTAGATTAACATTTAGATAAAAGAAAATACCAGACAAGCTCATTCACATACTTTCAGCAACTGTTAGAACAAAGAATTTAAGATAATACACTGACATGCCAAACACCATGGGCCAGACAATAGTTTTTTTTTGTCCCATGACTTCTGGTATGTCCGATGGAAGTTAAAGAATGCTGCAATGACCTGTGAAATATGCTTAATGTGGGTGTGATTTCTACCAGAATTAATTGCTTGTCAGATTGCATAGACAATTCAAGACAGATGCCACAAGTCACGACTATGACCACGTGCTCGAACTCAAACAACTCTCATCACTTTGCAATGGCCTTACAGGCCAGTGTTCAACCTCACTCACAAGATAACACCTCACAACTAATACAAGTATGGGTGATCCCAAGTCATTGAGGTAACACTTCATAATCAACTAAACTCACTGCTATCCCATGACTTGTATCTTGCATTTCAGTGTAGTAATATGCATTAGTTTGATATTAAACTTTACAACACACTTTTGAATAAGGAATGCTTAATGTTACATGCCAGCACAACTTCTGAAATATGCCTAATGCCTGATTCATCAAGCACCCAGTATAAGGACTTGCTCAAAGTCTAATAATTTACATTGCTTTGCCTGGTCACTGTTCATTCTGACTCACAAATCTCACAAATCTCATAACTAATTTATTACAGTATTACAGAATCCAATGCTACATTAAAACAGTGGTGTACTGTAGCTTCTGCTAAAAAGGCAGAGTGTTTCTGAATTGGTGCCATTTACTCTGCATCTGTACTGCAATTGCATGCCTTTGTCTGACTTGTACGAAATCTGATTTTATTTAGGTGAAATTCCAACACAGACGATCAACGGAATCTGTTTATTCTTAACATCCAAACAATATTTATTCACCAAAGCAAAAGACAACACATCACTGAGAATAAAAACTGTGTCATATTTCTGCGTTTCACTGTCATTGTTCAAAACAAAGGCAAAGCAGTATACCACAGATCATCTGCAGTTGCAAGCTACTGTGTTACATCAGTTACATCAAAAACACTGCAAACGTGTTTGAAATAATGTACCCATATCTGAATCTTTTGGTAACTTGGTAAATTTTCATGTTTTTGTTGCTTTTGTTATTTTTTGTTTTTCCAGTTTTCCAGATCTTTTTTGCTTGAGCAGTTTGGTTAATATCAACTGAAACAACTGTAGAAATGCATGGACATGGCAACATTTTTCAAAAACGAAGCCAACATGGTTTTAGTGCCTCTGCATTTTCTTTGGAAATGTTTATCTTCTAAACATTTATCATTTATCCCATATCCAATGTCCAAATTCCAACCGTTTTCTATGTGCTAATATTAAAATAAAACAGGTTTTATTTTTTTTTCTGGTATAATGTAAGAACACATTCTTAAAATAAATACAAATATATTTAGAAACTAATTTACAGCTTTTGTAGGAATTTAGCCTTTGTAAGGCTAAATGTCTTTAGAACAGAAGGCAATAGAACC
Source organism: Astyanax mexicanus (assembly GCF_023375975.1). Lineage (NCBI taxonomy): Eukaryota > Metazoa > Chordata > Actinopteri > Characiformes > Acestrorhamphidae > Astyanax > Astyanax mexicanus. The sequence goes on along the minus strand of NC_064414.1, from coordinate 40,437,119 downwards.
ATGTTTTTTACAGTTTATACAATCTGAATAACAATGGATAATTGCTAAACTAATGTAATGAATGGTCACAAAAAATATAAATGGACACAAACTCCAATCTGCTGCATATATTAGGGGGTTCTGCATGCACACGGCGCAGGTAAATTAACCTGAATGGGTTTGTATTGCCTTATTTCTTCGTTTATGCATGAGCTGAATACTAAACCTGAGTCTGAAAATGTCTTTGCTTTGAACTGAGCTGTGCAGAGTAAAGCACGCTCACACTCTTCCTCCCCTGAGAGTCTTCTGACACACAAGTCACGAGGGACTTGTTTTTGGGCATTTTATTTTCTGATGCCTTGATGGAGGTGACAGCTTTTAAAGTCAAAGCCACTGGCAAAGTGTGCTGTGGCAGAGTATTTCAAGTCACATCAATGAGGGGAAAGATAGAAAAAGAGAGAAGATATGGATGCTATCAAGACAAAATCTATCCTAGCAATATGTCACTTTGAATAATATCCTAAAGCCTGTGAACGTGTATGAATACAGCTTAGATTATTGACTATTTTCCTTTTTGTCTGTTGAACTCCATCTGGAATTACTTGTCGTTCTCCTCTTGCACAGGAAAAGACCCTCAATCTGGGCCTGAAGAAAATTGCATAAAGAGCTATGGTAAACTTCTCCACATCTAATCACAAGGTGGTGCTAGTAGGAGACTCAGGAGCAGCTACAGGACCTACAGCGAGTGTGGAAACCCTGACTTGCAGTATAAACTGTCAAAGAGTCATTGACTCACATCTTCCCCACTTCACTTCTACACAGCCTAATAAGGTCATTATTAGTGGTCAGATTTCCAGTGATTTAGTCATTGGAATTTGGCTGAATTCATGTGTCTTGAAGTTCAAATTTATGTATAAGCATAGAGAGTAATTGCTGCCTAGACTAAAGGGAAATTTAGGTTGATTACAATTGTAGAAAAGCTTCAAATGGACTTGTGTGTGTGTGTGTGTGTGTGCGTGTTTGCAGGGTTGAGGGGGAGGCAAGTCAGCGTGCCAAATCAACAGTAACTGGAGGGGCCTGTTAGTTACAAGTTTGCCCTTGCAGTCCTGCTGCTGTTCCCTGTGTCTATTTCACCTCACCATGTCTCTCTCGCTGACACACTTGCTATTCACTGAAAGGGGCTTATTGTTGTGAAGAAAGGATCAAGATCGCTCCATAACCTTCAAACACAGGAAAGCATTTACTTTTACATTTACTCTATTCTTCTTCTTCTGTAGTGATGTAATCTCTTGTGGCAGGAATCACATTTTTGTGGCTATAATAAACAAAAATATTTTTTTTCAAATTTTTGTCCCATTTTCTCCACAATTTACACGACCAAACTCATTACATCATTTACAAACCCACTCATTAGGACTTCTATTATCACTAGTGATGCCCCAACACCAGCAGGGTGAAGACTAGCACACACCTCCTCCGATATATGTGAATCAACCACTGCCACTTTAGATGCCGAAAAGCATCACTGTGCTCTCTGAACAAAGCAAGGCGACTTAGTTCTGATGCATTGTGATATAGCTCACAAAACACCTTGTGCTGATTAACATCACCCTTTAGAGTGATGAAGGGAAAGAGCGTCATCTACCCACCCAGAGAGAGAGCAAGGCCAATTGTGTTCTCTCAGGGCTACGGTAGCCAATAGCAAGCTACATGAACAGGATTCGAACAGGAATCTCCTGACCATAGTGGCAGCGCCCACTGGAACACTCTGAGCCCCCATAAACAAACTTTTACAAAGCTAAAAATCTAAAGATCTTAAACATAAAGGTATATATATACACAGACACCTTTTCAGCAGCTGAGCCACAGGTCCGGTGAAATCATGCTGTCACTCTGTGGAAAAGTGATTGTCTGGACTTTTCTGTGCATAACAAGTAGTTGTCAAGCAATTGATTATGTGGTGTTCTTTGCAGTTTTTCCAGGACGGCTAATGTTAAGGTAAAATAATGTGATTATCTATTTGGCTGCTAGTCAGCCAGCTAATGTTATTTAAAGTGTATATGTGTTAGAAATTGCCATTTACTAAAGTTATGTTATTTACATATACAGTATATACAGCTCTGGAAAAAATTAGACCACTTAAAAATTATGAGTTTTCTTTTATTTTTATCAAATTGAAAACTTCTGGAATATAATCAAGAGGAAGATGGATGATCACAAGCCATCAAACCTTGATTTTTTTTGCACCAGGAGTGGCATAAATTTATTCAAAAGCAGTGCGTAAAACTGGTGGAGGAGAACATGCCAAGATGCATGAAAATGTGATTAAAAACCAGGGTTATTGCACCAAATATTGATTTCTGAACTCTTAAAACTTTATGAATATGAACTTGCTTTCTTTGCACTATTTTAGATCGGAAAGCTCTGCATCTTTATTATTTCAGCCATTTCTTGTTTTCTGCAAATAATGCTGTAAATTACTGTTTTTATTTGGAATTTGGGAGAAATGTTCTTCATAGTTTATAGAATAAAAAAACAATGTTCATTTTATTCAAACATATACATAGAAATAGCAAAATCAGAGAAACTGATTCAGGTCTCTTAATTATTTTCAGAGCTGTATATGGCAACAAAAGCACAAGAAACATTTATGATTTAGGCTGGCAGTCTTGTTCTTGTCAATCTAAATTATAATTTAAAACAGTCACACAAATGACTGTAGTGCATCCAACTAACAAGAAAATATCATGCTTATTTTTTTATAGCAACAAAAAACAATCGTGAGAAAATAAATAATCCTCTTCCACATGCTGATATAGTGCTGATACAGTGCTGATACAGTGTACTGTGCCCATGGTAGGCTGCATGTTTTGCTTCTACTCTAGGGACAGACTTTAATGAGCTAAATATGGGACTCACCTACATGCTCTAGCTCCCCACAGCCTCAATCAAAACAACAGCCCAATCCTCTACACTGGACATCCTGTAAAATTCTGCTGCATCACATCACCACCTGGCTCGTTTGTTCTGTAGAAAAGCCTAGCTTGCTCCTGACAGACCGCGTGCCGCAGGAGACCGCCACTGCTTTATCTCCGGCTCAGCAAGCAACCGCATTGGAATGAATTGCACCGATGCCACCTGCTTAGTTAATCATATAACATGCCACTGTTGCACAGTCTCAGAACTGTACAGGTAAACAATGCATAAACATATAGCAAAGCACACACACTGCTCAGGTGATATAAATATTGAAATATCACACCAGGGTTCTGTCTCAGTGCCACTCTAGGGTGGTATTCCTCCCCGCCCCCAATTCCTGCATATGCAGGGGGAGTGCAAAGGAGGATTTGTCATTTGGGACAGGCCCACAGGAGGGCTATGGGAAAGTTCTGATTGAGGGTGACAGAGAGACAAGGACACAGCATCCATCAGAGGGAGTGGCCTACATTCCCAGACTACAGATTAAGACCACGGACACACAAAGACACACACTCTCAGACAGACACAAACACACACACACAGGCTTTTCTTTATACAAAGTCACACCATGGTCATGGCAGCAGTGTTCTTTGCCAGTATTTAAAAAAAAACACTATTTCAAACTCGGATAGATTTTACTACAAAGTCCTAACACCTATGCCCTGAAAAAAAGTGTATATAAAAAAAAAAACCCTCCCCTCCCCAACCAGACACCCATCCACCCAACCTACACACACTGCTCCCACACACCCTGCTGCTGCTGCTGCCAACTTCAAAGGTCTGGGTGCAGAGTGTGCCAATAAAACAAAGCAAGCTGTCAATACATAATAAACTGTAACTAACCTAAAATCCATAGGGCTGTTCTGCACACTTTTGATCTCCTGCACAGCTTTTATTTTATATTATTTCCACATAAATGGAGAAAGAATGCTGAGCCGTCGTTTCACCTCATTATAATTATCTCAGCTTTGTCTGCATGGCTCATAAAAAAAGTTACAATGAAGGGAGATGCTAAGCAACAGGTATGATATATATATATATATATATATATATATATATATATATATATATATATATATATATATATATATATATATATATTTATATTTTGGGAAACCCTTATTAATTCTGTTCTTTATGTCTGCTAAGCATTAACATTTTTAAATAAGTAAGCCTGAAAAAATAGACCTAAAGTATTGGATGGAGCACCATCATTCCAGAGAACACAGTTTTACTGGGGGTCTTTATAAACCTCTAGCCCATGACTAATACCAATAGTTTTAAACTGATCTGCTCCTAGACAAGCTGTATTTGAATGCCTTTTCACATCTGTGTCAGCAATGGGTGGAACTTAGCAAAGTAGCTGAGTGTACCCACTAGAAACATTTGAACATACAGTTTATATAATGTTTACTACAAACACACACAGCACACACACATATATAAGGGGTCTAATATGTACGGGTAGCTTAACTGGGAACAAAAAAGATCTGTCCACAAGCTCTATGTTGCCCCCACATATGGATGCCCACCAGGAAGAGTTAGACACATGTGAGTTGTACACTGTACATTGGGGCCCGGAAAGGAACCAATTCTAGAAAATGCCCATCTGAAACCCACCTAGCAAACAGTCGACTCAATTGATCACTACATAAATATGTTACCTGGGATGTAAAAGGATTTTTGGACCTTATTATGTGTGTGTATATGTGTGCAAAAGAGAGAGAGAGAGAGAGAGAGAGAGAGAGAGAGAGAGAAAGAGAGAGAGAGCAGGAGAGGTGTAAGTGTATTATCGTGCTTGTGTGTGTGCATGAGCGAGAGAGAGAGAGAGAGAGAGAGAGAGAGAGACAGAGGGGAGAGAAAAAAGAGGAAGTGTATTAACTCTTACCTGACTGAGCTGGCCTGTGGGTGAAACTGTGACATTAGCCGTGTGACATCTGAAGTTGAGGAAAGTGTTTCCCAGTAATCCTGGAGCCCCAGCAACCTTATTAGCCCTGCCTTGACCACTGACAGTTAAAGGGGGCGCCAGAGACGTCCGCTGCACCACCGTGCACAACAAACCCATTACACTGGAGGGTCTGACCATGAAAGCTTCAAGGGCTATGTTATGAGTGACCTGAGTAGAGGAAAAGAGAGAGAGCCAGAGAAAGGGTAAAACAGATAAGAGAGAAAGAGAGAAGCGGAGAGGAAAAAAATAATAAAAGCATGAGTCAAAAAGGACAGGACATAGAGAGGGTGGCTGCGAGAGAGTTGGGAATTTAGTGATTCTGACCTAGATTCTTTTTGTTTGTTGAGAAATAAACATCTTTCATTTGTACAAGAGTGCTGAATAAGTCAAGGACTCAAGTAAATATAGAAAATGTTTAACGAGTAAACAAAGAATTCATTAGACACTGCACAGACTGTAACCTACATTACTAATGTGATAACTGTTTAATGGTGGACACCCAGGAGACAAGCACACAACAAAGTGCAAAGTGCAACTTTTCTTACTTATGTTTTAGAGTAAATTTATATTTGCCTTCTTTGGTCCAGATCAAAAGACCAAACTCAGTTCTCCTCTTGTGCATGTGACATGGAGCAGTATGAGCATGTTACATGTGCACTGGTGTGTTCTGTATCTACTGTAACTGTAGATTAACCCCTATTTATGAACAGAAACAAAATAAATCTGAGGCTTTATTACTTATTATTACTTTACTTTGAGTATAACTGAGTCATAACTGAATGAAAACATGATCAAATGTGTGATATGTGTATTTATATGATGTGTTTCTAATGATACAGTCGGTGGGGCTGTGTAAATGGGTGTGTATTAGTGTGCACAAGTTACCTTTGAGATGTTCTGGCTGTGTGTGTTAAATATGAGATCAGCGATGCGCTCCACACACTGCACAATGCGAGTACATGCTCGAGCTTCATTCTGAGCCATCCACAGGATGTGCTCCTCCACTTGCATCATGTTGCTGGCAATGTCTGACACACAGTCCCCCAACTGCAGAAACAGAAAGATTCAGATCAATGTAATGCTTTATTTAAAATTATAAATTCAATTAAATAAAATGTCTGATTGGCATGAGCAGAAAGAAAGCAGAAGACACGCACAATACTTCATAATTGTGTCACTTCATAATCAGGGATATGGTGATTTGCTTATCTTAAAAAACTAAAAAAAAAAATCTATCTATCGATCTATCTTTTGATTGATAAAAAATAAAATTGGGATTCAATTAAAAGATCTAAATATTTCATGTTCATGCTTCTGTACAAAAGGTCAGCTTTTTTTCTTTTCACTTTAATCTCTTTCACTGGTGCTCATGTTCAAGCAACTCTCAGGTGGATTTAAATACTCATCAGAGGTTCTTGCAGGAACTCATGCTTCATTTCATTGTCTAAGGAACTAAGGAACTCTGGACAAGGTACGCATACTAGCTCAGTGTCTTCATATGAACAAAACATGCATCCACAATGCTTATGATTTACTGGTGCTGCAGAAAGCTATGCTAACTGCACATAGATAATTAACCTACTACTATGCCTGGTAAATGTCTTTTTTCCAGACAGGGCTTAGCCTAAACCTAGACTGTATTTTTCTTTCAATAGAAAAACTACACTCAAATTGCTGCGCAGTCTAAGACTAGAGTTAATCCCTGTCTGAGAAAATGACCCATAGGGTTTACCAGAAAGCTTTGGTGCTAATTTTCACTTGAATATAAAAGTTTAGTAAATTGACTAAAACCAGCGAAATGTAATATTAGTCACACTTTTAATATCACCAACTATTTTTGTTGCAAAATTGTAATGTTGCTAGCATATGGCGAGAATGCATCCAAATTTTACCTTAAACTGACCTGAAATGCTTAAAACTGGCTAAAGTGTTTTTTAGGAAACAATCTAATTAACATAACATTATTTTATTCTCTGGACTATTCAAGGCCATTCATTGTTCAAAAGAAAAATATTGCACATACATGCTACAAGCCATCTTCCTTCCTTCCTTTATCTCATTTAAAATCAGCTCAGATCCAACATTCTTTTAGAAGCAAAATAGATAACCTTAAATAAATAAACTACATATAAATAAAACAATGTGTTTTGTGTCTGATAGAGTGATTGTTTTTGTCTAATATTACATTCTGTTTAAAGATCTAAAAGCATTAACTGTGACAAATATGCAATCAAAGAGAAAATCAAAAAGAGGGCATCTATTTTTTCAGGACCCTGTATGAATTGTCAGCAGTCAGCAGCACGTCTCATAAGTATTCACTGCGTCCACTGAGCCTATTCTAAAAACATCTGACACTTCCATTTGCTGGAAACGAGCTTAATACGTACAAGTAGAGGAGTTTACCCACCCTAACCCTAATGTGAGCTTCAGCACACGTCACGTATCAGTTAACTACACAAACAGAGCTCGGGTTTCTATCTAAATGCAAAATTCACACTTTGCATTCGTTTTGCATGAAGATATAATTAAGATATTTCTAACTGAGCTGTGTTAAATCCTTTAAATGGCTGATTTAAATCTGCATAGATCAATTTATTCATGCGTTCTCGATAAAAGAAACATGATTTTCTGGACTAATGACATTCATGGCGTTGCCGTGACACTGTGAACCCCGATTCTGGAGCTCTGACCAAATATACTGACAGCATTTATAGTATAAATCTGCATATCTCCGCATCTTCTGCTTTAAAGCTTATGTAAGCTTGAGTGAAGACCAAAGAAACAGTTTATAGTGGATAAGAAAAACTCTATGAAACGGAGTGTGCAAGATGAATATGGATATGAGTATAACAAAAAAAACTCAATAATTATAGGAAGGTAATGTTATTTATTGATTTCTGCTTATAAAAAGGTTTATAGGAAATATGTTTAAATCCAAGCTTCTGCATAGGAATATTCAATAAGTTAATATCAAAATGTATTGTGATAGTAAATGTTTTAATATTTAGAGCTTCATAAGTGAAAACACAATACACAGACCTTATTAAACAGCAGAACTTAGCCTGCTATCTAACCAGCACAGTATCATCAACCTGTTATCAGCTATCAGCGAGTAATATAGCTTGGAAATCAGTTAGCAGCGCCAGTTGAGCTGTTAGCATTGTGGGTAATGCACTATTGTAGTCCTCTGTCCTCAGGCCAGATCGTAATAATAATAATAATAATAATAATAATAATAAGTAATAATGTTTCCAGGCATCATGGTTTTTATTGTTTTATTTGGATTTTATTTGAAGTTTCCTAAGTAGAAATTTGATCAATATATGGTCAAATATCTAAATTCTGTTAATATTTGTATCTCAAATGAAGACATATTTAAGTACCCTAGAATCTCCTGAAAATCACATCTCTGATATGTGATGTAATTTTTTTTGGCAAATAAAGGTACAACATTTATACATATTTCTGTGATCTATTTATATGTATGAAAAAGTATCCTAGGGTTCAAAAAGATATAAATTATATACTGTACATCTGTCAGAAGACTATTGGCTCCATTTCCTAGCAAAGTCAGTATTTGATTACATATAGCACAAATGATGTCTTTAATACTGTTCATACCAATTGAATAATTATATTTTACAGACCGAATTTAAGAAATATATTGCATATAGTAGATAGAACCTGTTTAGAGCTAATTCTGCATATTTGAAGACCAAAATTTACTTCAGCAGTTTATCTGTAGTGTGAGTGTAGTGTTTATAAACACTCTGTTCCAGGAGAAAAATGCTAATAAATCAAGCACTCGTAGGGCGTCTGTCTAATAATACACAATCCCACATATTTCTAAGTTAACTATACACATATACTGTACATTCCTGCAAGCGTAAGCTAAGAGTGTATAAACAGAATCCAGCACTGAAAGTCTTCTCTCATCTCTTCTCTCCAGCTGTAGTAACCATACCTAAACACAGAAAACCAGAAGGACATATTTCCTCTCAAGATATGTATATATGCCTAATGTAAACTTCCCTACAGCTAGACCACTGAGAGCTCCTGCACTCAGCCAGACAACCACGACTCGACAGCTTCCTCCAGGAAGCCGAAGCTAAGGCAAACTTCCCCTCTTCAACACTCTGCCAACTGCTGCTTTGGGAATACTAAAAATATAAACACACATCAACAGTAAACGTAATGCTTAAGGCTGAAAAATGCAGCTAATTAAATGAGCACGTTCTGTAAATTGTATGGGTTGTTAACCTACAGGAGAGGAGCTCCCAGAATGCAGTGGTGTAGTTAGTGGCGAGGATAAGAGACTAGACCAGGGGAGTTCCAAGGATGGTCAAATTAACTTTTGTTAAAAGATTTTAGAATCTAATTTACATACTGTAACAAGTGATGTTTTCACCTACTGAATGAATATGTGCAAATAATTATATTTTACTAACAGCACAGAACAATCATTTCACCAAGGTCATTTCAATAAATTGCCCACAATCTAGGAAGTGTCAGCCAGAACAAGAAACAAGGACTGATTCAGTCATATAGTCTTCAGCTTTAAATCCAGGTTTTGCTTGTATTCTGACAATGGCTTGATTAAAGTATGGAGGCCCAAGAGGATAATGCTCATCCACATACAGCAAGGGTTTCCCAGAAATTTTACTTCCTTGTCCTGCCCAGTCATCAGATTTATTATCAAACTATCATTTATGGTTGCAGTTGTGATGCCAGCCTCAGCAACCTGTGAGTGCGTAGAGTGAGGACCTACAGCCACAGCTGCAACATCTGTAGTCAAATGTTCCACATGATGGCTTATGGAAAATGTACATCACCATACCCAACTGTCTCTCATCTTATATCCAGGCTAGAGGCAGCCTAACAGGGTACTTGAGCCCTCTTTCCTTGTACAGCCCCCCACACCTCCCCCCCCCCCCCAATAAACTTAACTTTTTTTATCTGATATTGTAACTTTTTACATATAGAGAGTATTAATATTATTCACACACAAGTCCTTTTTGGTGAATTGTTTTTTTTTTGTAAGTAAGAGTAAATGTCTGCTGCAAAACAGCAGATTATTATCTTACTTTTGTAATTATAGCAGGTTAACATGTGAAATTATAACCTTTAAATTTGTATTAAATTGTGTGTTAGTTTTATTTTATAAACAACACTTCTTCCAATTTACAAAAAAATACTGTAATTTAGAGCATTTATTTGCAGAAAATGAGAAATGGCTGAAATAGAAGTTTAAGAGTTCAGAAATCCATATTTAGTGGAATAACCCTGGTTTTTAATCACAGTTTTCATACATCTTGGCATGTTCTTCTCCACCAGTCTTACACACTGCTTTTGAATAACTTTAGGCCACTCCTGGTGCAAAAATTCAAGCGGTTCAGCTTGATGACTTATGATCATCTATCTTCCTCTTGATTATATTCCAAAGGTTTTCAATTTGGTAAACTCAAAGAAACTCATCATTTTTAAGTGGTCTCTTATTATTTTTTTTCAGAGATGTATATAAACAGTCATTATCTACTTGCATGGCAAGCTTCATCCAATGGGACGGCACAATAGTTCAATCTAAGTACAGTTTCATTGTTCCATTTCACATTTGACATCTCTGCACTTCAACAAAGGCTTCGACTAAGTCACTGAACTAAATTCAAACTGACTCCTTGCTCTGGCTGAGATGAAATAAATGGAATCGATCGTCTAAGTCAGGCCGGGAAAAGCCCTTACTTCTCGGATGCGATCAACCAGGCGTGTGAGCCTCTCTACCAGGTGTGTGACAAAGATGACATCCATCATGTCTCCAAACATCGCTGCACTGCTGGTGAAGGAGGAGAGCTGCTGAGCCAGAACCAGAGCATTAGAGGTGTTCACTGGCATCTGTAAAAGAGAGACAGAGAGGGGGAGGGAGAGGGGGAGAGAGAAGGAGCGGGAGTGAGAAAGAGAGGCTTAATCACTATAAATTACAGAAATAAGACGAGGCAGGGAAGCTCCCTGCAGATATAAGGTCACTTTAATCAGGTTGACAGTGCATTTGTGTATTTAGCATTTAGCTAATGAGTTTTCTGTGGTTTCGAGGAGGGTTATTTGAGGTTGGTGGATGCGGGCGGTAGACACCTATTATTTCAGTAGCTAAAATGTAATGGAAAAAGTATGTTTTTTATTATTTTACCTTCACTATCAAGGGGTTTCATTTAGAATAGCATTTAGAGCTGCTCAAGCCTATAAGTTACAACACTTACATAGACTTATTTCAAGCTGTCATAGAATGTGTCTCCAAGAGTAAATTAATATCCAGTAAAATATAATCAGTTAGCATGGACTGAAACACAAAGACATCAGCATACTGTACATTGCTGTGTGGCAGAAATACTACTCTCTGCATACATTTATTACAAAAAAGATGGTGGAGTGGAGTACTAATTCATCAAATCACAAAACACGTTTCTACTGTATCATGGTCCATCCCAGATGCCTCAGAGGCCAGAGATAATGACAACGCTTCTGGATGTGGTTAGCAAACAGCTTCTAAACATTACTCAGTATTTTGGTGCTTGAGAAATTCTTGCCAAACTAATCGCATGTCCCATTTTTTGAAGCTGTGAGGTCTGAAAATGAAAAATGTTAAAATGTTTGCTACCTAAATACAGTCATATGAAAAAGTTTGGGCACCCCTATTAATGAATTAATTAAGGAACATAGTAAGGAAATGGAAGACCACATGCTGGCAGACATGGCTTCTTTCCCATCACTCTCCCATACAGCTTCTCATTGTGCAAAGTGCGCTGTATTGTTGACCGATGCACAGTGAAACCATCTGCAGCAAGATGATGCTGCAGCTCTTTGGAGGTGGTCTCTGGATTGTCCTTGACTGTTCTCACCATTCTTCTTCTCTGCCTTTCTGATATTTTTCTTGGCCTGCCAATTCTGGGCTTAACAAGAACTGTCCCTGTGGTCTTCCATTTCCATACTATGTTCCTCACAGTGGAAACTGACAGTTGTTCAGGGGAAGGATACAAAAAGTTGTCTCAGAGATTTAACCTATGTTGAACAATCTTTGTTTTTAGATCATTTGAGAGTTGTTTTGATGAGCCCATGATGCCACTCTTCAGAGGAGATTCAAATAGGAGAACAACTTGCAATTGGCCACCTTAAATACCTTTTCTCATGATTGGATACACCTGGCTATGAAGTTCAAAGCTCAATGAGGTTAGCAAACCAATTTTGTGCTTCAGTAATCAGTAAAAAGTAGTTAGGAGTATTCAAATCAATAAAATGATAAGGGTGCCCATACTTTTGTACCGGTCAAATTTTGGTTTAATGCATATTGCACATTTTCTGTTAGTACAATAAACCTCATTTCAATCCTGAAATATTACTGTGTCCATCAGTTATTAGATATATCAAACTGAAATGGCTGTTGCAAACACCCAAATATTTAGAACTAAAAATGATTAAGATTATTAGGGGTGCCCAAACTTTTTCATATGACTGTATGTGGCCCCAACTTGAGTGTAGACAAAAAATAACAGAGATCATTTTATCTCACCTGTGTAAGTTCATGGAGCACGCGGGTGAACTTGCTGGCATACGGGCACTGATTGTAGTCTTCCTCTGCCCACCGGCCCTGCTTGTCACACCGGCGCCATGCCCTTTTCTCATGAGAGCTGGAGCTATATGCTGGCGTTGCACAGGGAAGGAAGGCCATGAAGCCAGCCAGTGTCTTAGGCCACCTGTAGGGGGAGGAGGGAAGGGCGCACTGTATGTAATAAACTCTTAACGGATCTTTGAAATGACTCCACAGAAAAAACACTTTTGGTCCCACTAGCTGGCTCTTTAAAGTAAATGAGACATTGGAGCACTCTTCAGGAAATATCTCTTTTTTTTTCCAAGAGTGTACTACACACAACGATTACAAGCCATTTCAGTGCATCATTGCACCACTTTAAACTATACTTATATCACAATGACGCACATAGCACTGTTATTGATACTGAGCACATCCAAAAGGAACAGACAGTGTCTTGCTCATAAACTTGGATTAAAAAAAAACTCATCCCAACTCAAAAAAGCTTTTATAGAGTACTTAATAATTTAATGTGAAAGTCGTTGCATTGATTTAATACTCAGAGTTTGGGCCAGTTTACCTCCTTTAAATAAAGACAGCTTGCTCTCACAGCCTGCAACACTGAGACCAGGGCAGTCAACGCATAAACCTAAGCGAAGGTAGCCCATGAAAGGATGACTACACATCAATAGTGAGCGCCAGTGACAACAGGACACACACTTAGTATGCAAACTTGGTGCTAGGAGCCTCTGTCCTTCATTACATAGAGATAAAAACAACACATCTAATGTTACTTTTCAGAATAAAATTAATCATAGTACTGCTTAAAAAAAATGACTAATTCACTGTATGGCTGCTCATTATAAGGCAAAAAAAAGATGGGAACATATAATTGCCCAATACAGTCATTAAAAATAAAACAAACAAAAGAATCATCTGATGTTTTAGCCTCAGTTCCGAGAGAATATTCACACAAGAGCATCTAAATAAGTCAAAACTAGGCAGCAATTTTTATTAAAGGATTAAAGCAAAATCATTCTCTTTGTCATCACTGGCACAACATCTCCCCCACAAAAAGATAATTGGGTTTTTAGAATTCTGTACAAAAACAGCAGGAGAAGAGCAGCTTTTTGAAACACTTGTGTTTTATAGTTAAAACACAAAAAAAGGAAACATACAGAAAAAAAAAACTGTAGCTCCAAACGATGGTGCAGATTCTGTTTCAGCCCCATCCAGCGCTGCTCCACCTCATTAACTACTGACTGCTGCCCTGTCAGCATTAGACAATGTTAATGACCATAAAAAATGAGAGCTGTGTATAATTTGCTATTTTAAGCAGAACTTGTTGTGATGTTTTGTTGCTTTGTAGGAATTCTGTACTATGTGTTATTGATCAACCTTATGGATGTGCTTTATCTTAAAAAAAAAAAAGAAGATACATGTTTGTGAAGGTTATGCTTGTGTATTATGGATTTTCCTGCCTGAAAAATAACTTAAATTATCCTAAAGTGGGTTCGTGTTTCTACGTATGGACACACCTGAAGTCACCTTTGTTGCTGGTCACCCTCTCTGCTGAACAGTACACTGCAGATGTCTCCAGGACAACAATCTCCATGCCAATGGAGCTGTTGCCACGGGAACTGGTCACATGGCACTGCCAATTACCGGAAACATCAGCATCCACGTTGGAGAGGATTAGTTCACTAAGGGAAGGGAAGAAGAGGAGGCAGAAGGACAGGAGTGAGAGTGGAAATCATATAAAGCCATACAAATGCTGATTTCCAATTGAGTACTACGCACAAATAATATAAGCCAAATTAGGTTTTTCTGGGGGTCCAAGTTCTTTTGCAAGTTCTTCTAATGGCACTATTGCTACAGCACTTGAATTATAATCTAAAAAAATTAAAAAACGTTACACACATAGTAGCTATGCCTATTCCATTGAGGTATAGTTTGCAATGCATTCTGGGAGAATAGTGTATATTAAAAAAAACACACTCAAAATCAACTGGTTCTGGGTATGTATACTCAACTATTACACTTTGGTCTCTACAATGTACTTCACGCTCAAACACTAGGTAGTATTAGTAATTAGTACATAATTGGGAAGCACCCCATGACTGTTACTACAAAACAAATATTGTGACATTTTGACACTATTTATCCTGTATTCATAATGCATCAAGAACTATTAAGAATAATGCATTATATGACAAACATAATACCCAAGAATAATTGTCATAAGCTTATAATAACTCAACATAAATAAGCATGTTGCTTCATAAAGATTTTTAGTAATTATATCTGTATATCGTATATCTGTTCATAAGAACATGGCACATATTACTATAAGGATGTCTGAAAACTGTCATTTGTTATAACAAATGAAGAGAGGTATGTTAATGTATGTCACAATAAGTACTTATGACAGTTATTATAATGTATTATGCATGCCCTATAACGAATTAAAAATACAGTATTTATAGAAAGTGTTCTTGAGATTATGGGAAAGTAATGATAATTGATTGGTTAATACACTCTCAACATTGAATACACTATGCTGATTCAGATTTTTTAACTGAAAGATAGCTTAATCTAAAGGAAAAATGTTGTAGTTTCTCCCTCCAGCTCCATGATCCTAGTGACCACACAGTCTGCTGGGCCACCAGCCTAGATCTCTATCAGCCCATTAGCTTAGGGTTCACCAGATTGACTGTCCAGGCTTCACCAGCCCACCCGCCTAGAGCTCTACCAGCCTATCATCCTTGGACCCTGCCAACCCTCTGGCCTTGGGTCTCACCAGCCTGCTGGCCTTGGGTTCCACCCCCTCATCAACCCCAGGCTCTGCTGGATTTGTACAGCCCTCTTGTCCGTGAATGCTTTGGCTTCTGCCTCTTGCTGAAATTCGGACTAACTAGACCATCTGCTGACTGAGAATGAGTACTAACCTCTTAACTCTCCCCAGTTTGGTTTCAATGCTGAGCAAAGTTGTCCTTATTTCTATTTCTTATGGTGGGATCCAGGCATAAGGTTTGTTTGTCACTTATCTGTTTGCACAGACGATTCTAGCCAGACACTGCCAGTAAAGATCATGTCAGCCTTACTCAGAAGATAACACCTGACCACTTATACAGGAGGAGCATTTCAAAGCTGTCCACTGAGTATGGGTGTAATGATACAGAAAATTCATGGTTCGGTTCACACCTCAGTATAGACCCCACGGTTCGGTATGTTTTTGGTATGTTTTCAGTATGGTTAGTGGAATAAATAAAGAGGCTGGGCATTATGTACATCTTCACCTTTATTAACTTCATAACAACAATGGAACTTCATTATAACCATGTTTTGTTTTTCGGGATGGAATGTTGTAACGGGACTCAAGCTCTTTTATTAAATGCTTGAAACCAGGTTTCTCTCCTACTGTCATCATGAGAGGCTCCATCTTTTGGATCTTGTTGGAACAAACATGATGAGCCTTATTGTGGCTCTTCATTAAGAACATAAACAACAGCATTCCTTTAACTACTAAAACTACACTATTTTTTTCCTAAGCATATAACTCTATGCATTTCAGTGTAATTTGTTTTTAGAAATATCAGCTTTAGAGCTTAGATTCTCTGCCCGAACCCGGGCGAGATTTCCCACCACATTCCTCGGGCCGGGTCGGGTCAGGCTCCAGAAAACTGAAAACTGAAAGTGAAACTAAACTATTTTATTTATAAGCGCTGTTTTCACTCCCGCAGTTGTACAGCGGGGGGTGTTGTGCCGATTCTGTCCGTGAAATGGGAGTCGGATTCAGTAGCGCTGTGCAGCACTGTGTTTAGCTGTTCTTAAAAATCATTTTAATTAAATAATAGTTCTATGCTTCTATGTTACAGTGTTATTTAACATAATTCTGATCATATTTCGCTCATTCAAACAGCCCGAAAACAGCCAATTTATGGGGCGGGTCGGGCTCGGGCTCATAATGACAGTTTGTGGTTTGGGTTGGGTCAGGTTCGGGCAGAATGTGCACGGGCTCGGGCTGGGTTGGGTCGATTTTTTTGGGCCCGATCTAAACTCTAATCAGCTTTAGATTGTTAAAAAAGAAGAGAGAGGGACACACAGACAGTGCAAGCGAAACAGAAAGAGAGAGCGCGCGAGAGAGAGAGACAGACGGCGCGAGCGAACGAGAGAGAGCAAGAGAGACAGAAAGACAACGGAGCAACGAAAGAGAGAGCAAGAGAGAAAAAGAGAGAGCAAGAGAGCCAGACAGACGGCGCGGGCGAAACAGAGAGAGAGTGAGAGAGACAGACAGATGGCACGAGCGAAAGAAAGAGAGCAAGAGAGCGAGAGAGACAGACAGCACAAGCGAAAGAGAGAGAGAGAAAGACAGACAGTACGAGCGCCTAACCCTGCGTTCACACTGGAAAGTGACAGGCAACCCGTTTCCTATGGCAGAGCTGCAATGGTGTGAGGACAATTTGAATGATCCGCGTTTCTGCGCATGCTCTCTGCTTGTGTGCTCCGACTTCCAGTCAGAGCTAAACATCTCAGTGCAGGCTAAGTCAGAAGTGGGTTGCTAATAGCAACAGTGCTGCAGCTACACTTCCCGGGTTATGTTCATTGGTTCCACAAGTCTCCTATAGACTGTGTACCGTGTATTCTGTCTGCATTTGTGTGTACCGAACCGTGACCCCTGTACCGTGACTGTTCATAAAGAACACACATACTGTTACACCCCTACCACTGAGATAACACAATTTCTAGATAAGATTAAATTAAACCTCCAGTCTGATCAAACATTACATTTATGTACTATGTATTCAGTACAATTACAGATTGTACTGATTTGGGTACAGAGTGACGCTTAAGGAACACTGTCAATACGAACCCTTTTCTCTTTATAAAACATTTTATTCAACTGCTCCTGGCAGCACATAATCATTTGGCAAGCCTAGAATAGCTGCCATTAAAGAGAGAGAAGGTACTTAAATCTTCTATGCTAAAAATGATTAGAGCCTCTCAGAGAACTCTTCCCCTAATCCCAAATAGAGAGATATATGCATCTGTACACACACTTCACAGAAACACAGCCTCTTCAGAAAAGTGCTCTGTCTAAAATAATGAATGCATCATCACTTCCCATGGAAGTTATTTGAATTATAAGATAAGGAAAATAGCACCCGGAATTTTAAAAACCGAGAGCCTTCCACGCAAGGTACAGGCACAAACAGCATGTGTTCTGTTGCTGGGTACGCAGAGAAGCTGTAATGAGTTCCTTTCCCTCACAGATATGGATTTGTGGGAGGATTGTGTAAAAAATGTGTCAGGCAGATTTATGTGGAATTTTCTGTGCCTTTTTTAAACAAGGTGAAAAATAGCAGTAGTTGTTTATAGCTGAAGTAGCTTTAAAAAGGTTATAGTAGCTGGAGGGTTGGTGTAGTGGTTAACAACACAGTCACACTTCAATTTGGATGATTAGGGCGACAGTCACCTGCCTGTATAACATAGACAAGTAGTTGAGTTGCTCTGGACAAGAGCTTCAACCAAATGCCATAAATGTACATGCAGACATATGTTGCTTTCACACCTACCCTGATTGGTCCAGACCTCCACTTTTTGGTCTAGATCAACCAAAATACGGTTTGGTTCGTTTGCAGAGTAAAAACTAATTTTTGGTTGGTTGAAACTTTCTGACCAATTACAGGATTTCTTCTGTTGTGTGAATAACATGTTTTTTAATGGAATCAGATTCTGTCAGGAAGCAGAATTTAGCACAACACCTGGAAAGGCAACTTGATAAACTGACAACTCAATGAAATGGAAACATGCGAGCGTTAGACACATGCCCTTCGGTAAACCAATCACTGTAAAGTGTAGGGAGATGCAGCCCACATAGATAATGATGACAGGGTTTTTTTTGTGCACTTCAGTGTGAAGTGTGACACCAAAACAAATTGGACAATATGCATACAATGATCTAATGTGACAATAGCAGAGTTTTTTTTAGGTATTCAATTTATTGCTCCTTTTCAGCCCTACATCTTACAAATGAAATGTAAATTCCAAAAACACTTTGAATGCTTATTGTAATGTGTCATGGCACCTGTTGTATATCTAACCTACACTGTTGTTTGTTGACAGACAATGGCTTGTTGGTGACAATGGTCTTTCAATTTTTTATGTTTGTACAAAAAATACTCTCAAATAATAGATATATCAGGACTATGCGTCTCTCTCATCGTAAACTATGACAGGTAAAACTAGTTCTGAAACTGTAAATCAGACAGCAGTGTGCTCAGATCAGTTAATAAAATACAAGAAATACACTTTCTAGAAGAATCCTCAGCAGTGCACTCATGAATCATCCTGAGATCTACTTGAGATGGCTGATTATGGGACATTTTTCTACCTTCCTGCTGTCCTCCACCACAGCTCAGACCACAGGGCTTGATTAATAACTCTGGCCTGGTCCAGTGCCTGGGAGCAGCCGTGGGGCTGGATGGGAGGGACCTTGCCGTGCTGCAGAGGCCAAACAGCTCGATCTACAGTGTCTGGTCGGTTCGGTAGCACATGGTGAGGCTCTGCAGCATGGCAGCGATGCTACTGCACTGTGCGCTACAGCTGCTTCAGAACCACAGGCCAAAAATAACAGTGCTCTGTTGCTAAAACAACCACTTTCCATTCAGCAGCCGCAACCGCAGCGCGCTGCATCTGCTCCAGCCTCTGCAGGCCACACTAGAATAGAAAGCCACAGAGTGTTTTCGGCAGCTCTGAAATCCTGTGTCTTTCTCTTTCTCTTTTTCTTACTCCTATTTCCCTCTCTCTCTCTCCTTAATTCAGATTTAAGTATGAATGAATGTAAGTTAGTTTAAGAAGGATGTGCACAGAATTTCTAGATTGGATAAGAAACGCCATCTGTACTTTTTGGACACAAGTATTGGGACACCTGCTTGATCCTTGTTCCTTCTGAAATCAAGAGCATTAAAAGAAGAGTTTGTCCTATTTGTGTTGGAGCAACTGCCTCTACTGTCGTGTTATACTATTTTTTCAATGGGGATTTGATTATATTCTGCAAAAAGAACATTAGTAGGGCAGTGGTGCCTCAACAGTTGCAGCAACAGGTTAGAACTGTTAATGTTAGACCCTTAAGCAAGGCCCTAAACCTATACTGTTCTGGGGACACCACATCAATGATTCCCATCACTTCAGGAACATGCCCTTACAGTATCATTGTTTGTGTGAGCAGTGGGTTCTCACACACACATCTGTATTACAAACATGGTTCTTTATGGAGCCAAAACTAGTTCTTCTCACAAGCTCATAGCATGTATTTTTTAAAACTGCAATGCAAGAATAATTTATACAGATTTTGATGGAACAGTGTTTCCATTACATATATTAATTGCCACCACTGTTTCAAAATAAAATTACAAACATTTGTAGAGCTTTAAATTAAAAATGAGGGGTATAGAATGTGCAACAAATTAAGGAAAGAGAAAAAAAGGAGTTAATCTGGCTAAGTTAAATATGTTTTACAGCTGAAAAGATTTTTATTGTAATCTAAAACCCATCGTACACCAGCTTTGAAACTGTTTGATTCATCAACACACAACAAAGTGGTTCCACCCAGTCTCTGTACTCGTGGCTCTCACCTTGAGACAATAAGACAATATGGATGATACAGGGTTGGTTTTCAGACCACTATTTGCAGGAGTTTGCAGTTTTATGACAGTTTCAATCCTATCCCTGTACAGTTCATATATTGCAGCTCAAAAACAACATGTTTGTGAAGAGCCAGTTTTCATTTTATTTATACAAGTAAATTGTAAAGAAGAATTAAAATCTTGGAGAAAAGGTCTGCCACTGCTGCAGAAATAAATTCTAGAGGAAACACTAGAATAGTATGGAGCACTACAGAATTCCAACTGTTTTTTTTTTTAAATGAATAAAGAGAGTAACCCTACATTTACTCCTGCAAATATGTGTCTGAAAACCAACCATGTATCATCCAAATTCTCTTATTGTCTCAAGGAGAGAGTCAGAAGTACAGAGACTGGGCAGAACCCACAGTGGCCGGCTGCCAATCCAAGGCTGGACAAGCAGGAGACAGTCTGTAAAATGTCTACGGAATGGATCCTAGTTTTGAAAACAATATACACATAAAATTTTTACTGAGGTTAGCACGGTCAGCTCGAGCACTATAGATTCCGCTCATACTGTCCAAATCTCCACTGTCCAAATCTCGAGAACGGCAAACAGCAATGTGAGGGCAATGGAAGCAACCCAGGCTGACAGAGCCACAGGACACACACACACACACACAGAAACACACACACACTGACCTAAATTCGCACCAACACTGCTCTATTGTGGAGCAGACTGCACACAACGCCTCCCCAAGGCCTCATTAGGAGCATTTACGCACTTGCGCTGATATTTAACGATTTGTTTACATAACGTAGCTCATGAGGCTGTTAACAATAAAACCTGGGCTTTTACAAAGAGGCATTCCAACAGCCTGACCATGAGCCCAGCAAAGAGCTTGATCAGAGCCCCCCCTCAACCTTCCCCTGAAAGACAGACAGAGAGAGAGAGACAGAGAGAGACAGAGAGAGAGGAAAAGGGAGTGTATGCGACACAGAGAAAAAAGTTTTGAGGTGATATAAAGAACAAAGGGAGGTAAAGGAGTGTATTTTTAATAGTAGGACACACAGACTAGCATGGGCTCATTTTAGTCTTGAGATATTTTCATGATAAACACATCAAAAGAGCTGCAATCACACTATGAATAACAGCAAACTTAAATTGCATTACCAGCATGCAACCAACAAAAGGAGCTATTCATGCTGCAGAATTTGCTAATGTGAAAGCACAAGGTAGAGGTCCACAGTGAACATACACACCAAACTCCTTCTTAGCCTGGGAAAAATGAATTATTTACTTATTATTTTCTTTTTTGAGACATTACTTGTCAATATCATGCACCCCTATCCAGAGTACTGAAAGAGTGGTGTGCAACTGATGAACTTTTGACACCAGAGTACAAAATAAACCCACAATAAACCCACAGAACACACACATGCAAACACCCTGCTCTCAGACAGAGAGTGAGGCTCTCATTGCCTTGTTTTGTGCAGTGAAGAGAACGCATGAATAGAGGGAGAGCTAAAAGTAGAAGTGGGCAGTGGCAGGCTGAATGCTTTGTGGGGTGATTTCAGAATAAATAAAAAGTCTTCTGGACTGAGGCTTTTATCTGCAGCTCTGCTCACTTCTCTCTCTCTCTCTTTCACTCTCTCACTCTTTCCCATCTCCCTATTTGTTCATTCAGAAAGCTGAGTCACTCAAGGCCATCAGTCTGTTTTTAAGACTTTCAGTCATTCTCATGTCCTTAATAGCACCCGTTAAGCAAGTATGCACAACATGTTAAAAAAAAAAGCACGGTGTGAAAAACAGAATAATGTCCTGACATTGTGATTCCTTTTTAATTCTGTGACTAAAAAAGCACTTCAAAATCTGTGGTTAACATTTAGAGCTGCACAAAGATGTACTAGCTCTCTTTAATTATTCATGGGTGTGTTTTGGGTGTAACATGAAATGCCAGGTGCCCTTTGGGTCTTTTATAATAACAACTACTTTAGTTTGGATTAGGGCTGCACGATATTGCAAATGTTGTTTATTCAGTTATATACATATATATTGCGATATTAAACAATGCAGGGCCCATGACTTCACCAGCCCCGCCCTCACCCGCGCGCTGTCTTGCGTCCAGACCGATCAAGAGCTGAGTCAACATTGAACACTCAAAATCCGCGGAAAACACCAAAACAACAGTCCCTTTGATCAGGCATTTTTAAAAGGGTAAATAAAAGTTTTTTTTTCTGGGATTAAAAGCATGAATTCAGCTGTAACTGAAAATGGCTTTTTTTTACGTGCATTTACAAGCACGTGCCCAACCATGTGGATGGAGGCCATGCGGTTACCTCGTGTTTACTCCTGCCCCCCCTTCTCGCGCTCCCCCTCACGCTTCTCAGGCAGCAGCAGCCTGTCACTTACACAGACACAGAGACAGAGACAGCGCTGTGTATCTACTTCTTGTGTCAAGAATCAAAACAATGCAAGATGACGTGTTTGATTTAATTGCCTTAGGTGACAACACACGTCCTGCGATGTGACTATTACACATGCGCACATCGCAATGACTATGCTTAAATGATATATCGTGCAGCCCTAGTTTGGATGATATATTGTGATAAATTAAAGTCAATATACAATCATAATAGAATAACAATAATGTATCGACTCCACTTTATAGGATCACTGTCCCACTGTCCTTGCATTATTATGATTCAATACATAAAAGTTACAATATTGTTTATGATTAAGAAAAGCTTAAACATGACAAATACAATCTACAAAGACAATATTGTGCCTATATGATATACAGAAATTGACTTATAATATTTACTGTTAGCCTGTCCAAGGTCCAGGTCTCATATTTAATCTCATCCTGACAAACAGGTGAAAATACTGGACGCACTAGTCAATTTAAAACAAACCCCACATGCAAGAAACTGCAAAGTGAAAACATAACTTTAAATGTAATGTAGAAAGAGAAAGAAGCACCATAAAGAATGTTGAGGAGAAATTCACTCAGTGAGATAAAGAGAAGAAAAATGAAGGAACACTTCAATGCCAAGATTGCTAAGCCCCAGAGACTGCGGCTACAGATAAATGGTAGAATGCAATCTGCAACTTTCTGAATGCAAGAATATAGACTGGGAATCCACTGCTTGTGAGAGCACTGGATGCAGGAGCTAAAGGATTTCAGAGAGTTCAGGGATTTCAAACGGTCATCAGAAAGGAGCCAAATGACTTCAAAAATGTTATAAACCAGAAAATTAATGATGGAGCTGGAAAACTCCACACACCTACCACTACAGTGGAAGAGGCTGAGAGCTGCATTGTAAAACTGAAAGAAGCACACAAGAGGTGAACAGAAAAAATTGCAAATTTCTCTACAATAATGCCAATCAAGCAGATTGGGAGGGTTAATGACAAGAAAAATCTGCATAATCAGTGTCCCAGAACGCATGAAGAAAAGCAAAGCCATGGCTTTTATTGTTTGGCATGGTTGCAATGACATAAAAAAAATCAGACACAAAGCCACAAAGCACTCGTTTAATCTTAACTAATAATTAGAGACAGTACTAAATTGAATATAGTCAGTGTTCCACCCTGAACAATGATGAATAATGATGAATAATATACAGGGATACTCAGCTCTGATTGCTGCTGAAAAGAACTCAATGCTGCCGTTGGACTGGCGGTATTGCTGGTATTTACTTGGTATGGGCTGGTAGTTGGTTGTAAGGTGGAATTCTTGGATAAAAGCACAAACTAAATGTAAAAAATCTATTTTTGAGTATTGATTTGATATTAATAAGCTAATAAGGTCTACAGGAGTTGTATATGAAACTGTGCATATGAAAAAGACCAAAAACGTCCAGGGAGCCCTCAAAAACAAGGGTATACAATAATGATCCAAATAAATATTTCAAATACAAATATTTTAATATTTTGATGGGAGTAAAACTGAAAAACAAGTATTTTTTAGCACAAGATTAGAGACCACAAGACCGCCTACACCCTTTGAATGAGTGTAATACAGATTCCTTCACAAACACACTAGTCACATCAAAGTATTCTAGTGTATGGCTGCCACTAGGGATTATCAAAGTGTAGGTACTTACAACATTTAAGAGACTAGAATAACATGAACTCTGGTTTATCTAAAATGGACAAAAAAGAGTTGGGATACATTCTAGGAGCTTACAGCTTTCCAACAAAATCAAGGATCACACCGCCATGTCTGTAAGATTATGTTCTGACAGGTAAGAACTAAAGCTAATGGTTGTAACCAAGAATATACATTCCAGTGGAAAGCCAATAGGGAGAAAATGTTAATAAAATGTATTTATAGACAATAATTACCTTTATATAAAGACTGGAATGAAAGTGTTTTCAGTTCTTTCACTATATAATTGTTATCAGATATATACACACTCATTGAGAACGTTGTAAGGAACATACTAATACTGGGTAAGGCACTCCTTTTGCTATCAAGACAGCCTGCATTTTTTGTGGCAAGGATTCCAAAATATATAAAAAAAAAATATTCATTTAAAGACTACATCACACAATTCCTGCAGATTTTTTTAGATGCACTTTCAGCCTGTAAATCTCCAAATTTACCAACATTACAAAGATGTTCTATTGGACTAAGACTCATACAGACTTTGGGCTGCTTTGTGACATGGTACATTATCATGCTGAGAGCTGCACATGTCACAATTCTGCAGCTTGGCTGACAGAAGTGGTACCTGACATAGCATTCTCTTGTAACACATGCACCTCAAGGTTTTCATTGTCATTCAAAAAAAAAATCTTGTATTTTCATATTTTTTGCAGAAAACCAGTTGCTCTTATTTATAGATTTCATGATAAAGAGACCAACAAAACCACAAAAAAAATATCTTTTTACATTCAGTTCAACTGAATATGAATTGAATCCTTTTACATTAACTTCCAATACAAATGAAAAAGTCTGGTTTTGTAAAGTTACTTTTCTAGAATTACAAGACTGGTACACCAACAATATACCGACCTATAAAAGGACAAGGGTTAGCAGCATGTATATTAGTAAACGTTACATGAGGGGATAGCTTGGAAACGGCCACATTTTTATTAGTTGTGAGGTGTTATCTTGTGAGTGAGGTGATTTATCAGAGTGAATTATCAGAGTTCGGGTAAGGCCTAACAGTGGGTAACAGATGGACGCCGTGTCGCCATTCCCATTCATTCAATGAAAATGAAGCCAAAATCTTCTGCCATTTTGGCGATCCTGAAACCAGAGTCTGCGCGTTAGACCAGAAAGACTGTGGAGAGACAGCCTACTCATTTAAATAAACCCGCCCCTGAGGGCTGCCTCGACACAGCTATACAAAGTCTATGGTCCCACCCATACAGTCATTGATCCCACCCCGGCTAGGTGTAACCTAGCCCTTTTACAATAACCACACCTTTTTAAATAGAGCTGAATAACGTTTTAAAAAGGTAATTCTATGTGGATATAAAAATTTGACAATATACGCAGAGGTTACACTAGCTGTTGCATTTAAATAATGGAGGTAGTATTACAGTATATTAGAAAAAAACGTGATTGAAAGTGGTCTGTTTTGCTATTGAAACCTATGGGGATGGGTGGGGTTACACAGCTTTTTGCAACCGAACAGCAGGGGGCGTCCGACCTGTGGTGGTTTCACTTTTGAGAGACAATGCTCTGTCCAGCTATACGCAGTCTATGGACGGGACATTCTATTTCTGAAATTGTACTGGCATTTAACATTTAGCATTTAACAGTGTCATGTGTGTACCAGGAATATGTCATAGAAGGCATTACCACCCACAGTGGACAGTGCTTTGGTTGGCAATGATCGTGACTAGAGTTGTCTGGCTAGAATTAGACAAGTAACATATTTAATGCTTCATGCTCCGCATTTTGTCATGTCAGTGTACATGCCACTGTGTATTTAAATGATGTGCACAGTGTCAATGGACAGCTTTGTTCTTTTGTTTGATCTTAAAATAAAATCTTTTTCTTAAAAAACATTTTTTTCCCTTTCGTCTCTTCCTCACTTTATCCAATCAACACTCCTTCAGCATTTCTCTCTCTCTCTCTATGACACACACTACCTCCCACTATTCCCTCACTACCATCACTCTCTTCTGCTCCAGTCATGTGTGTGAGAGGGACAGCATCATTTCCCACTCACCACAATCAGCCAAACCGCAGTCTAACAAGCCAATTAAGACTTCAGTCTCCATGGTAACCTAATTACACAGACCAATCAGGCAAGAATATGAGAGAGAAAGACAAAACGAGAGAGAGAAAGAGAGAAAAGAGCGAGAGAGTTGAAGAGATAAAGGGATAGAAGGCCTATTCTAAAGAGCAACACTGAGGAAACACACACACACACATACACAAAAGCTGAATTACTTGCATTTTTGCACCAGGAGTGGCAAAAAGTTATCCAAAAGCAGTGTGTAAGACTGGTGGAGGAGAACATGCCAAGATGCATTAAAAAGCAGGGTTATTCCACCAAATATTGATTTTAGAACTTTTAAAACTTTATGAATATGATATTGTTTTCTTTGCATTATTTGAGAGCTGAAAGCTCTGCATCTTTGTTATTTCAGCCATTTCTCATTTTCTGCAAATAAATGCTCAAATACTCAAACATATACCTAAAAATCAAAATCATAAGACTGATTCAGAAACTGAAGTGGTCTCTTCATTTTTTGAGAGCTGTGAATAGCTTATATAATAATATGCAAGTACTTATAGCAACATGAATAATACACTATATTTTACAAGTATGTGACTGGAAAAACTTCACAGTCTCATAGTGCCTTATAATCTGTTTATAAGAATATTGTATGTACTAATTTTGTAACAATGACACTGGGTTGCTACAATTATATTGCATTATTAAATACAGCTTTGAGGTCTCAAATTAAGTGTTTATCTAAAAAATCTAACATTATAAAGCATTATGCAGGGTTATTATTAAATGTAGAAAGAAAATACTGCACAATTTAGCACCCTATTCAGCATTATAAGTTCTCTATAGTGGCTTCAAGTAAAGTGTGCTTTAGTAATGCCATGACATTTGAAGTACAATTTGTTTTAATAAAAAAATCTGCAATTCTAGGTAATTTAAGACATCATGAATCCTGTCTTAATAAAGTCACATACTATCATTGGTTAGTTATTATAAAATCTTTTGGTGGCCATTATAACATATAATGCATGCCATTATGAATGCATTCATAGAAGATTCATACATGATACAGGATGCATAGGAAGCGCTACAAAAAAAAAAATTCTTGAAAATAGTCTTTTCCACTTCTCTACTGCTTTTCTCTTCTACTCTACTCCTTTCTTCTACATCAGAGCTGAATGAATTAAAAATGGAGAGATTAGGCGAGATGTAGCTGCACCTCCAGAGGCTCCTAGAGCTTTGAGTAATGAGGCATGATTCACACTCTGCAGCTCTCTCAGCTAGCATCAGTTACTGGCTCTTTAGCCTAGCGCCATCACTCAGCATGGGGGCCAGACTACACAACTCGCCAGGCTATTGGCTATTAGCTCCGGCTGGACAACAAGTCTGTCTACAGCTCTAGGGCTAAGGCAGGGATGAGGAATAGAACTATGAGAAGAGAACACAAACGGTCTGTGTGTGGGATCTGCTGATTAAGCGCACATGCCTGAAATATGAACAGGTTGCCGTTTGACTCCGGGTGTAAATGAGGGCTGTGGATTGAGGCCTCTAATTGGACCCAAATGTGTTAATAATGCATTGATAGGGCGAAACAACTGTAGCCTGTGCTCATACAAAATTCCTGAAACAAGCTGAGTTTGGGGCTGGAAGATTAACCAAACTAATTCAGTTAATTAAAGTACTGTTTTGAAGCCATTTTCAAAATGAAGTGAGGAAATCTCAGGATATAGGATTGTAACAGTGCACTTTTTATGAAATATAAGGAGGTTATTTTTGCTGTTTGATCATAAAACACTGGTTAAATGAACCTGTGTTTTATATGCTAGTTTTATACAAGTTATATTGTGCTTGCATGCTTTTAATTCCCTTAAAAATAAATGTAAAGGATACATTAGTTCATTAGTGCATATTTGATAGCTCTTAGTCAGTTGAACATCATTGTGCCTCAATGAAAAGAGTAAACATATCTAATTTTGCTAATATTTGCAACCTTAAAAAGAACCACTGCTCTAAATCATGCTGTTTGTTGCCATTTTAGCACGTCTTCAAAAAAAAAAAAAAAAAAAAAAAAAAACTCAATAAAATGTTTGTTTTTATAGGTATGTTAGAACTAAAAACTTTGAAATTAGAACAATCAGATATCGCTTTTAGATATATATATATATATATTTTTTTTTTTACAATATCATCCAGTTATGAAAGTGGCGTTACAGAAACTCGGCTTTAAGCCAACAACCACCATTGTGGAAATGACGGTCTGTAACTCTGTAAAACGTCTGTCATTTACAGTGACAGGTTAATAGCAGAGTAGTGTAGTGCTTAATGGGAAGGTGTATTTTTACTTCAGACTCACTCAGCAGTGAGAAGAGCCCCTTCAATAAGTCTCTCCATCTCTGTCGACAGTTGTGTTTACGACATAGAAGCAGGAGCCAGTGTGAATGCATGAGAGTGTATATGTGTGTGTGGTTCATGATTAAGCAGGCCGGTGTTTTGGTTGGCCGTGTGGTCAGTCTAGCTAATCTGCACTGGAAAGGACAGCAAGCCTAGACGCCCCTCCTCCGCTAGCGGGGTCTCCACACAGCCAAAAATAACATTACAGTATGCGCTCCACTAGGAAAATTGACCTGCAGAGTTTGTGTGTAGAAGGGGAATGTGAAGACTTAACTGCAGGACCTAATCAGAATCTGAATGACAAGAAATCTACCACATCCCAGCAGGAAGGAAGTGCCTACAATGCTCAGAAAAAATGACAGCAGTACAATGCATCACATTCATAACTACTACAATCAGACTAGAAAGGTACCTTGAAACAATATAACAGAAGAACCACTTTGGTTTCTAAAAAAAAGCATCCAGTGAAGGGTCCCTTACACTGTAAAAAGGCTTAAAATCTCTAATAGAGTATACATAAATAAAACTAAAATAAAAATTTCAAACTGTCATAAGAAGTCACAATTTCATTTATTACAAAAGACAAAAACAACCTGATAAACCAAATTAAACTAAAGATTTTAAATGAACATATAGTGTATTAAAAGAAAAAACACTAATTGTCCTAGTGTGGAAAAATATCCAGTACCTGGTAATCCAATTACCCAAATTTAAAATGAGTGCACCATTAGACAAAAAAGACAATTAAGTTTTCAGGCAGAATCCATTGTTAAGCAAGATGAATATAATGGCTTGTCTCTAAAAAACTTTTTATCCAGCAAGTCTTGGGGAATAATGAGTGGGTCTGGTTCCATCTCCATTACAAAAAAGGTTATTCAAGTATGCTATTATTATACTTCTTTTTTAAAGTAAAAATAATGGAGCAAGCTTTCAGCGTATTTTTTATATGCTTTCTTTATTCTTTATGTGCTTTTAGAGCTACAGTAAGCAAAATTATACTTATTCGACTTGAACTCTCCTAAAACTCAACCTTTTGCTCTCGATATCCTTTTAAAAACTGACTAATTAAGTATATTTTCCATTTGCATACACAAAGTTCTAGTATGTTTGATGTGTGGATTTCAGAAAGGCTTTATGATACAAATTTTAAACTTGACAAAAGACTGTGTATTTGTGGTGTTTTGTTTTGAAAAGGAATGTTGATTTAAGTTATGTTCTAACACTTTGGCATCTAAAAGAATATTTGTTTAAGATTTTTGAGTTATACAATATTTGATAATATAGAAAATAATATATTCACAATGTCTTGTGTTTTTGTATAAATGTAGTTTACTGGTAGAATGTATAATAGTTACTTTAAGTGTACTTAAACAGTACATATGACAGGTGCATTGTTAAAGCATGTCCACGCTAAACTGCCCCTATAGGTGAGAGTGCTCCAGGAAAAAGCAAATAAGAGGATGAATGAATAGCTGTAAACTAAATGTACATTCTTAGTTTACTACTTTACCCAAAGAATACTTAATGTATGTTTTTTATTATATAAAGAGAGGGCCAAATAAGTCCCAGTATGTACTGAAACAGTACATTTACATATATACTACTGGTAAATTGACTTTATAATAATTTTTCATTCTATAACATATATTTGCAGTAGAGCTGCATCTAATGATTGTTTTGGTGGTCGACTAGTCTGACAATTGTTTTTTCTAATTAGCCAATGATTATTTCTGCCATCCTCTCAATTATTGTTTCTGCTGCAGCTTTGAACGTGAAGATTAAATAATCATTGAGTATTAAACTAACAACTTCTATATATAAAACTTTACAGATAATCAAGTGTATTTGTGTGAACTGAGCGAGTGAATGTAATTATACTTTTTTTAAGGTTTTTGTAAGGGCTGCTCTACAAATGCCATGTTTTGCATACATAAAACTTTAGTAAATTGAAAGATTATTGAATATTTCTTCAGATCCCCACTGTTTTATATTGTACATTAAATGAGAAACTGTAACTTCATTGTACGGGAGGGACTTTTCTAAGGCTGTAGATGGCTAATGCAGAATGAAGTGGTGTTCCTTGATAGCTTCATTTTTTTTTCATAGTTGAGCAGTATTTGCACTAGAAAAGTGATTAGATTCAAACAGGCCCTGCGCTGCATAATTTAAATAACTAACTATCCATAATGTGCCAACTAGACCCAGGCAAATGATTCAAGTGTGAAGTTGTGGAGCAAGCTGGGAACAAAAAAAATCAGTGGGAAACACAGCCAGGAAAGTACAGGAGAGTGAGATGGAGTGGATTAGTGTGCTCTGGTGATCAAACTGTGAGTCAGTCAGCATGTCCTGTTTGACACTGAGATTTCCCACCGCCACCATCCCGACCATCATCATTCACAGTAAAGGGACTGCAGGCCTCCCAGTGACGAGGGCACGGCTGCAGCAGTGGAAAAAACGAGCGTCCTCCTGGGTGGTTTATGAAGGCTAGAGCTTTCGGCGCGCTCTACGAAAACTGCGAGCAAAGCGTTCCAGGCTTGTTGACACAGGGAAACATATTTCTGTCGGCACTCCATCAATATTTATGACCAGGCTCGCTCCAAAGCGAGAGGCAGTTAAACTAATCAACAGCCCTGTGCCGCTCTTTCACACGTGCTTTCATACAAACACACATACACACACACACACACACACACACACAAGCTGCGAGTATGAATACTCTGCATGTGTGTGTGAACGCAGGTATTGCACTGACCAGTCAGGGGAAACAGGGAGAGGATGAGGAAGAGACGATGATTGGCAGATTGTGTGTAAACAGATGTCATCCACATTGCTGCCATAGCATACTGCATCTGTTCCTGTTCATGTGCGAGCCGCGTCTAACAATGAGACAACACTTCCAGGGAAGCGCACCGCTGGTACTGTGCCAAAACATTCCCGTCCCGCCCTTCCCAACCAATATCAAGGACAGTGATAATGAAAGGTAAATCACAGCTAGGAGAAGGTCACTTTATACTGTATATACGTCTGTGCATGAGTGTGCTGTCAATTGATTTAAACCCACTAGCATGTGCACATAAATCAAGGCTAAAGGCATATAGACATTAGTCAAAGAGCCCACATGACCGTACTCATTCTCCTTCGTTCTCCCTCTGTCTTTCTTTAAGTGAGCCTTCACACCTATCTTTTTCAGTATGATCATTCAGTCTGGACTAAAGGACTAAAATTTGCTCTGATCAAAAGACTTTTGGTTTGGATCAAAATGAACAATTCTGCAAATTTGTCTGAAAGGGAAACACTTTTTTGAACAGTTTGGATCAATTCGAGGAAGTTGATGTAGGCTATAGTCACCTATTAAACAACAGGAGACAAAAAATAGTAGCAATGAGTGCTGTCGATGATATAATTATTGCACGAGGAGCACAGTCATTTAGATAATTTGAACTAGCCTCATATGCTTTGCATAGATTTGGTGCAGATGATACTAATGGCATAATCTGTTTAATGTTTAACAAGACAAGATAAGACAACCATACTTGTGCTGAAAGCCAGCTAACCCAGCTGTGCAGTGAAAACACACATGCACACTAGTAACTACATGCCTTGACCAAAACTAACAGGATCATCTGAATTAACTTAACAAAAATATGAGCGTAAAACAGAGGTTGCCTGTTAACACATTTTGTTTTCGCATAATAATATTCTAAACATTGTGAGTTATTATTATTATTTTTTATAGTTGATTTAATTGAGCTAAAGCACACACTTTTAAAAAATAATCGTTTGCTGCAGCTCTGTTAGCATGTGGTTACATTCGATGTATACAAACTATACTATAAAACCTAATTGACTGCCATTGTAAAAACTCAAATTTATTGTGATGTTTGTCTAATGAGATGTTTGTCTAAGAAAGTGATCTGATTTTGTATTTGAAGCCATATTCCATGCGTTTCTTTGCCATTCAGACAAACCAGATATGTAGAAACTTTCCAGTACTTCTGTGAACAACCTCACCTGGTGATAAGACAACAGTCATGAATGATGCTTTTCTCCACATACAGCCCTCTCTCCTCCTGTGTGTGCACAGGCTGCTGCTCATGGCTCCAGGTGAGTGTGACAGAGGGATCCAGGTAGGAGACGGTGCACTGCAGGGGCAGTCGATCTCCTCGAAACACCAACTGTCTCTGTGATGGGATCAGCTGCAGCAGAGGCAACTCCAGTGGAGCCTCTGAAAAAGCACAAAAACACCAAACGCATCATGTTATAGGATTCCACCACACTGGTTCCTCATGTTTTTTAAGACCAGTGCGTGATTGGCTGCTGCTTCTTGTCGGTGCATGTGGGTAAGTGCTAGTGTGTGTTGGTTGGTTTAATACTGAGTGTACACAACTGACTGTGGCACATAATTATAAAGTATCCTTGGGTGTCTAGAAAGGCATTATATAATTTATTTACCATCATTAAGATAAAGGGTCCTTAAACAAACGCATCTAAGAATCTAGTAAATGTCTTTTAAATAAAGACTCTTACCAACGTCCTATCATCTCAGGTTCGCTTTTCTTTTTTTCTGCACAAGGCTGGTGAAATAACAGCATGCACTGAACTTCAATGTAACACAAGCTCCTACATGCAGATTAGACATACAACTATCCCTAATATCAGCTTAAAGGTTTTCTACATCTAATTAAAAGGGTCATAGGGAAGGGATATGAAGAAATTTCTCTAATTCTGGGTTATTTTAATTTGAGCAGAGTAGATATTATAGTAAAGTAATATTATAGGATTTTACACAAAAATATGACCTGAATAGCAAACCTAGAGACTCTATTCTCCATATTACAGGTCAGTGGTGAGTCACAGTGATTTTGAGTCTGTTATTACAAGGTAAAAATGCTCCATAAAATTTGCTCTACAAGCCAAATACACCACTGGATGACCCATTATTAAAATTCATGAAGAGTATCTCTGCCTCAGCATATATTAATCTCCCGTGTACGTGCTTGATGATCTGAGCTTGTCTGTACAGCTTGTCCTCCAGGGCTTTTTTGTCTTTGACTGGACACAACATGACACCTTCTTGGACTGGTTCCAAACTTTCTGCTTCCCAGCGCTTTCCTTTCAGGTTTCTTCAGATCAGCGGACTTTGCATCTACCACAATGCGCACTCTAAGAATCTTTGATCTTTAACACTGCACAGACTGGGAACTGTAAAACTGTGTAGACCATATTCAATATATGTAGTATGTGATAATTGTTCCCATTTAAAGCATATTAAACAGGTCATCCTATGAGCTGAATGAAATTTTGCACTTTCACAGAGCACAGCTGTGTAAGAAATACTGCCTAAAAACTGAAAAAGTGGATAATTTCCATTTGTTCTTTTTTGTTTAGTTATATTTTTTGTTTTCTTTTTTTACCAAATTGCCTGTCATATTTTAATCTAGACAATTAATCCACCATTCATAAGGATTCACCCATTACTTGAAATCTTTCTGGAGGGTGAGAACAAGCACATACCTCCTACAATACATGTGAAGTCAGACATTACACTTTTTGAATTGCCGCCAATGTAGCATTACCAGGCCAGCCAACACATCCTATCAGGGTCAATAATGGGACCAGAAGGGGTTAAATATAGATCTGCCCCATATGGGATTAAGGTAGGCAGTGATTACGGGGCCCATTTGAGAAGCTCAACTGGATCCCAGTGCAAATGCAAGCCCACTGTCACGTCCTTGCCCTGTTTCCTATCTGTGCACATGTTTCTGTTTTTGTGTTTCTGTTCCTCATGCTTTGTCTGTGTTCGTTTGTAGCTCCGCCCCAGTGTTGAATCATGTCTTTACCTTAACTGTTGTGACCTGTATTCATTTGTAGCTCCGCCCCTAGCCCCAGGCGTTTCATGTTTCCTGTCCTTGTCTGTGTATTTATAGTTTGTGTATTTCCTTTCTTGTTGTCGGTTCTTGTACGTTGTTTTCGTCTGTTAAGGTCGTGTTTTCTATGTATTCCAACTCCTATGTTCTGTTTTGTTTTGTTTGTTTGTTTGCTTTCGTTAACAAACGTTACTCGCATTTGCATCCGCCTCCACATCCTTTCACTGCTCCCGCACTTGACACCCACTTAGAGTCTATGCCCTTCTGGAACCCATTTAGCCCACATTCTACCCATCTGAGCCCCATAACAGAATGGTGGCTGAAACCTGGAATTCAAACCTGGGATTTCCTGGCTATGTCAGAGTCTAAAATCTGCAGAGCCTCTCGGAGCTCATCCTTTTGTCATTTTCAATAGATTATAATTCATGCTGTTGATTGAGTAAAATGTTAAATCAAGTTATCCATTTTCTTTATGAGGACATATAATCTGTAATGTTACTGTCAAAAAAAAAAACAGTGCAATTATGCCAACTAGGCAGAAAAAGCATAAAGACACATGTTTGTGTGACATCACCAGGTTAAATGGGGTCAAAAGGCACAGTTAACATATAAAAAAAAATCTGACATGCAATCTGGCATGAGAGAAAACAAAAAAGATAATGCGATAAAGGCAAAAAGAGAGAGCGTGACTAAGAGTAAGAGCATCTGGGCCTGCTGTGGGTGTTCTGCCCTGGCTGTGAAGATTACACCTCTGCAACCCCTCCCACCCCATCAGTGTGACACTGGACGAGCCACTGTCAGCCCCCGCAGCACAGACACAGATGAAGCTCCCCCTAATGCCAGAAACCACATGCGCTGACCGCAACCTGCTCTCCCCTGGCTACTTGGCCTTGTCTGAAAATTCCATCCATTATTTTCTATTACACTAATGTAATGCTTGGACGACACTCCGTGTCTCTGCAAATGATGCAGTGGTTTCTGGAGAGCTCAAATCTAACTACAAAACACAGGACTACGGTTCAGCAACATGTGGTGCATCTATAGCTAAGTGGGTTTCTGCTGGGCTGTGGGCATATTTTCACCCTAAGTTCTGTTTTTTGACAGTTATGCTTTAAAAATACTAATGTACAACATATCAATGCTGAATGTATCTGATTCTTATTCCAAACAGTATTGGTAAAACAGAGCCAAACCACAGATTGTAAACTTACTCACTATTAAACCACCACTTATATCCTGACACCAAACACACACACACACACACACACACATATCTTGGATAGTTTCTATGTTTAAAGGAGGTTTCAGATGACGTAGATGTAACATTTATATAACATTAGTTTCTTGTATTTTTAATTTTCTGTCCCTTTTCCAAACAGTACAAAAAAACTGTACAAAAACTACCCTTAGGTAAATCTAAAGCAATATCTGCACTAAAAAATACAATTTCACAGAATTTATACTTGCTAAAAAAAGTGTTTATTTGTAGCTTTTTTTTATTTTACAAACATCAGTTTTAAACCACTGTGGTGCTCCACTTAACTGTAATTTAAACAAAAGCTTCTCTGTTTTTGCTACTCCATGGTTGAAAAAAGTTAAAGCACTGCAATCCTTGTCAGAGATGCATAGTACTCTGTGTTATGTTCACGTAAAATCCTGTATTATTATTCTATTGCTTCAGTCCACATGCTTCTATAACTACACTTTTAAGCTTGTCCAGAATCACAAATTTAACCTTATTTAAGTATAAATCTTTGGATTATGACTTTAAGCTTTTTAAAACAATTATTAAAAAACCTTTGAACTAGGTGTATTTAAATGTTTGACTGGTACCAAACTTTTAAACTGTAGCTCAGATATCTACAGAAGACATGGACAGATCTAAGCAGGAAACAGCAGTCTGCGTCATGCCCTCCCCGCAGGACCCTCGAGCTGTCTTTAAAAAGGAGGGAGAGAGAGCATAACAATTTAAATATAGACTTTCTGCTGCCTTATCACTGCACTTCAGGGTGAAAAGGATGAACACATAGAGAGAGAAAAAGTGCGAGAGAGAGAGAGCAGATAGATGGAGGGGTGAAAGAGAGATACCCCTCTTTCTCGCCCCGTCACAAACCAGATGTGTATCGTACAATGAATGTGCTTGCTGGAGATAATAAAAACACACGTAAATATGTGTGCGGGGTTTGTTGTTGTGCCTGCTGCTGTTATGTAATGCGGGTCTTTGAAAAACAGCAAGTTTTGGAACCGCTCACAGTATTAAAGGCTAATGGAATGAAACGGATGTGGAAGCTTCTGTTAGGACCAGCTTATGTTTCCATACACATAAAAAGCCCCATTCTGTTTCCCCAGTACACACACTCGCAGCTCAGCGGAATGCACTACAGTAAGCCCATATGGATATAATGACCTTGAAAATACCATTACAATGGGACTTGGAGCAGCGGCTGCGGTGGATGGAAGAGCTTGGCAGGAGCATAAATACTGTTTTGTGCGTGGTTGCTGTAGCACATCTGAGGGGCCAGACAGTGTGCAGGACAAGAGGCTGAACATTACTGTTCTAATCCTGTAATGGATGGAATGAGCTGGAAAAGAGACAGCAGGATTCCTACTGCTAATTCCAGCTCTGCTGCTACACAAACACACAGCCAGCAATTACACACAGACTACTCAAACCCACACCCAGGCTACTGTGTGTTTTAACAAGCATGATGGACTCCAGTCCTGCAGGGCCACAGCCCTCCGCAGATTACTGCATTTCTTAACAGGTACTCTACTGCACCTGATTCAACTCAATCAGCTAATTATAAAGCTCTTCAGCTCAACTCATCACCTAATCATAAAGCTACCTAACAAGCCCTTTGTGAGGTAATCCAGGTGTCTTTCTCCTCTCTAACAAGTAATGAGCTACTGTGGCAAAAATCTAATTTGCACAATTTTCTTTAAAGAAGACACTTTACATAAAGCTTCTTCACTTTGTACTGAGATACTAGATTGCCAACAATGGTAGACACATGTACTGCACCAATTAGTGCACTGCCTTAATGATCACACACCTGCTAAAACTGTCCTAACCTGATATGGTTTCTGACACTGTGTAATAAATATTTGGAAATCTCTCGAAATGGATAAAAGTAAATCATATATCTAGTAGCAGTTATAATACCAATCATGAAACCTGAATTGTTCTTCTTAATTAGCATTAAAGGGCTATGCCATGGTGTTGCCCTCAGGCAACAAGCAAATTTCTCAATATTACAAAGCCATTTTTTTTTTATCTTTTACATTTTTAAAAGAAAAAATATAAATATAATAGAACATGTAAATATAATAAAACAGGGGTATGGTGGGCTCGATGAGGACTGAGAACCACCATGTTAATGTTTTGAAAGCACTGAGCATTGAGTAACAGTATGCTTATGCTTTCATTTTAAAATAGAATGTGATTGGACGAATAGGCTCATTCCATCTGACAGCGAGGACGGTAAGACTGACAAGTGACCGTGAGGAAGAGTGAACAGTAGAATCAGGTTTTGGAAGCTATAAAATTAGGGGTTGGTTAAGGTTCAGCCAGTCAGAGGACATGTGTGGGTTGTCTGGGTAACAGTGTTTATATTGTGTGAATTTATTTGTTGTAAAAAAAAAAAAAAATATATATATATATATATATATATATATATATATATATATATATATATATATATATATATATATACAGTGAGTCCAAGAAGTATTTGATCCCTTGCTGATTTTCTTTGTTTGCCCACTAATAAAGACACTATCCTTCTGCACTTTTAATGGTAGATATATTCTAACATGGAGAGACAGAATATCAAGACAAAAATCCAGAATATAATTTTAAAGAATATATTTTAATTAATTTGTATTTCAATGAGGAAAATAAGTATTTGATCCCTCTTGCCAAACACACTCAATACTTAGTGGCAAAGCCTTTGTTTGCAAGCACAGCGGTGAGACGTTTGTTGTAGTTAACCACAAGTTTAGCACACACACCAGGGGGAATTTTGGCCCACTCTTCTTTGCAGATCCTCTCTAAATCATGAAGGTTGGTGGGCTGTCACTTGGCAACTCTGACCTTCAGCTCCCTCCATAGATTTTCGATCGGATTGAGGTCTGGCGACTGGCTGGGCCACTCCATGACCTTAATGTGATTTTTCTTGAGCCAATCCTTTGTTGCCTTTGCTGTATGTTTAGGGTCGTTATCATGTTGGAAGACCCAACCTCGGCCCATTTTCAGATCCCTGGCACAGGGGAGGAGGTTGTCCCTCAGGATTGTGCGGTATATGGCTCCATCCATCTTCCCAGTGATGCGGTGAAGTAGCCCTGTAGCCTTGGCAGAGAAACACCCCCAAAACATTATGCTTCCACCTCCATGCTTGACGGTGGGCACAGTGTTCTTGGGGTCATAGGCAGCATTTTTCTTCCTCCACACATGGCGGGTGGAGTTGGCCAAAAAGTTCAATTTTGGTCTCGTCTGACCACAAAACCTTCTCCCAATAACTTGGTTCATCTTTCAAATGATCATTGGCATACTTGAGGCGCGCCTCCACATGTGCTCTCTTCAGCAGGGGTACCTTTCGGGCACTGCAGGATGTGAATCCATTGTTGTGCAAAGTGTTGCCAATTGTTTCCTTGCAAACTGTGGTCCCAGCTGCCTTCAGGTCATTTGCTAACTCCTGCCGAGTGGTTGCAGGACGTTTTCTGACCGTTCTCAGCATCATTGCCACCCCACGAGGCGAAATCTTCTTTGGAGCACCGGGCCGAGGTCTGTTGATTGTCATGTTATACTCTTTAAACTTTCTGATAATTGCACCAATAGTTGTTACTTTCACATCCAACACCTTACTAATCTTTGTAGCCCATTCCAGCTTTGTGAAGGTCAACAATTCTGACTCTGAGGTCCTGTGACAGCTCTTTGGTTTTACCCATGTTGGAGACTTGAAATATGTGTGATCTGTCTGATTCTGTGGACAGGTGTTTTTCACACAAGTGATTAGTGAGAACAGGTGGCTTCAGGTCAGGTAACAAGTTGATTGGGAGTGTCTAACTGGTCTGTAAAAGCCAGAACTGCTAATGAATACTAAGGGATCAAATACTTATTTCACTCCATGAAATACAAATAAATTAATATATATTCCTTAGATTTATTTTCTGGATTTTCTTTTTAATATTCTGTCTCTCCATGTAAGAATACATCTACCATTAAAAGTATAGAATGATCATGTCTTTATTAGTGGGCCAACGAAGAAAATCAGCAAGGGATCAAATACTTCTTGGACTCTCTGTGTGTGTGTATATATATATATATATATATATATATATATATATATATATATATATATATATATATATATATAT
The DNA here is from genome assembly GCF_023375975.1 of Astyanax mexicanus. Taxonomy (NCBI): domain Eukaryota; kingdom Metazoa; phylum Chordata; class Actinopteri; order Characiformes; family Acestrorhamphidae; genus Astyanax; species Astyanax mexicanus. The sequence goes on along the minus strand of NC_064414.1, from coordinate 40,397,177 downwards.
ATATATATATATATATATATATATCATGTTTCATAAAAAAATGGCTTGTTTTCCCTCAATTCTGTTATGAGTATAGGCAGAAAATCATTACATGTTAGAACCCTCGTAGCACATTGTTGCCATGAGACATTAAATTCTGGTGTATGGGGTGTGGGGGTACTTTTATGACTGAAGTTCCTAAAAAGTACTTAAGAATTGGGACAAAGGAGAGGTTGAAAACTACTATGTAAAAATATTAACCACTGTTTCTGCTTTATAAACCTACACGAACATCATAAGGGTACCTCAGGGAGAAATAAAACACAAGAAAAAACTAGAGTATAGGCCCTTTAATAACAGTATGTCACTAAGTGTCAGAAATCACATGGTTTGTTAGAGACGTCTAAAAAAAAAAAAAAAAAAAAAAAAACATTTTGAGGTCAATGTTTGATGATTTAGGTCTGCAGTTAACAGGATACTTCCAGCTTCCATTACATGTCAGTAACCTTAGGCTTCAGCAGCTCCAGTGCAAATAAAAACAAGCAAAAACATCAGCCACCAAACATGACTTGGCCTGACATTTAAAATAAGGTGATAAGGGACATTTTTTAAGTGACCAATATGCTGATATGTGCTCATGTGGCTACCCAAGACTGGAATTAGGATTTGTTCAAAAACACACACACAAACACACACAAACACACACAAACACACACAAACACACACAAACACACACAAACACACACACACAAACACACACAAACACACACAAACACACACAAACACACACAAACACACACAAATGTTGAATTACCACAGATGAGCTGGTGTTTTTGGAGACTGCGGAATGCAAGGCCATGGAGGAGTGTGGGATACACACACGCTGTGTCGTTCCCCACTCGTACGGATCTGGCTCTGGCCCACAGCCACAACCACTCCAGCTGGCAGTCACAAAACAAGTAATCGGTGCTGAAGTGCCTGAAGAAATACACACATAAACACACAGGTAAAACAAGGTTCAGTAGATACTGGTAAAGAACCCTTTATTTTTTATACTTCTGTACTATTGTTTTATATTTGTACTTACGTTTGGTTAAAGTGCACATTATCAGGTCTTAATAAAGGGTATTTTCACATAACAGATTCAGTATGTTGAGATAGCAACTATTTTCAAATGTATTTCCCTATTTTAAGGCACCACTGTGAGGTGAGGATTAGAGATTTACAGTTGCTTGTGATTACTGGTGTTTAATGACTAGCAGGTAGGGGTGTGCGATATGGCCCTAAACTAATATCACGATATTTCATTATATTTTCGCATTAACGATACTCTTGGCGATATGACAAAACACTGAATATAAAAAAAAAATCAAGAATACACTACTGCAACAAAATGAAAATGAAATTTTGTTTTTGCGTATGATATGATATGGCACACCCCTACTAGCAGGTACGAGATGACTTTCAGCTTTCAGCTTTGATTCTAGGCTTTTGCTCACATATGTTTTTATGAAGTATGCCAAAGCAAGTTACACAAAATTACACAAAGCCTAATGCTGGGGATCAGAAACATAACAGTAAGAAACCAACCCTATATAGGATTACCAAAATCCAGTTTAGAACATTTCTTTTAAGGACATAACTGGTTTGCTTAAACATAAATAAACTTTAAGGTCTCCACAGCTGATCACAGAAGAATTTTGAATCTCCATTCATAAGTCCGAAAGATCAGAACCACTTCAGTACCACATTACCACTGTATACTGAAGCTTTGTGACCAGAATAGTGTTTCCTCAAAAGAGGCTTAGACCATGATCTTTGTAAAGCTACTTTGTGTCAAAATTTGTTGTAAAAAAACACTTTTTTAATAAAGTCCAATTCAGTTCAATTGAAAAATACAGAGGGTATATAGGAAGATGCAAACCGTTAGTTAGGAAGTCCAGGTTTGAACTTGCTAAAGTTATGGCTGGATATTTTTTTTAAATGGATACTTTTGTCCGGTTCTGAAAATACTGTATTTTTGTCACGTTCTGATCATGCTGACCAGTATGTGATGTGATGGTAACTACAAACTACAAATGGGAGAAAACACAAAGAATGTATCCCAAATCACACACCACACCCAATGTAGTGTACTACACAAATCAGAAAATGTCAAAATCTAAAATCTAATGCGTGTAGACATTGAAGTACGAAGGAAATTGAGTTTCAGACAGAAATATGCATGCATCAGTTTATTATAAAGCTCTGTTTTCCACATCCACACAATACTAACTTTTCTAAAATAAAAAAGGCCAGTTTTCAGTTTCTAAAGCAACATCTTAATTTCAACAAAGGCAAAGGCAACGTACTTCTTTAAAAGCTGTATCCTAGCATTGCTATTGCTGTGGCTTACTGTAAGTTTGCATCCTGCAGTACAGCCTCTTCATTTCTGCCTAAAGTATCTATTTAAAAAATCATTATATGTGAGAATGTGCACTTTAAACACATGTGAATTTTAAAGCTATCGGGTACTAAGGCAAATAAAATACAATATCCTCTTTATTCACAAAGATTATGGTAGGCAATGTTTAAATTTGTAATAGTGCTATCAGGATGTGGATGTATGTAGATTAGCACTGCATTGCACGGCTTATACTTACAGAACTTTGAGAGAAGTCAAGTGCATGAACAGCCCCTCAGGCAGCGTGGAGAAAATATTTCCAGATAAATTTCTGTAACAGAACCACCAAAAAAAAGAATCAGAATATCCCTATTAAATACAAACAAGATAAAAAACACAGCCCACCTCCACATTATTATCACAAAGCCTCGTCTGTGATAAAGAGCTGGAGTGGGTCAGCATAGGAGCAGAGAGTTAGCACATTACTCACAGCTTAGAGAGATTGCCAAGGTCAAGAAACATCTCAGGAGACAGGCAGCCAATCCGGTTGTCAGACAGATCCCTGAAGAGATAGGAACACACAGACAGCTCTTAAATTGAGATAAATTATCTGACACTAAACTTTAAAAGCATCATGGCGGGTAAGCCAGGATTTGAGGTCTGTAAACATGACCCAGCATTTGCTAAAATATGTCTAGATAATGAAAGTGAGTGTGTGTGTGTGTGTGCATATGCAGGTATGTTTTTGCAAGTTTTTAAATATGAATATAAAAATGTGTGGGGATTTGCTAAAAGTCATAGGATAGCAGTACATAAATTTTTCATGAAATGTTAAATCAGGGGACAGCTTGGGAATGCCCAAACGTGCATACATCGTGAGGTATTATCTTGTTAGTGAGTCTGAACTGTGGCCAAAATGTTCATGACAAGGTCATGTGACTTATTGAAGTTTCAGTGGCAATGGGATTTTCCATTTCTACATTTTTTGTTGGGTATTTAACATTTCCTGACCTAAAAAGCGAAGTAAACCAAAATATTTGCTTTTACACAAACATATTTAATTATTCCCTGTTTGACATATAAATCTGGCCAGTGAACCAATATAAATGCCTTTACCTAAATGTTTTACATTGACTAAGCCTGTCTCTACAACTATATATTTTTAGATAATGTATGGTCACAGAAATTATTTTGATAAATGATATCATTGTAACTTTAACACAATGTTATGACACTGATATAATAAATAATGTAAAGAGAAATACATGTTTATTAATTATGAATACATACTTTAAATTATTAATTTTAGAAATGTTAAAAATAATATTTATTGATAGAATAAATAATGAAAAATGTTTTAAACTAAATCAGAATGCTAGCTTATTGGTGATAATGGGCTTAACATGTTAAGCAAACCCAGAGCTATATTAAGGTCAGCAAAACTATTAAAGCCATGTACATATATTGTATGACAAGACAATAACATCATTATTTTGACAGGCCTAACATTGACTTTTATCAAATATCTCAGAAGATTTTCTTTTCATGTACAGTTTCCACTCTGGAGATACAACCTTTCTGCATGACAGCAACAATATGAAAACCCATAGAAAGATTTAGCTGACACAGGAGTGGCAGATCACCATTCTACTAGCAACTTCATTACAATACTTTCAAAGTGAAAAAGACAACATCTGTATAAGCCAAAGACATTTTTAAACAGGATGTGTGTTAATGAGCTCCTGGGCACAAAGTCTAAAAGTAATTTTGGAGAGAAAAACATCAGTTGATGAAAAGAACTTTTTGCCAACTGTTAAGCATGGGGGTGGATCAAATTGGCCTCCAATTGGCTATAGTCGTATAAGAGCCAGTGGAAAAAAAACATTAAAAAGCTGATTTCACCAAATATAAGCCACTTTTTGAAGCTAATATGGCACAGTCACCTAAAAAATAAGCAGAAAGAATGCTGGCATCTAGAACAGGACAATAATCAAAATCATATACTAAGTACAACTCCGGAAAAAAATTAAGAGACCACTTCATTGCTATTTACAGGTATATGTTTGAGCAAAATGAACATTATTGTTTTATTCTATAAACTACAAACAACATTTATCCCAAATTCCAAATAAAAATATTGTAATTTACAGGAATTATTTGCAGAAAATGAGAAATGGCTGAAATAACAAAAAAGATTCTGAGCTTTCAGACCTCAAATAATGCAAAGAAAACACGTTCATATTTATAAAGTATTAAGAGTTCAGAAATCAATATTTGGTGGAATAATCATGGTTTTTAAAAACACTGTTTTCATGCATCTTGGCATGTCCTCCTCCACCAGTCTTACACACTGCTTTTAGATAACTTTATGCCAATCCTGGTGCAAAAATCCATCTTCCTTTGCAGAGATCAGCTATTTTTTTCAGAGTCAGTCATCACAGACTTCCAAATTCCATGCCTGTAGGAACAGCAGAGTATCGAGAGCTTCATAGAATGTGTTTTCATGTCCGAGCAGGCGCATTCAACCCTTACATCACTAAATGCAAGACAGGCAAGTGGATACTTTTGGCAATATACAGTATTTTATCAAATAGTGGAATGGAATAATTCAAGAAATGCTCTTCTGGATTCTTTAGAAAATGGCATGCACACAGGGACATTAGGACTTTCTTTTTACTGTAAAATACATAATGTGTCTTTTTGCCTGTGGCGTATACATTTTGCATATAGCTTATATGTGCAATTGGGTTTTAGAGTGCATGTGCTGACCTTTTTGCAGAGTGTATGTGTGTGTGCCTGTGGCACTGTGCCTTTGCTCTGTGTAATTAAAGATATGGCCAGGAGCGGAGCAGAGGGAGAGGCTCAGCCCCTTCACTGTAATCACCAGTTGGGAGCTCTTAAATTAGCACCACACAGCATTCGGGACTTGGCACTCTTAAATTAGCACAACACAGCATTCGGGACCTGGCTTTCGCATTAGTGCAGCACCGCAGCCAGGACCTGGCACATGCTTCCACAATCAGCAGGCTGATAGCCCCTAATCAGCACAGCATTAAACCAACCACACACACCTTCTACTGATCCACTGCCATCCGGGTGTGTGAGAGAGAGAGAGGAAGAAAGTTAGTGAGAGTGTAAAACTGTTTGAGCGGGGTTCCTGTTTTCAAGTGTGTGTGCGCGCTTCAGTAAGAGGCAGTGGATCTGTTTTATTTATCTTGTTTTCAGACTTCAAGTGGCATGAAAAATTGGAACTTGACACGTTCTCTCTCTCCTACACGCTGAGAGTGCATTTGTGTGTGTGAGTATTCTTTGAGTACACAGATCTTAAGCAGTCGTCACGGCCTCAAAGGGTGTCTCCTCTCTGTTATCAGACACTTGCGTGCCATCACTGACACATCAAGCAGCGGGGCGTCTCGCATACCTTCATGCACTGCTCCCACCATCACCTCGCCTCACGCCTCTCATCTCCCAAAATTGTCACTTTTGTTCCGAAAGAATTTTTCTCCTCAAAGCTTCCTCCAAACTGACTTCGTCACGCAATACTTTCCTTTCCTCGCTAAAATACTCCTGCCTCCACGCTCCCCTATTCTCCTCACACCGTTGCATAAACTGCTCAAAAAGTTTGCATTAATCGGTCACTAAATGTCACTAAAACTCTTAAAAATGTGGATTAAAAAAAAAAATTGGATCCAGAACTAGAAGACATGGTCACTAGAATCAGAGGAGAAAGTGAGAATTTTACCGTCACACTACCACCACCATGCTTCACATTTGGAACAAGGTGCCTAAAACCTAAAATTAGAAACATTTGTGGCAGTATGTCTATTATATATATATATATATATATATATATATATATATATATATATATATATATATATATATATATATATATATATATATACTTTGACATTTATTCAATTGCAGACAGTTCATATTTTGTCTGCTCAACTTTTTTTTTAATATACATCCATTCCTGGATTTCAGACCTGAAAAACAAATTACCAGTTTGTAACATAGACATTCCTTTAGAAGATATTTTGGCACAGAGGACAGGTGTTATTTTGTCTTATTTTCCCTGCAAATACATTCTTTTATAATACTTATACATTCCCTATATATTTGACTCAGGACTTGTGCAGGCCAGGGCGATACCTATATTCTCTTCTACCACAGACATGCCTATGTAACGTGTGCAGCATGTGGTTTTACATTCAGTCTTGTCGAAAAATGCATTGACATCCCTGGAAAAGATGTCACCTTGAAGGCATACATTGCTCTAAAATCACTTGCCCCGATGCCAGAAGTCCACAGAAATTGATACTGACCTTTCTGGACATGATCAACATAAAGTTTCTCATTTTAAAGTAGCATTTGTGAATGTAACTCTGTACTGTAGTGTTTGACAAAGGTTTGCAAAAGTAATCTCTTGCCCATAAGATAACATAAAATCAACATGAAGACGTGCGCCCCCCATTGTTTCCATTAATCGCAACCAAGGTAAAATGATTAATATTTATATTGCAAAGTTATATCACTTAGTACTAGTTGCAATGATGACGGTAATGATGAAATATGATTAGAAAAACGGTTAGTAAAGGTTAGAAAAACCACTATAATTGTAAACTAATTACAAAATATGAAAAATACCCTGCCCTTGCTGTTTATTTTAGTAAATGGTGGTAATAAGGGCAGAGCATGTTTTTACATCATTAAACAGGCACAGTTCAGCGGCCGTGCTTTTTATACTCACAGTCTCTTCAGCATAGCAAGTCCACGGAATGCTCCAGGCTCCACTGTACTAATCAAATTACTCCTCAAATCCCTACAGAGAGAGACAGAAATGGAGGGAGAGAGAGAGAGAGAGAGAGAGAGTTACAGAAACATCAAAATGCTTAACATTTAGAGACAGAACATAGAAAACCACGAGAAACTAAAGTGCAGACACAAACATATACACACGCACAGTCTTTAATCCTTACATCACTGTGGATTTAGGAGATGCATGAGGGGACCAATTACTGCTCCATATAATGGTTTACTTTTCAGTAGAGAGGGCCAATAATCCACAACACGCCCGCACACACACAGACACACAGAGACACACACAGACACAAACACAATGTGGAATAAATTGATGAGGCATACCACCGAGGACATGCTCGTTCTTTTTTTATACTTCAGTCCTCTCTTTGCGTATTCCTTGTTCAGAAGCACATTCTGAAGGAATCAGGCTCCACTGGGCATTACGAGTGGCATGTTTCTGCCCACATTACATAAACAGGGCCCAGTGGGCAAAGCTGCACTGTCTGCGAATGCTCTGGACAAAGGAAGTGGAACACCACACAGCGAAGACCTTAGATCAGAACCTGACCATCTTTCGAGCCTCAGTAACCAGCCCTCCCTCCAGGCCTCCCCCTCACTCTCCACACTAAAAATACACTCCGTGATTTCAGAACTTGACTGGGCCTTTTCCTCCAGGAGCAAAGCAAACTTCCTGAAATTGTGTCCTTGCATTTCCTGCGTCTGTCTGAAGGGAGTGATGGGAATGTGAAGGAGGTTCTGGGAGCTGCAGCTGCAAATGTGGAGGCGGTACAGCTGTCAAGCAGCAGCCTTAAGCACTGTGATGCCTGCTGATCAGAACCGCAGCTTCAACTTAGTGGCAAAAGTTCAGTCTGACACTGGACGCAGCAGGAGTGGGAATAGCTTTATCTTCTGTACAACTGCACATCAGTCAGGCAAAATCTCTTTTTGAGTCAGCTTTTTTTGTACTGTAATATTTCTTTTTAATTCCTTTTTTAATACAATCTAGTAATATTACCATTAAGGAGTTCAAAGCATTTTTGTCAGATTTCTTTATGTGTGGCATTGGAATGACTGCCATAGACAATAACTTATGTTGATTGTCTGTCACCACTTGTTGTGTAATGTTTCTATTTGTTTTCACAAATGATGACTGTAAGCGTCTTTGGGTTTTAGAAAAGCGCTATATAAAAATAAAGTATTAACTGTAATGTTTCCCAGTACTTAGTCAATAAAAATAAACCTTGTTTTGTCTCAGAATTCTTTTATAATAAAACCTTGCCTGTTTAATGTAGAACAAATGGGTTTTGAAAGCTTAATTATAAACAACTCACACACAAGGCTCCAAAAGTAAAATTGTACATCTCTTGCAACATACAGATTTAGTAATAGATTTACTAAAATGGTGTGAGATTTATACGGTATAATAACCGCCTGAAAAAACATCACGGTTTTATGATGTCAAACTATACGGTATTTTAAAAATCTGTTTTTGTTATTATTGTTATAATCATACCTCGAATCCTAAAGTAATAAAAAATGTTTTTTTTTATTTCAGAGATAAGGAGACAGCTGCCTTCTACACCTCAAAACAATTTGATGTTCAAAATATGTACAAAACTACAGCCTAAAGGCTTTAAATACAAAGTTGCCATTTACACAAATTTTACACAGTTTGAAAAATAAAACTTTTTCCAGCCGCTCCTCCTGTGTCTCCTTCTGCATCTATACTATCTGTCACCTGACAAAAAAAATATAGCAAGACTTATGGACAGCAATTAATTTGGCAAAAATATTAATGTATAAAATCACATTCGTAATCCGAGGTTTACTTTTATCATTGGTGTTTTCAAAACGTTGCTACCTTTCAACACATAAATAATACATGAACATAAATAAATACAATGAAAAAAGTACCTCTTTGAAATTACATTTAAGCTTTTTTTTATCTCTTTTAGGCTCTACAGTTAGTAATAATAATAATAATAATAATTTTTATTTTTCACTGCTTTCAATAAAATTGACTCTTTAAAAGAACAAAATTACATAATATGAATATTACCTTGCAATAAATACGGTAAAAAAAAAGTCATAAAAAATAAAATATGAAAAAAAAAAAGTAATACTACTAATTCAAATAATAATAAGTGAAAGGTGGGGTTTGAGTTTGTGAGTCTGAGTTTTTAATGGACGATTGGAAGGCTTCCTGCCACCTTGCCAGGTTTGCGGCTCTGCAACCAAATTGGGCTTGTTTGAAAATCCAGTCGCACGTGAAAATTCAGGGGTGGGGAACATTTTTTGGGCTACATTTAAAAATTACCGCGGCTGTCAACAAAACAAAAATGTGTGTCGCCTTTAATGTTACATCAACATGGCAGGCAAACGTGTAGAATCCACACTAAAACGAATCTTCCTTGGAGATGGAGGGAGGGAGAGAGAGGGAGGGAGAGGCAGGAATAGAACAGTAAAAGTATTTTTTTGCTAATTATGTAACTATTAAATGTTCTTGACTGGGATATAAACTGTTAGCTAATATTATTAATATCACTTTAAGATAAATAGCATAAATAGCAATAATAATAATACATGTTTAAAAAGTCGTACACTCATTGTTTTTTTTTTTTTTTTGCAACTTGCTTCAAACTTGTGACAGACATATAACTTATTTTGGGCTACTTTAAGCTTCTGAAGTGTAAGTTTTAGACTGAAGTCGGGCTGCATATCTTGGGCCTGGCAACCTTGCACCTGGCTGTGTCTAATTACCAAACACACGCACGCAGACACGCACATACACACACTCAAATGTTACTGTTAATGGAAGCTCTGATATTAAACTCACGTTTAGCTGACTGAACCACCAGGCACAACAAACGCCCAACAGGTTAACACCTTACAGTGCAAATAAAAACAGACTGCCGGCCAACTAACAAAACCCAGGTGTGCAGGTCCAGCCGCTGGGATTCTATCATTTTTGGCGCTGTTAACAACCAAATGGAGTGACAGTGGGGACGACCAATCACACGTAAGCTAGAAACGGCAGAGCCAATTGAGGAGCTTGTGGGCGGTCTAAAAGAGAAAAGGATTCAGCATGAGCGGCCGTATTCCGCTTGGTCCTAGTGCCTGAACATTCACAACCTAATATAGTGTAACTGTTTTTTTTGGGCAGTAAAAACTGCAGAGGACCAAAACTGCATTTTGAAAAAAGTGCTCCAACACCCCCAAATTACGTAAGTAAATGGACGTTTATAATAAAATGTCTCCCTTCTTAAAATGAGTAAGAAAGCTGCACGTGAAGTGAAAGCTGAGATTTATTTTACTTATGGCTTAATCTCCTATTTTATCCATTTATTGATTGTTTGGTTTATTGTTTTGTTTGTAAACACTAAAAATAGTATCAAAATGATGGTAATGGTAATGATTCTTTGTTTTCTGCCTTCTCAAAAATTCATCATACAGCTGAATTGGTGTTTGGTGTGCCGCAGTGGATAACACCACTGCCTGCTTGTAAGCTACCACATCATGTGGGTTCAATTCCTAGGCCGGCATACTATGCTGGGCTACACCAATAAGCAGTGTTGTGCGTGAACGAGTTCAAAAGAACACGTTCATTGAACACGCTAATTTTTTCGTGAACGTTGAACTGAATGCAACACATTTTTTAATAAAGAACTTGAACGTGAATTAGTTCACAGTATGTGTCATGAACGGCAGACATCACTGTAAATGAACGTTGGCTAGTTATTAACATACTGGCAACGACGCGGAGAGAGTGGAGCAAGGACGCGGAGAGCGCGGTGCGCGCGAGAGAGAGCGCGGAGCAACGACACGCGGAGCGCGAGAGAGAGAGATACAGAGAGAGAGAGAGAGAGAGAGAGAGAGAGATACAGAGAGAGCAAGAGAGAGAAAGCGCTGCAATAAAAAAAAATGGCTAGTGGAAGTGATGGCATGGAGACAGACACCGATTCTCCTTATGAAGTTTTTTATCACCTGGTAAGAAACCCACAATTGCAGTGTCATGAGCAAATGTCTACAATGAGCAGTTTCAAAGAACGTATAGTGATTTCTAGCTTGTAGTGTGAAAAAAAGTATTTTTTTGAATATCTCACGAAAAAAGTAAAATGAACTGAACAATTAAAATTGTGAACTTTGAATGTGAACTGTTCACTTTGAGCATGTATGAACTGAACTTGAACTAGTTCATAAAAGCTGTGAACTGGCACAACACTGCCAATAAGTCTTTGGGCAAGACTCTCAACACTACATTGGTCCACCTCTGTAATAGAGACAAACTTGTAAGTCACTCTGGATAAGAGTGTCAGCTAAATGCCATAAATATAAACTAATTCATTTAGTTATGGTTTTAAATATTTCAAATCAAAATCTACCTTCTTTTAAATCTCCAGCACAGTGGTCATTGAAATAAAGCCCAGGACTGATAGAGTTCCGTTAAAACATTTAGCACCCAAATGACAGAGCCATTACATGCTGATGAATGGCTTCTGTCGCCTCTAAATGGGGCGTGTCACATGCTAAATCGCTCACTTTAGATTTAAGAAACATACTTTTTCAGCATCATTAGATTTCTCTATACCTTCATACCTTCTTCAACCATCAAAACTGCAGCAGAAAATCTGTAATCATATTTTTACTTTTACTTTTGTTATATGTACCATATAAAAAACTAAATGACAAAAACATTCTTACATTTTGTCAAGAAAAAAAAAACAGTAAACTTTTTGTACATACCCCTCACTTCAACACGAAGCTTCTTTAAAGCACCTTAAGGGTGCTTAACCTCTGCTGTTTTAAATAAATAACCTCTAAAATGTATTCAAGGAACTTATACTTTTAACAGTGTATGTAAAAGCACTCAAAATGTATTATATTTTAAATTATAAACTGTATTTTTCTGAAGTGTGACTTGCTAATGTAAGATTGCTATTATGTAATTCATACAAAAAATGTGTCTCTCAACTGGTCTAATTAATACATTTATACATACTCCCATTAATGCTCTTTCACCTCAGCCACCATATCAAAATATGTATTCCTCTTGTAAGCCTACAACAAAATCATCTTTTTTTCTATCTTACATAACCCAGCATATTTAGTTCAGTTATTGATTTACTTGTATAGCAAAAAAATAGATCAACAGTTGTTTAAACTGAATTGTATGGAACAATTATTTTACTTTTATACACTGCTTTTCTGTGTACATATGCACATTTCCTCTTTTAGAAAAGATAAAATATTTTACATTAAATTAATTCAGTCCACAGAAGCTCAGCTGTAAACACAGGCACACCACATGCAGTAACTTTAGTGCAAGAGCAAGCCCTCCAGCTGGCGGAAATCAAAACGAACATCAGGAACAGAAAAAGTGGTTCTTCCCTTAAACTCTGTTTGACGTATGTACGCTTTCCCCTTGCCCAGGCTGTACAGTATCTAGACCTGCTGCTAAACTCCTGACAAACTTTAACAGTTGCAGTTCATATTTCACCACAAGCAGCACCCAATTAAGCGCCTTCACAGCGCGTGTCTGTAAGTCTAAGCACATGCCCATTCAGCCTGACTTATAGACTGCTACACAACTCTACTCCCACTGTGACATTAATGTGAAGATTTACGTCCTAATGGTCACACTCGCACAGCGAGGCCTCAGAGGAACATGCTGTGAGGAGAGTGAGTGTGTGTGCATCTGAGTGTGAGCGGAAAGAGAGAGCATGCATGTTTGTGCAGCTACTGGAGAGAAGTTTTGGCAGCCCTAGAGAGTAGAGGTCAGTAAGAGGACCACCCACCAGCACTGCAGAAACCAGCACAGTGTCCTAATTACTCACTAATATTGCTTTCACTGTGCTAATATGCTTATTGGAAGCACTGTGAGATAGACTTGCTTGTGTTCTTTGGCTTGTTATCTTGCTTAATAATCCAACTGGGCTTCAGATCACAGACAGATGATTTGCTATTTGCTTGAAGAGTTCTCTGACATAGAAAAGAATTCAGATTTTCATCAAAGGCATGGATGTACTAATACATCATCACTCTACCACCACCATGCTTTACATTTGAATGTTCAGTGTTTTTCTGATGAGTAGTTCATGAAGAACAGACTCTCTGAGGCAAGAGAAGTATATGAGGTTCTGGTAGAGCATCTATTCTGATTACTGTTCCAAACTATCTCTGTGTTAGACAGTATGGCTCTGATTAGGGCTGTATATTGGAAAGTACTTGGCGATACAATGCGTTTCCCAAGACAGGGGTTATGACTCAATATATCGGAAAATGTTGTGATGTTGTGAGCAAAACAGGAAAACTGTCTAGTACAAAAGACACTCTATCATATGTATAAAATCCAAGTTAAAAAAGTTTTTTCATGCAATTTTAACAGTGGGATCTAACAACAGAATACATTACTGCTATCTAGTGGTCAAAAGTTAAAAACACAACACAAAATGACCCACTGTCGGCTGTCAATTTTTGTGTGTACATTTTTAAATGTTTTGAAAATCTATGTTGTAATACTTCAGTATATCAATAATATCAAATATAGTCAGGGCTACAGCCACAGAATTGGCTTTGTCTACAAAAAAAACGTTTTTTTACCCTGTTTCCCTTTGTCTGTGTTATTTACTTTAGCTGTGAATCTAATATTTCTTTGGTTTTCCTCTTTTTGGCTAGAAGTTGAAGTGTCACTTTTCTCATTTTTTTAAATAACTAACTTTTAAAGACTTAGGCTACAATCAAACAACAGGTAAAATAAAGATTTTTTTTTCTTTTTTGTAAGAGTTTTAAAGTTTAAACAAACGAAAAATGCAAGTACAGTCATATCGAACCAATTTTCATTGATAAGCTCACTTTGAAAGCTCCAGTAATGCTGGTTAAGATTAAAGTAACACCTCACGTCAAGTTGAGCTCATCATATTGGAAAAATTGACATTGTAATATTTAAGATATACTACAATTTATTTATTTTATTTATTTTTTTATTCCTGCAATGTGTCTATTTTGCATGCCCACACTGCAATGTCAATGTGCAGCTCTAACATTGAAGCCTTCCTCTTTTGAACACGAAAAGCATAAAAGAACATTAGATTTCGAAAGAAATATTTGATTTGCGCTATATCACCTGCAGTGTGAATGCAGCCATAAAAAAGCAGAAACAGTAGAAACGTGAAGGTTAAAAGCTTTTAGAGGTCATCTGCCAGCCGTCTGAGGCCCAAAACTGATTACGTGAAATACTGTCATATCTTGGCAAGACATTCCTTTGACAGTCATAAATCTAAGAACAAACTGAAGTGGAGATACCGAGCTCAAGCATTACTCAATAATGACTGTTGTTACAAATCATCTGAAGAAAAGTTCTATAACTGCTGTCTTTAATACTGTGCAGCCTCAAATATAATCCAATGACATTCAAAACAAACAGAGAGCTACAGTGAAGAGAGCTTTTGTTGTGCTGTGACGCTGAGTTACTGGTAATGATGCTTGTTGAGTAATACATGGTTATCTGAGGCAACATTCGGGTCAGAACACTGGGTATTCCCACACACAGGCTGAGTTTTCATTGCTCTAATGAATGACAGAAAAAAGAGACCATTCCTATTTACAGCAAAGCCGAGAGCGGGAAAGAGAGGGAAGGAGTGAGAGAAAGCGGGAAAGAGCGAGAGAAAGAAAAAGGCATATCCGCACACAAACACTCGCACACACTTTAGCCGCCATGCTGAGCTCGGAGAGGAAACGTGGCTGGTGTAAAAAGGTCATTTAGGTGTCTGCGGTGACATTGCAGTCTGAAAAACGGCTTCCTCTTCCTATTTCCTTCTAGCGATGGGTCAGATATTACAAAGAGCTTTTAGTCCCATGCTGAGTCAAGGGGTTTGAACCTTACTCAACCTCAACCCAAGATTTACTATGGCAAGTAACAGCCAATGACCCGTGAAATATCACCATTCACCACGACAAAATACCCTAATTCAGGAGTTATAGCCAAATCAGTGACAGGCCGAAAGCTCTACATCTCACTGAATATCCGAATACTAGCTGACACAATTATTTGTATAATCCGCTTGTGCCAACACCCCGGTTGCCGAGCATAACATAGGAATCGTCTCAAACCACTTGTGCCAACACCGAACTTGTTGAGTATAATACAACAATTGGTCTCAGCCACTTACATCAACACCCAGGTAACAAGTAATGTATGCTAATTGGCATTAGTCACTTGTGCTCAATGCTAAATCTTTGCCAGTGATACCGTACAGCTGGCAAACCTAGACTGATTATTCATGTTATTTGGGTTTAAATTCAGAGCATTTCTAAGGAAAGACTACTTTCAACTCAGACAAACAAGACACAATAATATCTGAGACGTCTCATGCACAAAGCTTTTTATGTCAATTAATGCAGCCCAGCAGGCTCTGATTTGGACAATCAATCCACTTGAATCTGCTTCCTCAAGAGAAGCCAATAGTGCTAAGCTCAACGAAACCTCTACTCCAATAGATCTGCAGCCAGGCATGTGAACAGACGTGGCTACCAGACATCCTTTCTGGTTTCATTCAGCAAATTCTTACAATGAACACATATGGCAAGACAGCCACAGGCAGTTGTTCAGTTTGCATTTATATCCACACTGTTTACAGCATATCCCGTTCATAGCTGACTTCTCAAGAGATGCGTGTTTATGAATCACATATAAAAAAACATCGGTTCTGCAAACTACTCATACATAAGTAATATTGCCTCACACATGAAATATGCTTGATGCAATAATTACTCATTTAGATGGGGTTTGTAACAGCTACAAATATAATTATGCACAGTGATTTATACACTAGCCTTTATCACATCTGATTCAAACTAAACAGCAGATGTGTTGCTCTCTGTCATTTCGCTGCAGGATCATGATGATTTGTTTGTAAATCTAAGCAGGAAAAACGATATAGGCAAAATCCTAGATTTTGAAAACGCATCCTCAGATAAGTTCTTTTTGTCTGACAGCATAACATATTTATTTAAAAATATACTTTGAAAATAAGACAAATAAAATGCTGCAATGTCAAACAGGACATAATACTAGTTCCTTTCACATGACTTTTACATGTCCCTTGAAAGCTAAAGAAGACTGTACTGATCTGTGGCATATGCGTGTAAAGTTCTATTAAAGACATTAGTCTTAGTAGTGACTGTCAGGTGCGGGTGCAGGGAGGACACGGAGGCGGACGCAAATGCAAACAAAAAAGGGATTTATTAAAGAAAACAAATACAAAATACACCGGGAATAAACTGAAAACAGGACTGAGGAAACTGGGGAACACATAGAGCACTGACAGATAATAAACATACAAGGATCGACACCGGGGAAATGGAACACGGACCTTAAAGAGAGGTGCACACACACAGGAAACAGGAAACACCTGGGACGAAGGGGCGGAGCTACAAATGAACACAGGTGAGTGGAAAAACACTGGGAATGAAACACAGAGGAGCCGGGTCACATGAGAACATACAGACAAGAGAACAGACAGGACATGACAGTGACCGAGGGAAGAGATATTTCATTTTATTTATATTCTGTAGTAGCAGTAATATAATCTATAATCTTGACAACTTGATACATCTAAAATTTTATTCCACTCCCAGTTTACAATTTGTTGGATTTTCTTCGTTTTCTCAGAATATATTTTAAATGGTAATACATCTTCAAGAAAATGTCAGACACTGGCATGCAGGCCACAGGGGTAAACAAATACAAATGACAATTTAGTGTGTGGTAAATGGGAGTTTTTTTTGTTCAATAAGAAGAGAACAGGAGAGGTGGAATTGTACAGAAAGAGTGTAAGAGAGATAGCTGCTCCTCACTTTACTCTTATCCTCTTGAGAATTTATAGACCTGAAATTCTGAACTCCATGCACACTGAAAAAAAATACTTGTCAAGATTTTCCTCAGCCAACACAACCTGATAGCATAAGAAGCTAAACATTAGCACCTCAACATTGATTAAAACCAAGACCTTGAACTGACCTCATTATGTAGTCTATCTTCTACTAATTAACAATTAGCCTGTGAGCCATTTAACTACCCAACCAACTGTGTAAGTGGCATTTCAGGATGGCACAGACTTTTAGTAATATTGCGCTCTTACTTAGATCCTTGGATCTTAGACTTGCAGAGCATCCATTATTCATTATTCGCATTATTGCCTTCCACATAAACAGCTCTGGCATCCCTCCAGAGGTTTTTCCAAACTATTCATCAACTGAGTTTCAAGGAGACCTGGTCCATGTGAGGCAAACAGATAAATGTCAACCGCCTGGCCAAAACAACCAGCAAACTCTTCAGCCGGAAGTTTCCAGACTGACTCCTTTAGACAGAGAGGAATGGCTGATACAGCACAAAGAATTCTGATATGGTCCAAGAGAGGAGAGAAGTTCACTCAGTCAGGATGGCACTTCACTTATCACCAGTGGGAGAGTTTTAAGGACTGAAATATATGTTCCAGACTTCCAGACGATGAGCAATGAAATACTGTGTATGCATTCTAATGTACTATGAGATGTTCTGTTGGAAAGTGGAGAAGATAGGGATCACTAAGACATATATATACAGTTCTGCCAGTGAGACAGTCAGAGGTGGGTGATAATTAGTTAGAGTTAATTAAGTAAAATGTATTTATTTGTACAGCATTTACATGTTGATGTACATGATTAATTTGGTATTTTTAATATGTTATGAATAATTTTACCAAGTTTGGCCCCAACTTGCTGACGCAATTCACACTGTCTAGACAAGGTTGCCTAGCTGTTTATTTACTGATATGAACACAGCATTGCTACTGATTTTAGAAGGCATATTACTTTTTATTTTCACAGAAATATGGAATAAACCTCATAACTAACTCTCACTGTCTTACAGCTCCACACACACACACTGTTGCTACTTCTGTGAATTCCTCTGCTTCTGCTATTAACAGTCGATGTAATCTGTTTACTTAGGGAAGAGCTACTCATGTTCATGAGAATTTGCAGTGATGTATGCTGGCATTGCAACACTTCATCGCATCCAAGATATTACAAATTGTGTTAGTTATTAATGTAAATATTAGGATTTGTATATATAGACCATAATATATAGTATATACTTTATAGCATAAGTGTGTAGTATGCAACTGAGATGCATCCAATGTCTCCTGCAGTTGTAGTTCACTAGTCTTTTGTCATTTGTCATCTGAGTTTTTTGTCATTTTGTCATCTTAGTGCCAGCAAATGTTCCGCTGACTGATCTGACTGATGTCAGATTTGCAACAGCAGAGTTAGGAACCGCTAGTAGGTCAGTTTTATTAGTACCGCAACAAAAAAAAAACTTTTTTAAGCAAGATGAACAGCAACATGCTGCTCCTACAACATACAATGTGCTCTTTGTTAGCGATCTCAGGGCTAGTCGTGGGATAGCTGTGGCTCTCTTTCAGCTATTCTTGATTGGCTTCTTAAGCATAAATATGGATCATGGAGATATAAACAATTATAAACAACCTTGTTGAGAACATACATCCCTTGTGTGAAGAAAACTATTTCCCTTGCAGATGTCAGAGCACAGGGTAGGGTAGGATTATGAATGTGAAACATTGTTTTCTCATCTCTTCCCCAAAAACAAACAAAAATATTCTGGAATGTCTGAGAACAAGCCTGTTAATGATGCAACTGGCATTCTGCAATAAGTATCTGAGTAGTAGTTCATGAATATAATAATACAGAAATATTCACCTGCTCTAGTTTAACAGAACACAACTAATGTTTGAGCCCTTCCGGATGCATACTCGATAAACATTCCCATCATCATCATCATCATCATCATCATCATCATCATCATCATCATCATCATCCTCACAACTGAACCCAGATCCCAGTGGGTTCCTTTCAGCTCTTTCCATTAGACTCCTTTTGGTCAGTTCCAAACTACAACCCAGTCATCCATATAGGCAAATACTTTGTTACATCCAGTCTAAAACAGCAGCAGACTGCGGTATTCAATTAAGTCAATACATTATATTAAGACATTATTTGAGAGCTGCTTTTGAATAAGATGCATGGCAGCCTCAGCTGCTCACCTCCTGTTGCTGGCAACTTGGAGGAATATCCCTCGGGGGGTCATCACAAAGCGGTGTTCCTGGCTTAGTCAGCTAACTATGACTTGTTACTCTGGGGACCTCATAGACCAATGCAGTGCATGACTATATCAATTCTCCCAACATAACTTATCTTCTCTGGAGCAGAAAAAAAGAAGTATGGAAGCGAAACCAGGACTGACACTGAATTGATATGTTAGAGTATCATTTCCCTGCTCTAATCAGACTAACTACAGAACTACAGTTTTCACAATGCCATGCAAATCCAACACTTTACATATTTCTGAAACTAATAGTGAAAGTACTGTATTTACCTTAATAGTGTGTACCATGTATTCTTATTGCAACTGCAATGTATTGTTATTACTGTGTTGTATTTAGTGTGAATACACAGACACATGTTACATGGATAAACAGTGTATAAGAACTGAACCCTTTATGATACTATGTACAAGCAAAAATTCATTCCTCTTCTGTTTCAGTGTCATGTTAGACTTTGAACTCCCTAGAATCTTTTAGTCACATCGCATTTCCCCAGTCCATCAGAGGGTACCATACACAACCATTTAATCCCACACTTAGATCAAGGGGAGATTAAATATAGCCAATAGGAGGTGGGACAAAACTAGAGGAATCCAGAGTAAACCCACACATACACACCAAACTCCTCATAGACAGAAACATATATATATATATATATATATATATATATATATATAAACACACTACCTGCAGCACCACCATGCCACTCTTTTAAAAGACAATACACCTCAAATCTTAGTTGTCCCAGTTAAGAGTTTGCTGTGAGCACACAAGAACATGGACATAAGTGATAATATAATTAATATGTTAATTTATAAAATAAATGTACACTGAGCATGTGAATCTATTTGTATATCACAAAGAAAACCTGGCAAGATTAAACACTGGCACAATGCTTTGTAACAATACGCTTGTGAAACAGCAGTACAACCAAACTTAAATGAGGCTCAATTTTGTTGGCATTCTTACACAATAAAAGCATGTCACTTATCCACAGCTGTATGCCCCCTGCTGTTCAAAGCAACCAAGCCAACAGCAGCTGGCCCTGGTGTTTTCATAACAAAGGGCACGCAACGCTGGCACAGGGACAGACTCTGTTGCTTGGTCAGATAAACTGGCAGCCGGTGCATCTGGCATCCCTATCACAAGACAGCCAGTTGGTGGCCAGGGGCACGAGGGCCAAGCTATAGTGCTTTAAATGTAATTTAAACTGGCTGCAAATCAAATGATGCACTGTTCAATTACAAGGCAGAAGTGGTAGCAGTGGAGGCAGTAGAGAAAATTGTGCCATTGCCAGATAAGCAAGACGACTCTGGAGACTGTGAAATTAAACCCTGATTTAACCCGCAATATTATACTATATAACTAATTTTACATATTAAATAATAGAACAGGCCTAAAAATTGAACATTAAACTTTCTAATGAATTTGCTTATCATTAGAAATGTTGCATATTACATATTATACATGATATGTAGCATATTATACAATATACATGACATAATATACAGAGTGTGCCTAAGTCATTTTGTTGTTAAATATTGAGTATTATTGAGTAGTAAAAACACTCAGTCATGATGTGATGAGACATGATATTGTGTTCATGAGACAAGAACAAGATAAGATGTTAACAATATGTAATTTTTATTTTCAAAGTTAAAATATATGACTGAAAATATTTGATTTGACTGTAGTCAAACTGACATTAACTTCATCTTTACTAGTAAAATTGTATTTATTTCAAATATCAAACAAACTGGGGATACTCTGGCCTACATTTTAACACACAACTTACACAATCAACTCCAGAAATGTGGACATATGGTGTAAAATGGTAAATACCGTTATTATCAGAATTACAGAAAATGCCATAATATGTATTTTAAGCAGTGATCTAGAATAATTTTAGTGTATTTGTTGGCATACATATGTCATATGTACTTATTTAGTGCACTCAAATTTAAAAAGGTGATGTTGATAAGCATTAATGCAATTTCTGAATGACTAAAAATATAATTTTGCAACCAGCAAAACAACTGTAGGTAAGGCGTGTAAAGCCATTCAGACTTTTTATTTATTATGTTTTTTTGGCATATCGACATTGTATGAGCAATGTACAAGGGATACTGCCTTTTGTCCCCTGCAGTCCCCTGCTCTTCATCACTCACACTGTATTTTTCCAGGTTTGTGTTTTGGCATTCAAACCAGAACAAAATATCACAGGACGCCCTTTGCATGTGCTGTTCTCATTATTTCAGTTCAGTTCCACAGTTGGTGGCAATCCCTACAAAAGTGTCTCGTGACTAAAACGCAAATAGCATCTGAGGAAGGCCTTTCTGAATGTCAGTGCGCCTGGTTGGGCGAGCGACTTGATTAAAACAGAAGTAGAGAGAGTAATCAATAGACACCAGGTCACACGTTCAGGAAACCCCTTCAGCTTCTTATTACTTGATCTGGATGCTCTTGTGGAGAACTTGGCCCTGGACTGACAGAGGACATTGCATAACCAACGGAACAGAGACAGACTAATCCTACAGACTAAAATACAGATTTAACCTACAGCATTATTGGGTCATCTTTAACAAACCAGAAGTCAATTGCTCACACTTCAACTTGGTGAAAAAAACACAGACAGCTTAAGCCTGGAATGCACAGCAGTATGTGGAATATGGAACCTGACATTTAGGACTCAAAAGAATAATAAGCCTCCAATTAGAGTCTATTACTAATTACAAATGAGAATCCAAAGAGCTATAAGTGTAAACACACTTTTGTTCAAATAAATCTGAAAACCTTATTGAAAAAGTGGATGTACTCACAGTCTCTCCAAAGCACGTAACCCGAAGAACGAGGCGTTTTTTACCACAGATATTTTGTTATCACTGAGGACCCTAAGGAAAGAAAACAAAATCAGCATCAGCAAAACCTTACAAATTCATAAATAAAACATCACCATTTGATTTTTTACCCAAAATATCTGATAAATCACTCAGAGTAAGCGTTTACGCGATCTAGACATATCATAAATATCTAATGAACTGCATTTTAGAGGAATATTTATTGCCATTTGAGGTAATGTAATCCAAGCCTTGCGTTATGAAAACAGGCCGTAACTTTACACATCCAGCACATACACACAGCCCTCCATTCCACCACAAACCCTAACCAATCATTATGATTCCCTAAACACAGGCAGCTCATCATTTAATTTGTTGTATTGTAATTATATAAAGTTTTTATTGTTATTATGCTGCATGGTGAGTCTTGTTAAGCATCAGACAAGAAACAAAACCTGCTGAAACAGAGAACAAACATTGACCAAGAGATATAAAAGATAGTCTTGTTGAAGTGCTAGTAAAGCAACTGATGAATTAGGAGGACAAATAGTCTTGTTAAGCTATAAATGAGCCACACTGCCTGCTTTAGAAAAGGGGAAGGAAGTGAGTCATGTTAATCCCTAATCAAGTCACACTACCTGCTGCTGAAACTGGGAAATAAGTGAGTCTTGTTAAGCCATAGTCAAAGCACACTTCCAGCTACTGGAACAGGGAGAAGAGCGAGTCCTGTAAAGAAACAGTCAAGCCATACGTCCAGCTAATGGAAGAGGGAGAAAAGTGAGTCTTGTTAAGCCTAAATTAAGTCACGTAACCTACTGCTGGAACAGGAAGTGGGACAATGAGTCTTGTAAGTATTGCTTCAGACATGCCACCTTATCTACAGCTTATTATGGGGTGAAGGGTAGTAATCTTGGTAAGCCTCAAAAAAGTCACGCTACATGCTTCTGAAAGCGGGAGGACAGTGAGATTTGTTAAGACTCACACAAGCCACATTAATCGCTTCTAAAAGGGGAAGACAGTGAGTCTTGTTAAGCCTCAGACAAACTACAGTACCTGCTGCTGAAAGAGGGAGGACAAGATAAGGTCTTGATAAACTGTAGACAAGCAATGCTATCTGCTCTTTAAGTTAAGGACAGGAGATACTGTTATGCCTTAAAAAATAACATGATATCTGCTACTAAACTAGGGAGAAGAATACAATAAGCCATGTTATCTGCTACTAAAAGAGGGAGAACAGAGAGTCTTGTTAAGTCTCATAAGGTCACATTACTTGCTGCAGAAAGGGAAAAAGCAGTGAGTCTTGTTAAGCCTTACTTAAGTCACATTACCTGCTTCTGAAAGCAATGTCCCTGAGCTAATGAGTCTTGTTACACCTCAGGTAAGTGTTGTAACCTGCTGCTGAAAAAAAGGAAGGGGGTGAGTCTTGTTAAGCCTCAGAATGAAAGAGGCAAAGACAGACAGAGCGAGAGAAAGAGAGAAAGAGGGGGAGACAGAGAGAGAGAGAGAAGCAGGCAGTGGAGTGTGATAAATGCCATTCTCTCCACCATGTTCGCATTATTGCAGCAGCACGGCAAACAGCGTTTCTGAACTTCACATCTGCTGGAATATTGATCACAGGGGTGAGATATTAGATCATCCTGTCAACCGCAGTGCTGTTCACTCAGGCATGCCGGCAGGCGCTAAGGTGTGTGTGTGTGTGTGTGTGTGAGAGAGAGAGCCTGCTTTACATGCATGATGAGACCTAACGTGCCTTTTTTAGTCTATACACTCCCAACCCAAGCTTGTCCGCTCCTACAGTCTCCTCCAGCCTTCTTCAAGGTTGTACACTGCTTTCAAGGGCCAGACAAGCACAGGCTGGGAGGATGTAGCTAAACAGATAAAGTGGCACACGTCAGCTCTGGCAGGGATGGGTGATGACAATGGTTTACTTAAAGATCCAATACAGAGTAATAAAAAAGCCGATATTCTTATTTTAACACCAATACTGGCACATCTAAAGTCCTCAGGTCATAAAGAAAGATGTATTGATATAGTATAAAAAACTGTGTTCAAGTTTCTAACAGTACCAGTCACTCTTTAGCCCACACAGACCATTCTAAATAAACTGATCACCAGTGCATTTACACATATCCATCTATTTGGACTACTGAAGTATAGACTGCTGACACTTTTTAGCCTGAACTGATTCTTGAATATGACTAAATGCAGAAAGGCCAATCAGAAAAGGAGCCAAGCTATCATGCTAACTAAGCTAAAGTTAGCAAACCAGTTTCTCTCTGCTGACTCAAAGAAGGTTAACATTTGCTATTGCTATCAGACTGGCAGTCTCTCAATTATATGGTTAGGTGATTTTAAATTGTTTGTTTAGTTTGTGACCATTTGAGGAAAATTAACTTTGTAATTTCTTTTAAAATAACACAGGATTAGTTGTTACCATGTAAAAAATAGACCCATTTGCTCCAGTAACACCTCATACCACACTGAAATCTAAACACAATATGATAGACCAGCAGTAAAGCCAACATGGAAATTGGTCATCTAAAATCTATTATACACAATTTGTCATAATAATCTACACAAACATCATGAATTTTACAGTGAAACCTAATAATGTGGATATTTTATCTGATACAAGATGCTGTAGGTTAGCTAAGACGCTAACCGCTGCTTGTGCAATTGCTATATGCATACAGAGCAAAGGGGAAAAGTGAGAGTCTTTCTTATTCTACTTGATTATGTGCTACAATCCCACAATCTCACTTTTTAAGCATTAAAACCCACTCTATTTCATAGCATGTAATTATTATAATTAATGCTAATGAAAAAATCTCAGTACCAGTATTTATTATCCAGAAATCAATTCTCATGAGAAAACATTAGTATTGAATATACCAGCACTTTAGTATTGATCCAACCAACCCTAACCTCTGTAACACTCATTTAAGCCCAGGGTACAGCAGCTATGCAGAACCAGCGCAATCTGCAATGCAGGCAAATTCCACATATGGTCTATTGGCAATGTTGGAGAGAACAGAAGTAGTGCTGC
The DNA here is from genome assembly GCF_023375975.1 of Astyanax mexicanus. Lineage (NCBI taxonomy): Eukaryota > Metazoa > Chordata > Actinopteri > Characiformes > Acestrorhamphidae > Astyanax > Astyanax mexicanus. Next base: position 40,371,965 of record NC_064414.1, on the reverse strand, counting down.
TTGAAGCAATTCACTTTCATTCCTGAGCACACAGAGACAATAAATACAAAATTATCATACAGAACAAAAACAACCGCAAACAATGAACTCTGTTGAATATGGGCTAGTATGAAGGTTTGAACCCGCACACAGTAAACAAAGCAGTTTTTATTAGCAGTTTCACTGCCAATAGGCCATCCTGGTAAGAACTCTTCAGGGAAAAGGGTTGGAGAAAGATAAAGGGTGAGTGAAAATGTGACCCTGCAGGACTGTAATGTAAATGTCAGTGATCTGCTCCCAAAGGCTGCTCACTGTCTGACTATTCAAGAATCTGAACAATCTCTCTAATCTCATAACCCTGAAACACTGTCCAAAACATCTCACGCTATGAGACTGGTCATGAATTACTGAGAGCATGCTTCTTCCACAATGGGGCAGAAAACACTGAAGTTCAATAACATTCCAATTGGGTTTCAGACTTAAATCTAAGGTAAAACTCCCCCAAAAATGTACAGTGTATTTTTAAACTGCAGAACTTTTAGCATGCTGCCACATAGTTTTCTCTACTTTGTAAAGCATCTCCTGTGCTAGAAGAGGGCAAAGAAATAGATGCCAACCCATCTCTAAGTTCTCTAAAACACAGGCAGTTCTCTCAATGTCTTCACCTTATAGAAGAAACTCTCTCCCACACACAGTTCAACACCAACACCCCACTGGCATCAATGCCTAACTGTAATGCTCCCTGGCTCCAGAACAGCCCTACTTGACTCACCTTTTCCGGCATCACCTCATCCTCATCTTTCTACGGTCGTAGCCTAATGATTCAGAGCCTCCTCAGGTAACACACTCCTAAACAAACAACCTGTTCATTTACAGCCAGTGAGCTCAGATGTGCCATTAGTGAGGAAAATCTGTACAAGCACTTCAGAGATGTGGTAGGCTGGAAAAAATATGGCATAAATTTGCAACTGTTCAACATTCATTAGGTGGAATGAGAAATACAGATTTTATGCCGCATGCTGTGCTATATAGTGCGCTGACAAGGGGAGTAAACATTCACACATTGATTTGAAAGTGCTGAATAAACCGCAGTGATCTTAAACATTAAAATTTATTAGAATCTATCAGCTATAATAATATGCAATAATACATGCATGCCATGTGTGGTGAAAAATAAAGCTTGTAAAATGCTTGCTATATTATTTGTGCTTTACATGATATCATTCTTTACATCATTACTGTGTATTTGGTGCGATAAAAAAAAAAATTGGACTCAGGAACTCTGAGAGAATGAAATCTAATAATATGAGATTTGCATGTGTTGCAAACTGTTTAAAACCATTTGTCAATAAGAGAGTTCCTTGCATACACACTCTATACAGACATAAATCAGTGACAACTGTGTGAATATGAAAAATTTACCATAAAAAGAGCAAATTATTGTCTGTCAGTGTGAGATTTTGATGAACACATTGACATACCCAAAAACGTATGTCTAGTATTTGTTTTATTTGTATTTATTTCGAAATTGCAGTGTTTTCCTGATATCGAAATAAAAATTATTATCCAGATAAGCAGTTTATAAACAGTAACCAGCCTAAAGTCTTTAAACTGTACTATACCATCACTTTAAAACACAATCTTGAATGTTTCACAGGAGAAGGAGGAAACTTTTTTTAACTTTCAGCAAAATAATGGCTTGCAATAAAGATTTTATTCCAAGCCATTATTTTGTAGCATTTGTATTGGTCCATTAATCATCATTAACTTTTTAAACAATGTAAGGAACAACTGCCAAATAGACACAGGCGGTTTTTGCAGGACAGTTTGTCACTCGATTTAGCCACACAACATGATGCATGAATGAGTTCATCAGAATAAGTTCATATCAGTTTCCTCATGGACTGCCATCCATCTAACACTGTCATTATTTTCTTTTGCCCGCTCTTCCTCTCGCTCCCTCTCGCTTTCTCACCACAGCATGCAGCATGGCAGAAACAGAGGCCGAGTGTTTGTGCAAAGTGAAGCGTGTGAGTGTGCGCAGCGCTGTGTTCATGGTTGTTTGGCCAGCGGAAACTCAGCCGCTCCTCGACCCCCTCATGCCTTTTCCAGGCCTCTGCGCAACGTCCAGGAAATCGCAGGCAAAACATAATTGTACATTATGTAAACAGCGCATGCCGAAAATCTGGAGTGTCCTTCCAACTTTCTATTTACAATATAAATTATGTTCTCTAAGGATAAGCAGCGAGGGCAAGCGAACTGGAGAGAGAGAGAAAGAGAGAGAGAGAAAGAGACAGAGAGAGAAGACAAATCAAATATTGTCTCACTAGGGCTGCCGAAGCAAATGGTCTATGTCATTGCTCTCTGTGTTTCTGTGATCGCTTCCATCAGGAAAGGGTGCGCAGGGTAGAAACACTCTCTCTCTCTCTCTCTCTCTCTCTCTCTCTCTCACACACACACACACACACACACAAACACTCTCTCTCTCTCACACACACACACACACACAAACACTCTCTCTCTCTCTCTCTCTCTCTCTCTCTCACACACACACACACACTCTCTCTCTCTCTCTCTCGCTCGTAGACATTCCCATATACAGTATGTAGCTGTGTTATTTGGCAGTACAAAGAGGGCCTCTTTTTAGTCTGTGTGTTTTGGAGTGTGTAGCAGCCTCCTTGTGGACTTGTCTGCTGCGTATGGGTGGAAGTTAGCTTCGCAGACATTATTCACTCACTCTACATTAGCACTCCTTCCTCTTCTCATCTCCACTTTCACCTCTCAGAGGCCCGTGGCTGGCTGGGCCCAGAGTACAGCACTCTCAGACTGTCCCATGCACAGCCCAAGGCGGCTCAGGCCTTCATCCGGCGCTGTACTGCATTATTATAAAGGCGGCAGAAACGAAAATAACCCCAGCTTTCGAGTATCCGCAGACAGAAATCACATGGAAAAAGTAGGGTAGAGATTACAATTTGAACTATTACAAACATTTCGAGCGGACAGCCCGACGCTTTCCAGCCTCGGCTCCAAACCTGGTGTTATTCTGTAATATCAGGTTTCTTGGAATGGCTAACCAAAATAACATATTTCAAATCGACTAACATTGATCTTGGATAAGAAACAGTCATAGCTCAGGAGTTCAGATGGATATTAGGAGAGCCTCAAATAGGTTCTGAGGAGTGGTGAGGAGAAGCAGCTCCACGTAGTGTGGCCCATCTGGTTGGACAGTGCAGAGTAGCACTCGTGGCTTTTTTAGCCATTTTTTTGCTCCTTCTTCTTCTTTCTTTGCTTTGTTTTTTTTTTTTGCTTTGATGGGATACATTTAACACCATCACTGACTGAGTATACCTGGCTCCTTTTGGCTTAGCAAGTGTAACACTATAACACTATCATGCTGTGTAAGCCATCAGAATACGTGTGAGCCATCTGAATAAAGCTGTCCTGCGGTTTGCCTGATCCTAAAGTGAAAGGCAAACACTTACTGTGTTGGCACAGTGGCTCAGAAAAGGGCTGAAAAACATAAACCATGTCGCCACCACAGGATCATCAATTTCCATTTTTTTAGCTGTCTGCAAACTCACACAGACACACACACACACAGGCACACAACTTAATAGCTTTCAACACATTATCAGCGCAGTGCACGTATGGGGCCTCTCTGCGGCGCGGGGTCAGGCAGAGTTGACATGTTCTCCCGCTCATAAGCTCACCCCCACAGACAGAAGCCGTGCTCTTGGGGCTTTAACTCAGCTGCTTTACGATGTTTAGGAAAGCTGGAGCGCACAACACACTTTTGAGGGCCGCAGCTGCCAGCGGGCCAGCAGATTTATGACAGTTTAAATAACCTCACTATTTATTCTATTCACAGAAAGGGAGGCCAGGACAACAGCACAGTAACGGATCCTTGGCAGGCTCTCTATTTTCCTTTCTTAATATTTTTAGGTGGCTGAACACATCGGACACATTCTTGGGTTTTCTGAAGCGTACAAAGGGATTTATGAACTTTTGTGATTTTGTGTGGGTGTGTGTGTGTGTGTGAGACAGAGAGAGAGAGAGAGAGAGAGAGAGAGAGAGAGAGAGAGAGAGAGAGAGAGAAATATATGTATACACCTTTTTATGCGAAGAGAATAGCTCAAAGGAACTTTTTGTTTTGTCTGTGCAGCATGTGATGTGCTTTCTGGATGATACTCCCCAATATCTATCACAATAGAAAGTGGGGTAGAGGTAGAAGAGCAGTCTAAAAAAGCCATGCCTTATGAAAATGTGGTTTTCATTCCAGCTAAACTTTGTTGCTCTAAGCCAATTTCATTCATTGTACAACATTTTACCTACCCTAAAAACATCATGTATTTCTTTTTGTTTGCTTGGCTTTGTTAATTCCTTCTTTAAATCAGTTCGCAAATGGTGCATTATAAACTGAGCGGAATATAAAAAGAAGAAGAAAAAGAAGAAGAAGAAGAAGAAGAAGAAGAGAATAATGATATTTGTCTTTAAATGACCATTTCATTTCATCTGTCTGGTTTCATCATTTGTAAAATACTTTAATTCATAAGATGATTCGTCAGATCGTTGTACCTTTTTACTAGACAACTTGCTGTGTTGCTGTGTAATTGGGAATCTTTTAGTGGTTGGTGCACATAATACACAACTGGTCAGATCTTTCACCAGGAGGAACCCATGTCGAGTCTGTCTGCTCTCCAAAAACATGTTTTGTGACAAAATGCAAAAACATGCAAAAACTGATAACTGATGTAATGAGCAAGACATTTTTTAAACTTCCAAAATTGATGTATATAAGAAATGAACAATACTGAATAATTATTATTCTTATTTATTTAAAATTTTCCCACTTTCTCCCAATTTATCTGGCCAATTGTCCCTCCCATTCAGCTGCTACTCAGCTGTATATATAGGCAAAAAAAATGGTCTGTTCTAATTTGAGTCCAGTGTTGTTGCTATCTAAAACATACATTCAAATATTTTATTTCAATAAAATAAATGTTTTTTTTTAAATAGACAAACAGTTTATTTTGAAAAAAAAAATTCAGATATTATCAGTATCATGGGTACAGTCAAAAGTATGTAGCCCTATTGCACACGTTAGTGTTTTTTTTTCTTTCTTACATTTCACACAATTCATTAGTTTCTTTTCATGTATTATCATTACTATGGAAAACAATTAATCGGTTAAATTCTAATTTAGTTTGTTTAGAGTCTTTTACTACTCTTGGAGCTAAAAGCCTTAGATCACACTAAAAGCCTACAGAAAGCCTCTGGCCATCATGGTTCACTAGTTTTCTTGAGACCACTGAATGACACTGCATGCTTGCCTCAGGTGCTCTCCACAGAGAGATGAGGCAGTGCTGATGTCCAGGACCAGAGAACATGCCCTGAGGTGGCATATCATTTTAACAGCTGAAGTCACAAAACTTGAGATTATGCCACCACACCTCATGCAATGCCTTTGTTGTCTGCTTTCACTGTCAGTGAGGACTACATTGTCAGAGAGAGAGAAAGAGAGAGAGCGAGAGAGAGAGAGATGGGACAGTTATGGACTGAGGGTTCCTCTGGCCCTGTCATTTAACATTAAGAGCCGCAGGGCTGCTGTGTGTGTGTTAACCTGTGCCCTTCACGCACTGAAAAGCACTTGCTTTCTGCCTGTCAAATATTCATACAGAAGCACTTAGAGCACAGGAGAGTGTTAGCTACAGGCTACAAGCAACACTTAAAAAGAAACAAATCATAAAGCTATAGACAGAGAGACAACAAAAACAAAAGTGAGAGAGAGAGAGAGAGAGAGACAGAGAGAGAGAAAAGGAAAGAATTCAGGTCACATTAAAAAGGTGACCCAGCCTACTTGAAGCTGTTCATGCTAAGAATATTAAAATGTTTAAAGAATGTGTCACCCTACCTGTCAGGAAAACCCAGGCAGGGAGACGAGGAGGCGGACACAAGTGCAGGTAGGGACGAAACGAATAATTTAATAAATATATATATATATATATATATATATATATATATATATATATATATATATATATATATATATATATAAATAACAAAGATAAACAAATAACAAAGAACACGTAATAATAAAGTAAACCAAAACAAACGAGAGGAACTAGTGAACATAAACTAAACAAACAAGAAGTACTAAATATATATATATATATATATATATATATATATATATATACAAACAGGGAGTAAATAAACAAAGAAACAAGTAAACAAGAAATAAAGAAATAAACAAGAAACGGAGGTGAGAAAACTAACAAACAAACAGGGAGGCTAATAAACGAGAAACTAAACAGAGCTAATAACAAACAAACTTACTAGAGAATATAATAATAAAAAGGGAATTTATATACAAGGGAACAAACTAATAAACACAAGCAGGGGTATATACAAGGAACTAGGGAACATGGAAATAAACAAGAAACTAGATATATTAAACAAGAGATGAACACAGAAACTAAGGCGCGAGGAACAGAGGCTATGAAACACAGAGAGACACAGAGAGACAAAACAACAGGGGAAGGTGCAAAGACCGACAGAGACAAAGTGGCAGAGGAGGGCTATTTAAAGAAACAAGAAACACACTATAATTGGAAACACCTGGGGAAGGGGCGGAGCTAGAAATGAGAATAGTGGTGGAAAGGTACTGAGACGGGAGACACAGGGGAGCATAGGTCACGTGGGGAAGACACACAGAGACACGAGACGAGACAAGGATGTGACACTACCATACTGGTATCTTCGCTCGCGATAAAACTGATGAGATCTTGAGCACCCCTTTCAGACACTCTTAATCATAACCGCGTCAGGTTCCACGTCTCAAGTGGAGCAGTATTAATACTGACTGACACTTAAAACGAGAAGGGGAAAGGCTATTGCTCAAACGCTGCGATTAATGCCAATCATACCGAGTAGAATGCAAACCAAACAAATTAAAAGGTAAAGCAGTGCCAGCCTAATCTGACCTCGTTCGCATCATCAGACGCAGAAACTGCTTCAGAGAGGTTACTTTCAATATTTTTAATATTCAAGCCAGAGAGAAAAGTATAAACAGTGAAGTGGGGATGGAATACATTAACACCTCCAAGCATAGCCTGGGATTTTAAAACGACACATACTTTTGTTTTGGAAAGCACTGACTATGAGAAATGCTGGAGCTCTGCAGGACTCAGGATCTTTTGATGTTACTACTGTGGTTTGCTTAAAGAGCCTAAGTGATTCTGTTAGAGGTTAAACGGCCTTACTAGTGGCACGTGGATTATTATGCCAGTGGAAAACCACAGACTCATTCCAATTTGGGGATCGTTTCCAATACAAATCACCAGGAAAATGTGATACCTAGGTACGTCTGACTACTGTAAACTACAGTGTCACTTCCAAATATGGCAGATTAGGTTATAGTTTAAAGGAAACAGGCAGAAATCCAGAAAGTATCTGCTCTGCTCCAATACTTCAGCTACACACCGCCACTGCTGCTGCTGGTGAATTTGATGAATTGTCACAAAATCATACAAAGTACTAAACTCTGCAAAGGGCTTTTAATTTAATTTGAAACAACAAAAGAAAAAACATGGAAGACATGGAGAGAAAGGTAAATTAAACTAGCTTTAGTTAGGTTTTACAGCAATGTAACCTAAAGTCTGTCACACATAGTCCAATCCATTGTCACAAATGAAGGAAAACACACATCAGATTCAGCAGGATTTTCATGACTTTATGATTAATCTTTGTGCCACATAGTGTACTACAGCATTATGACTGTACAACATTAAATTCAAGCAATATCAATAACACAGTCTATTTCTCACAAGCTCTCTTTCTGATGTTACTATTCTAGCCCAGTCAATTTGTGAAGAAGTAGTAGCCTAAACATACTCAACTCATACCAAGTGTAATAAGTAATGCTGAACATTGAAATTATACAAGTGAACTTGAAATGTGTTGACCTTGTGTTTTTTGGCCCTTCTTGCCTGCATCCTGCTGAGAATAACAGGGAAACAGGGAACACTCTGCTCAATTGAAAACCAGACAAAACACTGCCTATTTCATACTATCAATTATGGAAGTGAGGCGTGGTTCCACACATAAAAAGCGCCAGAGCGTAGACAGATCTTTTCAACAAGACGCATTTACTTAAATCATGCTTAACACTAGCTCTGTACAGCCTCATTCTCTCTGTAGTCGATATGGTGTCTCTGGTGCCAGAGCAGCTGTCAGTAAGTATTCACATTCACATTCTTGTCTTCAGCAGTAGCAGCTCTGAACTAGATCTGGCCTCATATCGACACACAGTCTTGACCAATTTGTCTAAGAAGACTTAGACTGGACACATCTGGACACATCAGTACTAGACAATCCCCTAGGACAGGAAAAGTCATGAATCTGATGGCATGGGCCTCGAGTTGGGCAATGCGTCTCTTATAAAAAATGCAGTAAATGTGTGAGTGAAGGCCTAATCAACTTAAGCCAGTCCAATTTCCATACACAGTGCCTGCAAAAACAGTAACATGGCCCTGAGACTTCTAAAAACTCCAAAAACAAATGACAATCAGTGCAAACCAGCATGATTTAATTTTTTCTCAGGCTAATCCAATAATTCTGTCCTGCCCAATAAATCAGACAAAATTGCCTCTTCAGTCTGCTGGCCTTACAAAGGAGGGCATCCTGCTCCCGGTACTCAGAGTAATAATGCCAGCATGCTAACAAGCATACAGCTGTACTCCAGGGTATAGGGCAATGAATAGGAGAATGGAGGAGACCAGGGGGAGGCATTAGCTCACACCCAGAGGAGACACACTTCAGTTGGCTTACCCTTGGCCATGTGCACACTTCCCTCTCAGAGCTATTTATTTTTCCAGTGAGCAGAAACAAAAGTGAGACGAGGGAGGCCACTTCAGTATGATAAAAGGTCACACTTCCTAGTGCAGGAACAAGACTTCCTGGCCAGCCAGGACCAAAACACAGCATCGGGGTTCTGGCCAGCACACACACACACACATACACAAAGGAATGCTTGAATAATATATCATTACCATATTTATGATAAGTGTGAATATTTCACAACATCTGGAATACACACACACATATATGAAAAAACTACAAAATAGTGTTGCATAGAGTATCATTGCTCATATCTCCCTGCATTTAACATGTACTCATAATATAAATTGCCTTTGAGATTCAGTGCCTGGTGAGAAGGCTATAAGAAGATAACCAATGGATGTGGCTGAACCTCATTTTATTTGTGGAAAAAAGAAGACAGAGGATTTCTGTATCCTCACATAAAACACCTTTTTATACTTGGCTCCTACATTTAAACTATATTAGAATATGATATTTAGATTACCAAAGAACATAATGCTAAAGTGGAGTAATCAACTGAGGAATCTCTCATCACGGCTGCATGAGTATGTTCAGACATTCATTAACTGAGCATTTTAAGTGCAGTAGTAATTACATGCATCAGAATGCACTTGATGAAGAAAACATACTTGCACCAGACTGAAATGATGTAAGCCTAATTAAATGCCTAATCACATTTCAGTCTGCACTGTTAATTACACACTTACACATTTCCAAGTCATGTTTGCTGACTGTAAGAACATTTTACAGTAGAATTGTGTTCCATGATTTTCCCATTTTTTAGTAAAAGCTAAAGAATGCCTCACTGACCTGCAGGTTATGTGTTTGGGACTTTTTACATTGAATATGAAAGTGATTTCTGCCTCATTAAAGTTGTTTGTCTGTTTACACGGACAATACTAGCCGTACACCTCTGGTCATAATCATTATCACGCACTGTACTGTCCACTGTGGGTGATATTACATAATATTAGCTTATTCTATGATGTTTTCCTGGTAGAGATGTGACACTGTTAATCGAGGAATGTTAAATGCATGCGCAACTTCCTAAAATGTGATGTCACATCCATCTGGGACACACCTTTTGCCTCATGTAAGCTCCAATAATTTACTTTATTTTGCCATGATCACACTGACCACAGCACGTTTGAAAACAGATTTTGTCGCAAAGCAGCATTACTGCTCTACAGCAGCAATTCTGATCTAGCCAATGACGAGAATGGCAAGAAAAAAAGCCAACAGAAAAAGAGAAAGAAACCTGATCAGCATGTATAGCAATGTACAGCACAACAAATAAACCACCAACAGCATAAAATAAAGAAACAACTAATATATCTAAATGATGTGTCACAGAACCAAACACTCTACAATAATACATATTTCTCAATACAATCACACCATACACAATCAGCAAAACTGCTGTGATTACTCAACATGCATTCACAAATAATTAGCTGCAGAGAAACTTGTCAGTTAGTGCATGATTATGTGTGATTAATTATGTAGCTATAACAGTGCATTGGTATTTCCCTGATTCACCTAGGCTGACCTAAATGCGCTAAACAGAAATGGCAGATCTTGCGTTTTTTAGATATTTCACAGTATGAAAGGGAATTGGCTGTGAGCAAGAAAATAAATAAATATACAACATGGCCTAAAACAAATTTACAAACGATTAAACGATAATGCTATTGACTTCTTGTATGTAATCTCACCACTTAGGAGTGTCAGAAAAGAGGCCTGCAACACAGCAATTACATTCTCAACCCCTCTGAGTGAGACAGCCGTTTCTGCTGGGAAGATAAACTAATCAGCTCATCTGAGATGTGTTTTCAGCATGTAATAGGATCCAACTCAATACAAGTACTACAAACTGCTGTACATCGATGTCAGTGCACTTACACAGAAATAAAACTAATATACTAAAGCAAATTAAAATTTCATGATACTCAGTGGGAAATAGTATAGAGTCAGCATGAGATTAGCTGTAATGCATGTTTAATATAGGACCTAAAGGGGCAAAGTGATTTTGTTTATACTGATTACAGTCAATTTAAACATCTTAATTTGATCTAGACTGCAGCAGACTGAGTTTATTTTTGTGGTGTCTCAGCCAGTACAGCAGACACTTCTACAGGTGCTGGTCAACGAATTAGAATAATTTGAAATAGTGCAATCATGAAATTCTTTGAATGCATTTTTTGTGCAGAAAGCAAATCAGGTGTTCACCGCACCTGTCCTACTCGTTAGACTAATCACAGAACTCGTTACCTGGAAAATTTGCTCAGCTGAGCTTTCCAAAAGGCCCATTTAGGCCATTTAACTGTGACACTGTTGTTTCATTGAATTAGAATAAATGCTCGAATTTTTGTTTTCTGTGAAGAGTGTTCACTGTGCAGTATAAAGTCAGGGTTGAGTAGAATTTCTAAGTTGTAAAATCAATCATGGGTAAGCAGCCCGACCTCTCAACCGGAATAGTGGCTCAAATTCAAGCCCTTCGCCAACAAGGCTTGACCCAAACTAAAATTGCTGAGCAGCTCGGCATCAGCCAGTCTTCCGTCTGCAAAGCTCTCTAGAAAAACTGCAGCAAGCGCACCAACTGTTCCGGCGTCCGAAAAACTTCTGCTCGCAACAACAAGCAGCTGAGAAAGATCGCAGTCAGCAACCGGTTCTAGTCCACTTCCGAGCTCACCGACTTGTGGAACAAGCAGACCGACGCTGACGTCTCCAGATCAACCACTTACCGTCGTCTGCGCGAACTCGGCTTCAAATCTCGCGTTCCAGCAGTAAAACCGATGCTGAACAAGAAACAAATGGAGAAACGGCTGAAGTGGGCCAAAGAACACGGCGAGTGGACTGCTGAAGACTGGCAGAAAGTGGTCGTCAGTGACGAATCACGCTTCTGCATCTCCTTCGGTGACCAAGGTCTTCGTGTCTGGCGTCGTGGTGGCGAAACCTACAACCACGAGTGCGTGAAAAGATCCGTCAAGTTTCCCCAGAGCGTTATGGTCTGGGGATGCATGTCCGCTCAAGGTGTAGGGAAACTCTGCTTCCTCAAGAAGACTGTCAATGCTGTATATCAAGATGTTCTGGAAACGTTCCTGATTCCGACTGTTGAGGAACAGTTCGGCGAAGAAGACTTCATATTTCAACAGGATCTTGCACCGGCTCATGCGGCAAAGTCGACCAAAGATTGGTTCACTAAAAAACAGCTTGAAGTTTTGGCATGGCCGGCCAACTCGCCTGACCTCAATGTCATTGAAAACCTTTGGGCCATCGTCAAGCGGAAAATTCGCGACAGAAAGCCTACTACGCTGGACCAACTGAAGCAGAACATCGCCACTGCCTGGGAAGCTGTGAGTGCGGAAACTTGCGACAAGCTGGTCAAATCGATGCCGCGGAGACTTCAGGCAGTCATACAAGCCAAGGGGGCAGCCACAAAATACTGAGAAAGTGATGATTGTAATTATAATAAAAATTATTCTAATTCAATGAAACGGTTTCTCCATTATTCTAATTCAATAAAACAACAGTGTCACAGTTAAATGGCCTAAATGGGCCTTTTGGAAAGCTCAGCTGAGCAATTTTTTTTCCAGGTAACGAGTTCTGTGATTAGTCTAACGAGTAGGACAGGTGCGGTGAACACCTGATTTGCTTTCTGCACAAAAAATGCATTCAAAGAATTTCATGATTGCACTATTTCAAATTATTCTAATTCGTTGACCAGCACCTGTATATCTTTGGAAGGGATAATACACTGTCAATGGGAGTTTTATATTATATACAAACTATTCATATATTTTTTTAAATTCATGCATTTAACAAGAACAATTTGCAGCTGTTTTAATTTACATAACACTTAATAAGTGCTTTGGAATTAAGCTACAACTAGCACAGTACCATTTTATAGACTTATTCAAATGTTTGGTTATCTATGGCAACAGAAAAACGAAGTGAAAAAAGTGAAACATGAAATTACAGCAAATCAGGCTTAAGCATGTCACCAAATATAATAAATATACATTCTCTGATTTCTTTAATCATGGTACCACCACTTATCATAGGTGGGCTCCTCCAACTGTCTAAAGATCTGAAAGCAAAATATGACATGCTCATAAGGCACAGGAAGGCTATAAGAAGATAACCAACTGATGTTGTCACAAAACAGTTTTGCCGAGATCTTTGTCTAAGGAATTTTATGTTCAGAGATGGATAGTAACAAAGTAGAACTACTTCACTACTGTACTTAAGCACTAAACTTCTGTATCTGTACCTACTGGATTATCATTTTTTCTTCTACTTCCACTTTTACTTCACCACATATTTTTGATGAGGTTAATATTTTTACTTTGATACATTTTTATGTTCTGCATTGTTACACGTTGCAATTATAAAAATGTTACAAATCATTTCAAACCAACATTATAACTGGCACACAGTGGTGGATGCTCTGCGCTGTCAACAGGATTAATAAAGCTGCCTCTCAGCGAATCAGGTGATCGAGCTCTCTTATAAGAAGATTGTGCTACTCTTGTTCTGCCTTTCGCTCTACCAACTTTCGGTAAGACTACTTTCTGTAATAACTACATAACACAATACTTGTACTTATACTTTTAAGTAAAATTACTTAAGTAATTATTTTGTTAAAAATGTTGAATACATCCACTCAAATGTGGTGCTTCTAAAAACACTTCAACTTCTACCTAAGTCACTTTTTTTGATAGAGCACTGGGTCAAGTCTGGGTCTCTAGTACTTTATACATCCCTGGTTATGTCATTAAAAGCCAGCTCAGGGGAATTGTGGCAGTCAGTAGGAGATCTAATGAAATAAAACCACCATACATTATAACTGCCAAGATCCTGTATATAAGTCTAGCTGAATCAAGAGAATGGTGCTGAAGAACATTTACAAAAGCCAAAGGAGTTCTGGAATTAAGCTAGGGACCAGTGATATAAAAATTTACATTCAACACTGGTACATTTGGAGAAAATAGGAAAATGCATTCAATGTATCAAACACTCAATTCAAATGCAAATGAAATAATGCAAAAAGTGTATATATAATAATGCAATAGTGTATATAAAGTGCATATGCTGTTAAGTTCTTATATATTGAGCATTTTACTACTATTCTGTTTTTAATAAGATTTCTACTCACCTGTCAACTTGTTTTAATGTGATATTACAGTAAACAAGCTAAGATTTAAATTGATTTGTATTGTGATGCTCTCTGTGTCAGGTATGTAGAGGAAGATAATATCACTATATGCATTATATACTACTGTGTATTTGTACTTATATAGCTGAAACAACAACTAAATTATATATTGGCTTGACTTTAACGCAGAGACTAGAGCGTGATCAGGGAAAAAAATGGTATTTTATTGATATTCTTGGGTAAATTAAAAAAGCTTTTTTATTTCAAGAATATACTACTGCAACAGAATTCATGTTTACATTTTATTTTATGTATGTATATGCATTAGTTTTAAACATTCAGTAGAAACAACAAATCTTTTTTGTAAACAACAGTTGCTTACCGAGAGTTTGCTTTTGTATAAAATATTGATATAACAAAGTAAGAAATTAAAGTAAGAAACAAGCTGCAAATAATACAAAAAACTTTAAGCACAATATGGATTTTTAAAATCACAATATACTGTGTACACCACTTGCTTTATGTGAAAGTGTGTGATCATCATTTTAAAGACAACAAAATTTGAAGTAATCATAGGTTGGGAAATATGTACTTTTTTTCTTCACCTACTGCAGTCCACAGTTATTAAGGCATTGGTTATTGCAAGACTGGCTAAAATACTGTTCACTGTTATAAACAAACATACAAACACAATAGACAATATTAGGATTATCAAATATCATTGAGGTAATGTCCATTTATTGGACGATGTAATTATCAACTTATCCTATGTGTAATTATGGAAAGATAATAAAAATACAAATAATGTCATTATCAAAAATATATATTCAATTTTAGAAGTGTTATGACATTTGTAACTTATGTAGGTTATATTAGTTAGGAAAATTGGGTAGGGAAAATAAAGAAAATGCTTCAGTCTATACCTATGACTTTTCAGTCTGTATTTGATTTGCTTAAATGCAACTTATTGATGTTTTTTGAGATTTTTTCTTTTTCTTTATTATTTAATTTTATTTATTTTTATGTGTGTACATTTTGTAAAACTAAACTAAACTAAACTAAACTAAGCTAAACTAAAACTTTCCAACTGCTCTGATGCCAATACCCCATCCCTTCATTTATTCATTCACTCACTCTCGCATACTCACAGTGTGACCGTGGTGTTGGGCAGCAGTGCGGGCTGCAGCGTGTCCAGCAGCTCCGCGTCTTCACACACCACCCTCACCCGGACCCGCAGCCGGCTCAGCTCCTTAGAGCGCTCGGCCGAGCAGTGGCAGCTGTCCACGAAGAGGTCCGGGCAGTTCCTGCTGGACACAGAGCTTCTCCACAGACCGACAACCAGCAGGAACACGGTGAGCACTCCCATAGTGGGAGAAAGAGGGAGAACAGGCGGTTATTCGCGGTGTTATTAAGTTATATCTTCCCAGCCTTGGTAAACAACACTGTACGTGAGCATTTCACGCGTTTAGAGCCGGTTATTTCTCCGTTAGGCGGTCGCTTCAGGGTGCTGCACGGACGGCACCTGCCTCCAGAGCTTCTGCATCTCCAGACACAGCACAGAAACAAGCCAGAACAGTGGAGGAACTCATGTTTCATCCACAACATCCAGCCCAAAGTCCTTCATCCTTCAGTTCTGAAGTTATTCTCATACTGTGGTGAAGTTTCGCTAACTTAACTTAGTTATCCAGCTCCTCTCTCTCTTAAACGGTGATCTCCAGACGCTGCTCCTCAAACCCAACCACAAAACTTCACACTCCCAGTTTACTCAAAACTTTCAAGCTACATTTCCATAAAAAGCACTTAAAAGTCCCGAAAACGTAAGAAAATAAAAAATAAGTCAACAAAAAAATGAACTACGCAGTGTTTCCTTATCTTTTTAACGGCTGTCAACAGGTTGTCCTGGTGACTAGAGCCGCCGCGCGCTCTGTCAGCAGCGTGGAGCGCTGAAGCCCCGCCCACACCGAAAGCAAAGTACAGACACGACGTTTCCATTGGCTCAAAGTTTACCACGTGACCCCAAGCGCCTCTGTCACTCCAAAAGAGGCAAAGTATCCTGACAAATTAATGATAGAGATGAATATAATATACACATGCCTATATAATAAACCGTACGAGTTTAAATACAAATATGTACATTTTCAGACAGAAGACTCCTTTTAACTGCCTTTGAAGAATAGATGGATCATTATATTAAACTAATACAGTCCTCTGCAAAACAGAAACCTTACAAACTTATTAAAACAGGTGTAAAATGTATAGTTCTGGAAAAAAATAAAAGAAAAAACTTTCTTTGATTTTACCAATTTGAAAACCTCTGGAATATAATCAAGAGGAAGATGGATGATCACAAGCTATCAAACCAAGCGGCACTGCTTGAATGTTTGTACCAGGAGTGGCATAAAGTTATCCAAAAGCAGTGTGTAAGACTGGTAGAGGAGAAATAAAAAAAAAAACAGGATTATTCAACCAAATATTGATTGCTGAACTCTTAAAACTCTTAAAACCTTTGAATATGAACTTGTTTTCTTTGCATTATTTGAGGTCTGAAAATTCTCTGAAAACATCTTTTTTGTAATTTCAGCCATTTCTCATTTTCTGTGAATAAATGCTCTAAATGACAATATTTTCATTTAGAATTTGGGGGAAATGTTGTCTGTAGTTAATAGAATAAAATGATTGTCATTTTATTTAAACATATACATATAAATTGCAAAATAGGAGAAACTGATTTAGAAACTTATTTGGTCTCCTCATGTTTTCCAGAGCTGTATATGTAAATTCTTAGAAAAAAGACCCCTTTTACTGACTTTGAAGAAAAGATGGAACATTATATTAAACTAATACAGTACTCTGCAAAAAAGGTTTTAAACCTGTTAAAACAGATGTGTAATTTATATAAATAAAAAATGTATATAGTTGTATATGCATTTGATGTTGTGCACTATGTTTGCTTTCAATAAAAAAATGACAAATCATTTTTTTATATTTTAATTTGTATTTTATTTAGGACCCTAAAGGTTACTGTATGTAATAGACAAATGGACAAAAGGAGCAAGTTCAGTGAGCACTGAATTTCATGCATTAAATCATAGGTTTATTTATCTGCAATATTGAAACTTTACTGAACATACATCTGCACTCATGGACAATATATACTTTACAATATATCAATGTACATCTACACTCCTGGACTTTCTAGACACTTTATAGACTATCTATCTATGTTATGAAAAGAGCAATTTGTAAATGAAAAAAAATTAAGACACTTATAAACTTTTTTCAGGTCACAGGCAGATTGAGTGCAGAACATTATGCTTTATTAATAACATTAGCAAAAATTAGCATGAAGAACAAAACATTAAGACTGTCAATTGCAGTTTTATTATAGAGTTACCAGACATTCATCTGGTCTGCAGACAGCAAGGAAGTCACACTGTACGAGAAACCGAATGAGCCACATTTGCTTTTTGTATGTTTGTTTATTTAACTACAGTTCAGAATGCAGTTAAAACACTTTTACCCTTTGCAATAAATTTTTGATTTAAACAAAATCACTAACAATTTCACTAAAAACTCATTAAAATTTGTAATTCCTATTGCTTTTTCATAGAGGTCTATGTGTTGGAGTGTGACCCAGTAGCCTGCAGTGTAGCTGTGTTGGCGCTGTGATCTGCACTGTGGCTGCAGGCTGTTAAATGTATGTGATTATAATAGCTTTGAGACAGAAGCTCAAGCAGCTGGTTCAGCTCCGAGAGCTGGAGCGGGAAAGGTGCTTCCCCTGAGTGTAGTGCACCAAATTCCTCTCTCATTATACATTACACCCAGAGAGAAAGAGGGGGGGATAGAGAGAAGGGAACGTGGAGGAGAGGGAGGGAAGGAGAAATACATAGAGAGACACATTAGACAAATGGAGAAGATTGAGAGAGAGAAAGAGAGAGAGAGAGAGAGAGAGAGAGAGAGAGAGAGAGAATGGGGAACAAGAAATTAGAGAGACAGAGAGAAAAGGGCAGAGTCAACAAGAAGAGAAAGAAACTAAAGAGTGGAGAAAAGGAACAGGGATAGAAAGAGAGAAAGGGAGGATAAGGAAGGAGGGACCAAGGATGGATATACAGGGAGAAAAGAGCAATGGGAAAGAGTGAAAAAGGAAGGAGAGCAAGGGAGTGATGAGGAGATGAGAGGGGAATAGAGATACAGAGAGCGAGAATTAGAAATTGGGAAAATGAAGGAAAGATAAGGAGGGAGAAGAATGAAGAAGAGCAAGAGAGAATGGGGATAGAAGAAGCAAGGACGAGTAATAGAGAAAGAAAATGGTGAGATAAATGGAGAAAAAAGTGTGGAGAGAAGGAAACAGAGAATGGTGAGATAAAGGCAAGGGAAAGGAAAGGACAGAACAGAGTGGTGTTGAACAGAGAATGAGAGAATATTGGAGGGAGGCAGAGAGAGAGAGAGAAAGAGAGAGAGAAAGAGGGAGAGAGGACAACAAGAAAGAGAGAGAAAGAGAGAGAGAACTGCCCCATGACCGACTGGCCAGACCAACATTTGTCATCCTACTTTTCATGACAACCAAACATTAGATAGTTCTTTAGTGGAAAACACCCATGACACAATTCCTCACCCCCTATCATAGAGATGCACACACACACTCACACACCCTCTTTCTGGGAGTGGAAACCAAAAACATACGTTAGGCCTTTTGCGTTCCTTTCACATTCTGTCGCTCCCATGGCTGCCTGGAGGAGTTGTTTACACAGATGTACTTTCACCTCTCCAGCTTTGCGCTCCATTGGGGAATCATCCCTCGTTCTCGTCTGAGTGAAAGAGAGAGAGAGAGAGAGAGAGAGAGAAAGATGCACACTGCTGACATAATCATCTGAAATGATATATCTCTACATGGAGGAGAGACAGAGAGGAGCACTTGGATGGAGGCCACCAGTGTTCACTGAGCTACCAGCTCCTCTCTAATGAGAAGCAGGGGCTTCATTTCTCTGTAATGAGCTGCAGGTATTTTCTCAGTGGTAATGTAAGTTGATTCGCTCATCAACAAACAATATTGCAGTCGACAGGAACAGTTGAACAATTTGATATGGAAAGCTTAACACATCTCAAATCGTATTACAGAACAAATCCAATATGGGCATTCCAGCCGTGGAGAGTAAGTGCTCAGATAAAGGGGCTGAAAATGTTTTTCTGAGCAGTGCTGTAGAAAACATAAATTTTGTTTCCTTTTATTTTTAATATTTTAATGTATGCTTTTTTTAAAACCCTGTTGTTTAGATTTCATGACATACAGTAAATAAGCACTACAATATAGCTGGTTATAAATCCATAATAATAAACATATTATCATCTAATGTTGTAATAGATATTTTACTTTATGAAGGTTGCTTGTGAACATGTTTGCACTTCTTATTGTTGTTTTTGAGCTGTTCAGTTTGTTTTGCTGAGTGAAATTAACATTATTTTTTTTTTACTATTTTGACTATACCAAATAGTTAAATGAAACATACATGCAATATTTATTAATTTACAAAAAGGTTAACAAGAATGTTTGTTGGAAGCCATTTAATTATTTTAGTAGCAGCACAAAATATATATTTTAGTACTCATAGGCTCATGTGTGTAATGTTTTTTTAAACATGTATAAAAAAACAGCAGTAGTAACTAGAAAAGTGCAGAATGAATGTTCAGCTTACAGGTAAGTAACTCCCACTTACAGGCAGTAGTGGTTAATAAGGAGGCAGGTTGCACAACAGGGAAGCTAAAGGAGAGTTAAAGAACAATTTTTGTAAACATGCTGTGTGAGTATGAAGAACGTTTTAAAGCTTTTATATCAATAAAAGGTTATTCTTGGAATCGTACATTCAAGCCAAGCTTTATTTAAGAGTTTTTGTGAACATACAGGGAGAACAAAACCAAATACTTGGCCAGAGTGAAGTCTTTTCATGTTCTGAAATTTCATGGTGCAGAACAACTGCTAATTACACACAATACACCCCAGCTAAGACAGTTTTCCATCTGAGCACAGATGGCTGAGTAGATAATGGCTTTGAACTAAACTAAACAATGTGATGGAGTTCAGTGCTTAGTATTTATTCATTCACTTGTCTGCCTGGATAAAACAGTGTTGGTACATCACTAGCTCCTCCTGACAAACAGCAATTAAATCTATCATCAAATATTTGCTATATTCTTTTGGAGCTCAAAAACTGTGGAGTCAAAAGTGGAACTTTTTAAAGAGCAGAAAGAAGTCGAGTAGAAAGAAGTTGTTTTATATATATATATATATATATATATATATATATATATATATATATATATATATATATATATATATAATGTGAGGCTAACCTCACATATTACAATAAAAACATCACACAAATAGTTAAACAATGTGGTGGTAGTGTGGAAGTACTTTGATATTTCAGGGCCTATGTGAAAGTCCTATTCAAATGGTATTTGTTTTAAATGGGGAGGGGGACTAATGTCATTTTACTACAGTACACCAAAATGTATTCACAGAAGAAATGATATCAGCATAAATGACTGAGATGGGAGTCGCTACATGATCATAACCAATCTTATAATCCACTTGTAGTAATACTGTAAAACAAGAAGCTACATTTTTTATAACATAGAAATATAAGCTACCAGAAATATTGGTCCTCGGAGGAGTCATTTGATTCATTTTCTAAAGTTGAGGTTTCTACCAGCTGAGATACCTTTGTCATAACTAATCAAATCAAATCTAAATAATCTAAATTGAGTGCATCTGTGTTCATTTCTTTTTCTTTTTCTATACAATCAAATGCATACACACATGTGAATTTGCACAGTATTATACAACAGAGATATGTTATAACAGTTAGTTCCGACCTCACAATCTGAATGGTTGAGAAGTGTTTTAACCATGCTGATATTTGTGAAAACAGCACGGCCTTCTCACACTAAATCTGTATCACTCCGCGGACGCACTGCAGAGTAACGGCATATATACACAGGACATTTTATTATCATAGCCTCCAGAAGCAGCAGCAGCATTAGCTTAGCACAGGCTAGTGCTCAGCCAAGGCACGCTCACCCACAGTCTGCAGCGCTGGCTCGTCTTTTGGTCTGATGGCCGGAACGGTAACCAGCCAGGCTAGGCTAAACTAAGCTAATGCTAAATTAAAGCAAGTTACAGTAAACTAACCACAGTCCAGCCGGCTAGCTAACCAACACTACTCAGCAAAACAGGCAGAAATGCTCACAAACGTGCAGTTTTTACACAAAGACGACTCTGTGGAGCAGGAGAGGAGAGTTTCAGCACGATTCTAACGTTTACTAATCCCATTTATCCCCAATTTTGATTTCAAGCTAACGTATAAACCATAAACCATGTTGTAGTTACAGTTCTGTAACAGTTCACTTGTTGTGGAACTACTTTTTGCAGAAGGCACAGTTCGTATTAAAGCATATTCATTATCAATTTTTTGAGGGTCATTTTTTCTGATAGAGTCTCTTGTCTATTTGCATGGACAATTCTAGCCAGATTGCACCAGTCACAATTATTAACTCTCATTGCTACCTGTCCACTGTGGAGGATAATGTCTTCTAAGACGTACACAAGTGACACTATGGATTGAAAAATGTAAAACGCTTGCAAAATGTAAAATGACACCTACTTTCAGGTCTCAATTGAACTACAATAATTCGTGTTGCCTTGTCATAACCATGCTGGCCAGTAATCAATCTCACTGACAAGATACAGTAACACCTAACTCAACTTGTCAAAGTTTAAAGAGTTAATTGTCAAACAAGTTCCCTTGTACAATGAAATATGTTCTTACTGCAAAGAGAGCGTAAAAAGCCCAAAAAATAAGAAAAAGATGGCATATCAGAGCAGAGCCAGCAAAAACGTCCGCCTCGGGGGTCGCCATATTGCAAACATACAGGTATGGGCGTGAGGTAATATTTCATGATCAATTTACTTACTACTTTACTGCTATCCCTGCTGTGTAAAGTACTTTGAGTTATTATAAATAAAACAGAATAACTACTATATCATTATGATGATGAGGCCCAATATGGTGTGCATGTTTTATTAAAATAATAAATAATATATGCAGCAAGAGAATTTCTTTTTTCCCATTAAAATCATCTCAACTCGTAAGTCTACATTTAGGTGAGATCAAATGTTTGCTCTTTCTCCTTCAGTGTATGAGGTAAACAGTGAGCTACATGTCTAATTAGGGTTTAGTTTCACAGCTTTAGCTTGAACGTGTCGTTACTCAAAAGAGAAACTTGATTACATTATTTTCCACAGCACTGAATCCAATACAAACATATGAAATCATCAACGTGCAGCAACTTCAGTCATTTTGCCTGTTTTATTGGAATACATCATATTTAATGACACTGGGCATAACATTTGAACATATACACTATTCTAACAGTTTCAAACAGGTGTCTGCAAACATTATAAAGTAGAGTTTATAAAAATTGTCTTGCATGCTGCTGAGATCAGGGGTCAGGTTTACTACAGCAAGCTCGGAGGTACACAAGTTGTGTACAGAAAAACACTACAGAAAAAGAGCAAGAAGTGCAGAAAACAGTAATTTGGTGTTTAAAGGCACCGTACTGAGTGGCAAGTTCAACAGTTTGCTGTCACGTGTCACACAATCAACAAGGCTTGGTGTCATGGTGTCAGTTTGTAAAATGCCTGATCACTTTTGGTAATTACAAGAACTTTACCAGCCCAAAGTTACATTAATGAGGTCCTGCAACCAGTGGCCCCACCTTTTCGAACGCACACTCTAGTGCAATATTCTAACAGGACAATACTTGTTCACTTCCTGCTTTTGCTTTGAAGACACAGTTACTAAACCATGGCCTGCCACGTTGCCTGACCAAACCCTGATTGAATATGTGTGGGATGCTATTGGACACACTAGCAGCACTCCACCCCTACTGCAAACATCATTAGGAACCTCTACAACTTCATGCTGTGATGTTTGACAATGCTTAAACATGAGTAGCACTACTTCTGTATGTAGAGCTCAATAAATTTGACAAGAATTACTAGTGATGCCCCAACACCAGGAGGGTGAAGATACATTTGAAGTCAGCCATCGCCTATTTTTGAACTGCTGCTGATGCAGCATTGCAGAGTAGCAGCACAGCGAATTTGGAGGACAGCGTAGTGACACGGTTCTGATACATCAGCTCATAGATGCCTTGTGGTGCTGACATCACCTTTTGGAGTGATGTGGGGAGAGAGAGCGCTATCTACCCAGCCAGAGAAAGCAAGGCCAATTGTGCTCTCTCAGGGCTCCGGTAGCTGATGGCTGCATGAACAGGATTCAAACCGGCGATCTCCTGACCATAGTGGCAGCGCTTAGCCCGCTGGACTATTAGGAACCCTTTATAACCTAATATTGCTCAAATCTATTGTATATTTTCTAGTGTAGTTTTACTCTGGGCATTATTTTTTTATGATTGTACATGACATATCCTCTAATATTATGTCACATTTAAGCGGAAAACTTGGCAACCTTTTTTCTGTATTTTCTGCTTGTGAATGAGATTGTGTAATTGTAATAGCTTGGTATAAAACAGGAACTTCTGCAAAGTGTCTAGTTTTTAGAGGTGAGAGCAGATTTTCTCATGACTGAAGTCTAGCAGTGAGGTTTTGGCCCTTATGAAGTGAAGTGGCCTGGATCCAGGATCTTTTTATAAAGTGTGATACCCCTGGCTGAGTGTTCTGGAACTAAGGCGGGGCTACAAATCGCCAGTTACTGCTAAAGAGGGCCACACTGAGGCTTGGCGCCAGCTCAGTGAAATAACCAGGACAGGGGATTTGAACGGGCTTTACACTGAATGCAGTCAGGCCAGGTAGGTCAGAGGCTGCTGTAAGTGTGTAGCTGAATGAGAATTGACTCCGTCCTGCTGACTGGAGAGCAGTGCTTGACCTTGAGATTTTGGACTTCTTTTTTGGAGTAAGACTTTAAGATAAGCATATTTACCATACTTGTGCTGAACATACTGATGGAATGTGGACTCTACCTTTAACCCATCCAAGCAGTGAACACATACAAACATACACATCAAAAGCTTCCAATGCTTAGGGTGCTGTTGGTGAAGTATGGGTCCTTGGTAGGACTGTCCAATGAAGACTTCTTAATGTTAGTGTAAAACCTGGGAAATACTCAGTTCAAATACTTCTTTTACCTTCAATGACAGTTCTATATCTCCTCAGCTAGTCCGGAAATGCATTCAAGGGTGTCCTTTTTGAGAGTTGGCTCTGTAGGTCCAACTCTGTGGGAAGCTCAGGAGCAAAAAATACCAATTCTTGCATAATGCTGCTTTAACGTGTTGCTGTCAACTCCAAAGAGAGACTGGACCATTGCTTGCTGTTTGCTCCATAGTCTCAGAGCCTTAGAGCTCACAGTACAGCAAACACAAAGTGACACACAGACACATGAGCACAAGCTATAAAATATACGCGTTTTTTTATCTTATCATGACAAGCTGTCTCACACTGACAAACTTTCATTCTTTCACTCCCTTCTCCTCTTCCCCATTGTGTTTTTTTTTTATTCCAAATATTCCAGTGTCTCACTCAACACACACACACAATCTCCCACAGCTGTGAAGCATGTCTACTCCTGTGGTCTGACATTAGGACACTGTGCTGTGTTGTGTCTTGTTAAAAGAAAATAGATTATATTATCAGGCTTTAAAAATGAAACTGTGCAAAACGATGCACTCCTTAAAATTAGTTTTCTGTGTTGTGTTCACAAATGCACCCCTTAATGCCAACTGTTGCAAAGTCAAAATCTTGAAAATCTTTGAACATTAGCTCAAGTTCAAGCCAATTATGGACACTGTGGACCAAGCATCTGTAAAAAAAATTGTGTTAAGCTTCCTTTAGAAATCCTGTACTTTTTAAATAATATATACTGGGACACCTGCTCTATCATCAAGCATAACTCTTCATATGCTTGCCTATGTGCTACATGTGACTGTGGGCTTTCACTAGAAGGTTTAAATTACTGCAGTCCACCATTTGCAGTCTGTACAATATATCTGAATACATAATATATATGGTTACTTTCATTTCTAAAGATGTGAGGCATCAAACAAACTCAGGATACACAAGGCAGCTATCACATGTACGCAAACTCGTAGTTAACACCAAGTATATCTCTAGCTCTAGGCCACATAATGGCATCAATTTAAAACGTTTGCTGAACAACTGTTCCTTATCTCTTTAGCACAGATACAGCCATAGATGGGAAGAACACGATAAGTTAACATCAAATGATTTATAGCGTTATGAAACAAAGAGAGCTCTGCATTAACACAGCATGCTAACTCACCGTTAATGTCCCATCCATAAGATTTTTGGCTCAGATGACGTCAGGACCTCAGAGTTTCAGGCAATCTGGTACACTGTTATACTCCAGTACTGGGTCTAAGTAGTGAGGCCAGACAATCCAGGCTGTGGAATTCTTCAGGGACAGAGATTTCACACCACGTTAGGCAGCTGTCTGAAAGTTAGGACATGGGCCTTAGACCTCAGTGGCATCTCTATTAAAAGGGCAAGTTCATAGACAGCTTCCTGAGGGACAGCAGGCACACAGCTCAAGGGCTGCCATGCCAATCTCCACGGCCTCCATCTCCTTCCCTCCGCCCCTCCTGTCTCCGCCTGTGGACAAAAAAGCACCAGTGAAACAAGCTTCTTTTGTCCAATGTATAATTTAGTGTGTTTTACTCTCGCCTGACCCTCACCTCTAATCTCGTCTGTTGCTTTGAGGAATGCTCATCACACTCTCTTTCTTCCTTGAGAGAGATGAGAGGATGTTCAGGAAGTTGTATGTCTAATGCTGAGAGTGAAGGGACCACTGATGTGATCCATGCTGCACAGCTCTATTCTGGAACGCTGCCAGAGGACAAGCTTTTATCTCTCTGAAAACATCCATGTACCACACTGTCAGCGCCTCGTTCCGTTCTCAGGCAAGGTTTGAAAACAGGGAAAGAATGTTTAGCTTGGGTTGTACCGTTTACAAAGCTCTCCTTTTTGGGTTCTCTCGTCTCATATACTATTATTTAAACGTAAGTCCTTGCTCTACAAATACTAATGTTGTTCTGCCTAAAGTCAGTCTACTAAGGTGTTTGGATTGGCTAACCTGAAGTAGCTGTAATCATATTTACAGACCAAATGGCAAAACAAACATGATTATTTACAAGATAAATATACAGTAGCAGTCAAATGTTTGGGCACATGTTCTCATTAATATTTGCTCTATATTTGTATTATTTAATACATTGTAGATTCATATTAAAAACTTAAAAACTATGAAGAAACACATTTGTAATTAGATAGTAATAGACAACAAAAGTGTTTGGGCTTCACAAACACCTGACATAAAAACCCCACCCAGGTGGTTTGAGAGGATTTGGAGCACAGAGTGAAGAAAAAGCAGTTAACAAGTGCTCAGCACCTATAGGACCTGCTTTAAGACAGTAAGAGATGTAAAAGAATTGTGAGCGTGAAGAAACTTTTGAATGTATAAAGAACAATAGGGATAAATAGATTTATTCCAAAGGTAATTAAGGCATCAAGGCATTGTGAAATAACACATTTAAATACAGTCAAAGAACACATAGGATGAATAGACTGCTATACAACAGCTTAAATGTTAGAAATATATAGTAATTGGATCTTATGATTATATCAGCAATAACAGTGCAGCAGATGGTACAGTCAAAAATAAATAATAAATAATCTACTGTGCAAAAATGCAAGATCCAAATGAGTCATTAGTTGCTATAAGGACGTGCCGTGGTGGGTCTATATTTGTAACTACAGTATATGTGAGTATATATCTATACTTATAGTTAATCTGAAAGTTCTTTACAAGGTTTCACAAGCATACTTCTATTCGGAACCAAAACCGACTCCTCTGTGGCACCATTTATAAACCCTTTGAAGCATCTTTATTTTTGAGTGTGTAGGTACAAGAAAATAGTTTTTATTTTATTAAAAACAGTGATTCCAAGCCTTCATAAACAGCAGTGTAATTGCTGTGGGTCTTTTTGCCGCTGTGTTCCACTCGGTATGCCTCCTGCTCTGCCCCACCACAAGCACAGCTGCTGCTGCTGGAGCATCCAGAACTTTTTAATTGGTTGTAAACTGCAGCGCTGGCTCGTGTGGCAGCGAGGCCCTGCAGCAAGCTCCGCTGTATCACCACAGTAAAAGAGACTGAGTCGACCGCACAGTTAAAGCACAGGATCCCACAAAGCTTCCACAACTACAATAACCTCAGTGCTCTTGGGGTCACACACTTATACACACAGAGAAGGCCTCGAGGCAAAAGGGAGGAACACTATAATCTCATCAATGAGGGAAAACGAGAAGAAGAAATAATCAAAACAAATAAGGGTGCGGGAGGAATGGAACAGACTCTACAGATCATACAGCTCGGATCCGACCTCCTCTCGTCTGTGCTTTAACCGAAGCCAAACTACACATCCAAATAGCAGTGGGTACACTCGCCTCTAGCCTTCCAAAATCACCATGCACATTCAGGCCTCTGTCCATGTGTGTTTACGCTGTGGGGCTTGAGGCTGAATATTCACCTGCTATAACAGTAGAGAGCAGGACCCAGCAGTGAGAGAGGTACAGAAGTGTTTGTGTGTTTGATACACATAGTCCATCTCCAGTTACTCGACCACCAGTATGATGCACCTGGGCTAACACAACCTGGTTTACTGTATCACCCCATGGCCTCTCGCTGCTGTACTGCTGTGATTCTAGTTTATTTGTGCTGACGGAGAAGCGTGTTTAGCATTCCCGGACAGATCTTACATCCTTTAAGAAGCGAAACAAATTATAAACTTAGCCTAAACTTTACACAGTGTAAATTTTGGACCGCGGCAAGAAATGTGTATGTATTCATGGACAAAACAATGCAAAAAATATACATGTAATGTAGTGACGATATATGTAAGAAATCAGAGAAAAAATATGCCTTTATTGGGAAAACCTATACAATTAAAACAAGGCTCTAGTACCCTGTTGTGCCTCCATTATAGCCTGGATTCAGTTGGGCATTGAGGCACACAAGCACCATATGGCATTCTGCCACAGATTTGCCCATAGATGTTGCAGCTGGGCCTGTAAATCTTGCTCACCTGTAGGTTGGCTAGCTGATCCACTGGTTGGCCATAAATGCTCAATTGGCAGTAAATCTGGTAACTGGGATATACAAAGAAATGTTACAAACTAGAATAGACAATCCTGCGAAACCCTGCTCTGTGTGGGCGAACATTACCTTTCTGTAAAATGGCAGTTCAAATCTCTCTCATGAGAGGCAACACATGTGGCCACAGGATGTCTTGCACAGCACAGTGGTGTGGCACTAGAACTGACTGACTGTTGTAAGCAACGGCTCTCCAGATCACACAAGCTTTTGGGGCCCCAAAAACTAGATTGAAGCACTCACCACAAGGCCTCCATACTCACACCCAACCATTGTTGTTCACTAGGCCAAGTGCTTTCAAGTGTAAGGTTGCAGTCAGCAACCTCTCACCATGAGGTACACTACCCAAAAGCAGCTTAATGTACTGTACTGTAGATATTGCCATGAAAGCAATATCTGGTGTCAGTTGTACCACATTAAAACAATTATTTTCCTTTCTTTTCCTCAACATAATTGTCACGTCTGGTGCTGTTAGCTCCTCTGTCCCTTCCACACCAAGCTCTAACGGAGGTTCTCAGGTTAACAACTACACTACCCAGAATGCACCACCCGCTGACATCACGCACTCACCTGATCACGTGACACCTCACCTGCTTCCTCCAGGAAGTCCCGAATACTGATTACTGGCACTATAAAGGTGCACGCCAAACAGACTACCACGCCGCGTATTGTAGGTTATCCTCGTACAAAGCGTTACTTATCGATTGTCTCTGTTTACTTTGTGTATGACCTTGCTTTTGTTTTCTCGACGCCGATTCTTGCCTCTGTCTTTGATATTGGATTGTTTGTGTATGACCTGGACTGTACTTTCACCACCGCCTCTTGGATTATCTCTGATACTGGATTGCTTGTGTATGAACTCTGGACTGTCTCTCGTTTATGGTATGGTTTTGTCTTCATTGCTCTGTCTACTGGTGATCACCCTTATTTCTGTATCGACCCTGATTACATCTGTTTATTCTTATAATAAACATACATTGTTTTTATCAGTATCTGCGCTTGTCTGCTATTCTGTTCTGACCATGACAATAATCCTATTTATAGCAGATATTTAGCAAAAATATGTTATGCAATACTTCAAATTCTAATCCACTGACTTCATGTTTTGGGAAAGCATTAGAGCAGAAGGTATCAGCCTATCATGGTGCCGTTCTCCACATCCTCTGCAGTGTATAATGTTTTTCTAGCCTGATTCAACTGCTGATAATTAGCTGACAGTTTACATCAGATGTGTTAAAGCATAGAGAACACTGCAAAGTGCAGGGGTTGTCTGGGGCCAAGGCTGCAGAACACTGTGGAGGAGCGACTGTGCTGCTGCTGAAGAGAAGTAATTACTGATAAGAACAGAGTGAGAAACCACCACATTCAATCATGTGAAATAAAAGGATTTTGCCAGCTGGTCAATCACGTTAAGCTGGTTTAAAACTAATTGTATAGCTTAGCTATTACCCAGCCTACTGAATGTTTTTACTTGAGTATGATGGTTTAGATGATCTATGGCATGACCAAGCATGGTCAGTCTGATGGACCATATTGATTACACTGGCCAATCAGCGATCAGCAAAACCACACACTATAACCATTTAACCACCATGACCTGCATGAACATGCATGACCAGAATCTATACAGAAAATATACTATGATGATTAGGAACTGATTATTCAATAAGTTAACCATTAAGCCATTAAACCAAAATCATTTCTGTAATTATTACAGGGTTCATACTAGAACCTCTACATTATGTGGAGGCTTTTCATCTTAAAAAGGTTTCTTCACACTCACACATCGCATTAATAAACATGTCTCTCTTTAGGGTATAAAATTATTTTTACACAAATATCCTTTTTGAGTATCTTTATTTGAAAAAAAAAATTTAATTACAACATCATGATACAAGCTTAAAGAGAATTAGTGGTTAGAAATGGATGGCTTCTACTGGATTCCAGTGATCCTTTGGTCACCCTGTCAATAAATGGGGTTACAACCGTCTCTTACACTGGGATTACTGAGTCATAATTGCAGGCTGGAGTGACAGGACCTGCCAATTCACTGTCAGCTAGGAGGAAGGCTGCAGTTGAGTCAACACAACGCAGTAACCCTTGTTCACATGCACACACACATGCAAACCCTGTCAGAACTGTGTGTATATATATATATATTTAAGAAAGGAAACAGGACCAGTTTTTGCTGTTATGGTCAAACTGGAAAGAAGGCTCATTATTTTTAAGGAAGTCAAAGTAATAAAATGCTCAAATATGTATTTTCGAACTGGAGTCTGGAGACTATCAGCTGACGAGAACAAATTGTGCCCATGATCACTCTCTTCCTCTTCCCTCTCAAGGGCCCAATCAAGATTTGTGCACTGCTTCTGGTCTCCATGACGCACCACTGGAGTTAAAAATACTGCCTCCTTCTTCCAGTTTGCCTGTTTTTTTTAAACCTCTCCTTCCATTGCTCTTTACTTCCCCCCTCATGGCTGAAATGGCCTGGCACAGAGCCAAACAAAGCGTTGACTCTGATTCTGCAGACTTTCACACATCCCCTGAGAATTGTATCCCGAGTCGTGGAGCCGCAGCGGCTGTGGAGAGATGGCTGTTGTTCTGGTAAAGTGCTGGTTCTTAAGTGACCCCGTGCTCTGCACATGTTTTGTGCTTTTCATTCACTAACACGCTGCTATGAACATATCACATTATCAGCGAACCCTCTGTGTGCTGAGTGAAGTGTGTTAAATTAGGGAAATGCAGAAATATTAAAAGAGCTGCAGGAGAGGCTCCAGATGTACTGAGGTTGAGTACAAATGGCCAGAGGCAGGGGCTCCAAACCTTTAGCAATTCTCAAACAACTTAACTCACCTCAATAGGTTTCATGGCCCATATGAAAATTGAATCGATCATTTAAATTTGAAACGAATACAGTCAACAATCAATGCAGACTATTGATTTGACTGATAGGCCTAATTCCCTTAAATATTTTAAAGTGGAACAACACTGTTTTCCAGCATTTTATCCAAAATTCATGATCAGTTACTCATTATTTAATTTATTAAGATAATAAAGCAAAACATTGTCATGTAGTCCCCTAGCTGTACCACTGTGGCCCACCTGGAGCTGTGAAAAACTTAAAAACAACTGGTCTAAGGAATTATATGGAAGCAGACAACCGGCAGCAGTGAACGATGAAGCACCAGAATTACCTCTATAAAACAGGTTTACAGATACAAACTTACTGTAATTCCTAATCTAAATATAACTTCAGATATACCACATTTCCCAAACAAAGATTATTTACCTTGAGTGCAAAGATAGCTCACCAGTTCATTCTAACAGACGTACTTCATGGGAGCCAATGTGGGTCATGGATTATTGGGTAACAGGTCACAAGGTTAAGGGTTCAATGCCCATGTCTGCTAACGCCACTTTTTGGACTCCTGGGCAAGATGACTTCTCTGCTCTAGGTTTGTATCTGTTTTGTATTTCTATTTTGTGAACCAATGTCTCACTCAAAATATTTATTTGAATCCATTCTGTCCCGTATGTAAATAGGCATTTTTAGGTTACAAAATGTTACAGTTCTGGAAAGTGTTGAAAACACAACCCTGAAGCTGCAGTGGCTTTTAAATCATCTGGGAAAGAAGTGAAAAGAAGAATGACTTGCCAATATGCTGACCTCTCATTTTAGCATCTATTCTGGCCTTGAACTTGCCAGAATGAAACATTACATTTGGAAAGCGGACTGTTGTAGTTGGGAAAACACAAAAGAAGTCTCAGTTGATATTCCTGCTTTATGGCCTTGATAAATTATTATGTGTTACGAAACTGCAGTAAATCTACTGTCCTATAGCAAACTTATCTTTCTCCATTTTTCCTTCTTCAGTTATCCATTTGCCCTTATATACTGACCTAATCAAACAAACTGACTGAAATTAGCTTGCTAAAAAAGAAAGCTTTGAATATGCAGTAAATATATTCACATTTAAGCTCACAACAGCAGCCCAGATAATAATATTGGATAACCCCAAAAATGTATGGCCATTTATAGATCCATTTCTAAACTAAATTGGACCTACACCTCAACCTTAAACTAAACTTAACCTACACATCAACCTAAACTTAACCTAAATCCAAAATAAACACACTCCTCTACCTCTATCTAAAATGAACCTAAACCTAAACATTAACACCTTAAGCTAAACTTAACCCACACCTCAAACTAGACCTAAATCTAACCTAATTCTAATGCTAAACTTAATCTACACCTCAAACTAGACCTAAAGCTAACCTAATTCTAATGCTAACCTTAATCTACACCTCAAACTAGACCTAAAGCTAACCTAATTCTAATGCTAAACTTAATCTACACCTCAAACTAGACCTAAAGCTTGACTTGACTTAACCTAGACCTGAATTTAACCCACGCATAAACCTAGCCTAGACCTCAACCTAACCTTGACCTGAACTTAACCCACACCTAAACCTAACCTAGACCTCAAACCTAAACCTAAACTTAACCGATACCTCAACCTAAATGTAACCAAAACCTAAACTTAACACGCACCTCAACCTAAACCTAACCTAGACCTCAACCTAAACCTAACCTAGACCTGAACTTAACGTAAACCCCTACATTTGGTGGTTTGAGCTATTACACCCACTGCACAAAGAGATTAACTATATTTCCAAATCTATTTCTATCTATTTCTATCTAATGTTTTGTATGTGATGATGCTCAGTGGATTTAGTACATCTTCAAAGGAAGCTGAGGTCACACACTAAAGTCCATTGTTACATAATACGATATTTAACATAATCCTGCTACACAAAAGAAGTACAAGATGAAATAATGTATAATCATGCTGTGATCGCAGAATAGTCCTCAAAGATTTGAAAGAGCTATTCACCCACTATTCTTTCCTCCTAGTGGAGAGTTATGGATAATCTCTATAAATGCATTGTAGGTACGACAGTAATGTTTTGGTGAGTGATATTGACTGAGGTGTTTGAAAATATTGTGCATAGGTTTTGGGCATCTGTAAAAATAATAAACCAAGTTAATTATCTGGGCAGTACGTATATGTTAAGCAGAAAATATAAACAAAATGTCATTTCCAGTCAATTTCCAGCACTTGGTAATGTTAAAATCTAGTTTATTTATTTGTTTAGTCCCTCATTAATGGAAATTAGATGACCTGCTTGTATAAATGTAGATAGGGCAGCGGGACCCTCATCCTAAGCCCTTTTGGAGCAATAGTGATTGCAGGAGAAAAGTTGAATAGATTAAACATTTGACAGAGCCTGACATTTCTTTTTAAAAAAGCCCAGCTACAACTTTTCTGTATTCTGGGAAAAGGGCAACTCCATCATTTCACTGCACCATATCTGACCTATACACTCCTTACATGTTGATATGTCACATTGTCTACGTCCTAGTGCTCTAGAGGGTTCCGCAAAGATTGATCTGATATCAACATTTTAAAGAAGCTCACCTTGACAACACTTCCTTTTCTTTTTTTCCTAACATACATTCTAAAGGTTGGGCTTAATGTAGAGTGGCCTTCATAGTGTTTGGTCTAAACTGATTTTAATTTAGTTAGATTTTTTTTACTTAATTTAAGTGTGGTTTAATAGCACAGTTCAATATTTTAACACTGACTGATTTTTATAAATTTCAGGTCTGCCATGTAAAAATGTCTGCAGATTTTATAAATAGGACCCTATTTTAAATCAGCATGTTTGTACTTTGAAAGCAGTGATTTAGGAAATCTCTACATAATAAAAGTGGGAAGTGTGTTTTCCAGTGTGATCATGACAACTTAACAAGGTGCTTTTAATGAAATTTTATAACATCATTATTACTGTATAATATATTGTCAGTATGTAACATTATCAAAGTAGTCTAAATATGCACTTATGCTTTTGCTTGATCAATATTTACTATTGTGATAACTAAATGAATTAATCAGTGAGAAATAGTTTAATTCACATAGAATGTATTAATAAAACCACCGATTTATATATGAACTGTAATGCCTCAAATAAGCTACATTAAATAGATTGTCAACAAAAACCTCTGTTTAGAGGCAAATCACTCTAAACTTGCTCAGTCAAGCTAAAAGACACCCGGCAAACATATAGCAGGTTTAATATCTAGACCAGTCGATAACTGTAATTCAAGAACAGTCAAGCCAGCCAAGTCAGTAACTTCCCGAGGTTAAAAATTATGTAATTCATGACCATGTGTCGCCGAACAGTCACGTAGTGTGAAAGCAACAACTTAAAGACTCATCAGATGTGTTCACTGTTTAAATCTCTGCAAGCTAACAGCTAACAATTGACAGTAAGTCCTAGTCTAATACATGTCATTCAGAAAAAGATACACTTAATTGCTTTAGAAGGGAACCAAGCACAATGATGTGCAAGGAGATGTATAAGCCAAATAATAAGAAGAAATAGAAGTTGTATACATACAATAAGAAGTTGTATACATGTAATTTGGAAGTAATGACATGCAAACAGCACACTTTCCAGTATTAAACCAGCACAGTCTATGTAAAATCAACAATGTGTTACATTTAAACACTTACAGTGTTGATTTAACACTTGCAAATTTCCTGTGCACATGCTTAGACACAACTTCCAGCTTTTACAGGGACTTCCAAAAAATGTCCTCTACTCAAACACAGATTTGTGAGTCACAGAGTGTTGTTAAGGTTACAAAGAAAGAGAGCAGAGCGTGAAAAGTATAATCCATGTCCATTAAGAGAATATAATGTGTGTTTAAACATGCAGTTGTTAAATAACACAAAATGTCATTTCAAGAGTTCAGAACTGTAGGCTTTGTTTTCTGACTGGAGATGACATTGAAATGTCAGTCTTTTGCACTGCTGTGATTCTGTGATTAAACAGATCCCATTAAGATTACTTAGAGCCTTATCTTTCTGTTAATCTGATGCAGCAGACAATAATTCTTCAACTGCAGATTCCTCAAAATAGGCAGGGCATTGTTTTGAACTGACTGGTTATGAAGTTTCAGCAGGAAATTAACCGACACAGCTTTAAGTGACTTTGGTTTCACACTTAAACACTCTATTCTATATGAGTGGCAATTGCATTAAATTTCAATGTGATTATTACTTTCATAGTGTGTGCATATTTTTATGCAGTATGCATTCATGTTTGTTACATCAGGACTTTAAGCTTAAAATCTTAACAGTCATGCTTTTTTATCACAAAACATAAATAAATAAGACAAAAAAAACATAATTAAACTGCTCAATTTATTTAACTGATTATTTTTTACATATTGAATCAATATTCAGAACTGGGTCTGGGCTCTGATGGATTAAAATGTTCTTCACACTTGCACACAAATTCTCATATTCAGTATTCCCTACATGCAAGAATCCAGATTACTTTGTACAGCACTTTTCCAGGAAACAAAAATCAACAAGGTAGTGAATAATTTTGGTTGTTGTGTGTGAGCTCATTGCTGTGCAAAAGGAGAGTAAATTGCAAAAAACTAAATCTGAACACTCTTTTATCATAGCTATTTGTGAATGTCTGAACCAAAAAGCACAACATGGATTATAGGTTTGATATATATGAAAGAGTACAACTTACTTTAATTGTGCACTGCAAGATTGTAAAAGTGCACTAAATAATTTGGCACTATGTTTTCAGACACCCCTACAAAATACCCCAAAGTAGTGCACTATTTAGTAAATTTGGCACAATTTTGGACACAGCTTATTATAAAATTGTCATTTGTGGTACCAAAATGTACTTTTTTTCAATGCACTGCTCGAAGAACAGTTTGAAGGACCGTTATTTTTGAGTTTAAAAGAGTTTTTTTAAGTGAATGGGTGTGCCACCATATGCTGAAATTGTACTTACCTTCCAGATTGAGTGATTTTGCAGTTAGTAAACATGTCCAGCATTTGAATATATGTATTCTACAGATGCAATTCTGCCATGTAGGAGTGTCAGTGATGAGTTCTGTTTGGACATGAAAAACAAATTTATTAGAAAACTGGTCCAAAATAGACAAGATCTCACAGAAGGCTGGCAAATTGTTTACCTGACTGGATTGGAATGGTTAATAAAGGAAGAGGAATTAAGTACAAGAGCAGAAATGATGCACGGAGCTTTAAGTGAAATAATTAAGGGTTGAAAATATTAAGGGATATGAACTATTAAGCGTTTTGAGTTGAGTACTCAACTGAAAAGCCAGTGGCACTGTGACTCTGGGATATGGATACACAAGAGCTGAGCATTTGGGCAGCAGCAAGAGAAAGTTGTGGGAGATGAAAGTGAGCTTTTAAGAGAGCTTAACTGCACTGCTCACTGTGAGTCCTCACTGTGGTCAATGTCACAACCAAAGAGAACTGTTATACATGGAGGTGTTAAAAACATGACAAAGAGAGCAGATCAAATATACATCAGAGATGAGCTAAAGGCTGAGAGCTGCCAGACAGCAGAGGGAAGGGATGGAGGCAGCATGGAAAACAGGCTGTAAAGTTAAAGAAACAGATGATTCAGGGACGTCATATAAGGCAGGGCTCTGTTAGAAGTATAGGACTATCAGCAGTCCCGTACAAAACATTGTAATGTCAGCACCAACTCACTGTTTGCTTTTACATAAACTTCATAATCCAGTTATAGTTTATAACTGCAGTTGTCTGACTTTTCAATAAGTCATGTAAACAGAAAACAGCATTTAATACCACAAAACACTTTAAAACACCCCCAGAGCGATTTAAATAATCTGATGTTGTAACTAGATGTGTTAAAGTTGAAGTTTTATTCTGTGTGAATATTGGCTGGTTGCATGTAATAAACACACTCAATGAAAATTCATAAAACATACTGACATGAAACCTTCAAATTCTTATTTTGTGATGCTTTTACAGGTTTTAACTGCATATTATTTCAATCATGGTGTCTTCAGCCTTCTCTTCAGGATATGTGACATGCATGCTTAACTGGGCTAGATTCTGGTGCTTGTGCTATTGTTATATTTTTCCTAATCAGATTGAAACATTTCTCTGTAAATGGCAGATAAGAGTTCGTTCTGCTTCTACCATCACCATCTACCATCTTACATCTTTAATAAAGATTAATGAGCCCAGTGTGTCAGCTTAAACCATGACACTATCCACACTGTTAAACTAAAACAAAACTGTTAAAATAAAAATTCAAATGAAAGATCATATAATATATTTGAAATGGTAGAATAACCTCTAATGCTGATTTCTAGGACCTTCAGGATTTTTTTAGAGTTCATTCTGATACTTGGTTACTTTATTTCCTTACTAAGTAAGTTTAGAGTTTAAGAGTTCAGAGCTAGGAGTTTAATTCAGTTTATGAGAAAATCCAGGATAATTTTGGCTTATCTGATGACCTGCATTCTGATATATGCTCTTTATAATATGGCTTTTCTATTCCTAACTGCTGTTGTTTGGCAGACCTTGTTCTGTGTCTGATTGTTAGAACACCAGTGATTCTCATTAAAACCAACAGTAGACCCCTGTTGTAGACTACTGGGTCATTTTGGGTCAAGTCAAAACTAAGTTTGTGTGTGTGTTTGTTTGTGTGTGTCAGGCATGACTTTGTGTATTCTTGATATTTGTGACTCATTTGTGTGCTCACTGGATTGACTGACTTTTCTTTATACATCCCAATTAATAGCAGAC
Source organism: Astyanax mexicanus (assembly GCF_023375975.1). Taxonomy (NCBI): domain Eukaryota; kingdom Metazoa; phylum Chordata; class Actinopteri; order Characiformes; family Acestrorhamphidae; genus Astyanax; species Astyanax mexicanus. The sequence goes on along the minus strand of NC_064414.1, from coordinate 40,334,016 downwards.
CAATAGTGTGTGTGTGTGTGCGCGCGTAAGTGTGAGTGTGAGTTATTGAGAATGACTCATAAAAACAGATCTAGAAAGCTGTTTGAAGTTAGCTAGAATGGAGGACTAGACGAGTGAGTTATCTGAAATGAAAACAGCCACTCATGCAGGACCAGTTCAGATCAGTTCACAGCAGAGACAATTTGTGCTACAGGAGCTGAAATAGTCGCACTATAACTGAGCAGCTTTAAGAAAGCCGCAGTGTTTCTGAATACAGTCCTACCTGGAGAAATTAGCATTCTACACACTGAGGATGTAAATTTTGTGGCAGTTGCATATATTGCCATATAATTGATAAATGCCGGAGCACATTTCCTTCTTTTATATGTCGTTAAAATTAATCTAATTTAATTTAACAGACTTGTAATATAATATGCTTAAGCCAATCACTGTTTAACCAGACTATTAAAAGAAATCATATTTATGTATTTTATAGTGCTTCATGTAATTCATATATATATATATATTATAGGAATCAATTCTAATTCTGCCAAACGAGCAAAAAATCACATCCTCATTTAATGCAGGAGGACCTACAAACATATCTAGTTCCATGTCCCATAACATTTGGCACCCTGAAGACCAGTGTAAAAAATGACAATATTGGCAATATTGATTTCCAAAAGTTTATAGACACACACTTAATATTAATGTTTCTTCTGATCTCCAGGGCATTTGCTTCTTTTGCTGCAGAAGCTGCCAAGATTTTCTGTAAAGATTTTATTTCACACTAAAATTTAAATAAATAAATAAAAAAAACATTATTTTGATCTGATGATTTGATTGCATTCAGCCACAAGAACATTTGTGAGTATGGATTTGTGCCACTCCAACTTATTTTAATGTAATTTGTTTGTGGTCTATCACTCGAGAGAATGCACTTCTTTTGTTCTACAGGCCAATGCTGGGGTTTAAACCTCTCTAGCCTCTAGACTCCTGCTGCATCAGAAACATTATGCTCTTTTGGCAATGCATGTTCTATGGAGATAGAAAATGTAGTTAGTCTCTGAAAGTCTCTTTAAGGCACATAATTAACCTGGGGAGTAATGTTTTCTACCACTAGAGGGTGATGTTTAGCTATTAATTGTGATTTACAGACCTAGGCTTGATGCACATTTCATGTTCATTTTTTGTATTTGTATATATAAAAAAACCATCTTTAAGCTTATTTCCTTTTACTTCATCATTATTATCACCTACTTTTGCTTAATAGACAATATAACTCATCTCAGTTTCACCGTCATCATTTATTTATTTATTTAACTGTTCCTGTTTGCTTTTAGTATGTTTTGAAATTTCATGCACATGTGGTATATTTTCTGTATTAACCTTATTGGAGAGCAGTTTGCTTTAATTATGAATATTCTTAATATGAAAACACAGAGATATACAACTGATACACATTTAATATCCACATTTTATTCAATGCATTCAGCTAACTGAAGTAAAGTGCACACACTGCTGATACAGATGTGCAAATGGAAACAAATTGCTTGTCTAATTCCTGAGGAGAAATGCTAAAAATAAAGCAAGAGGGTATAAATCCCCCAGTATTGAGCTGAGGAAGAGTGTAACTCACTAATGCTTTTGTATACTTAGTCAATAAATCTGATTCTGGTTGTGATTGTGATCTTACAATGATGGATCCCGTTTTTCTTTTTTGTTTTGTTTTTTGTTTTGTTTTTTTTTTTGTTGTAAAAAAATAATGAAATCCCAGATGAGATAAATCTATCTTTGTGAAAACTACATGAGTGGGGTTTAAGAAGAAACATTATCTTAGGAATGGTTGGTTAATAAGGTCCATTAAGTATAAAGCTGGTGAAATTAAATAAGTAACTAATAAAGACAGTCTGATGGACTTCAACCATAAGGGAGTAGTTGTGTAATTTTTGTGTTTTTGAAACCCTTTTAAATAGACCACATAGATTATAAAACAGCAGACATGTTTGTAAAAGCTGTTTTTCTATCATCTGTTTTAAATATAAATGGATATTGCTTACCACTCGTGTGTTAACACTCGTGTCTGTGTCAGCTTCAGTGTTAAAATGTGTTTGGTAATCACATTATTTTACTCAGCAGAGCAGAAGAGCTGCCATGAAATTAAGTTTGATTAAATAGTGCCTTCTAGTGGTTGCATTAGGTGTCCAGAGAGTGTAATGTTACGGTTTTAATTGGTTTACTGAATTAATTTTCCTCTGTTTCTGCTTCTTAATAGTTGCATTGCAGAAACATGATACACATTGCAACGCTCATTTCTAGCATGTTAAGTTGAGCATGATGTTGGCTGCACAGGAAACACACAACAGGTCTCTTTAGACCTTACAAACAAGTAGATATAAGAGTTTTAACAAAGGAAAGGTATGTAAAGCCTTTGGACTCCAATGCATGTTTCCAGAGTGCTCTCTCCACCTACCTGTTCTTTATTACTGTATTTCTGTGCATGCTAAATTAATCTCTATTTGATCTCTCTGGATTTAATTATGTAGATCTTGGGCATTTTTGCTGCATTTATACTCCATAAAGCTATAAAAAAGCATAATTGTGCACATTAGTTTCCAACACACTTATATAACATAAATACAATATATGGACAAAGAATTTTTTGACACCTGTTTCTTCCATGTTTCTTCCAAACTCAGTGGTATTAAAGATTAAAGTTTATCTTGCTTTTGCTGGAGTAACTCTCTACACTGTCCAGGGAGGGACTTTCTACTGAATTTATTGAATGCATTTATTAAAAGGGGTGTCCACAAACATTTGGAAACATAGTGTAGGTGCTCAGCAATATAGTGTGCGCCCTGATACACTCACATAAACATACAGATTAATAAAGAATCAGTTTCAGTCCAATATATTATTAAACTGAAAATAATAAATAAATAAAAGTGTAAACTGGTGCAGTAAACATAATGCAGGAACATGACCTGTAGTCCAGCATGTTAATCCCAGCTCAGGATCTGCTGTGCTGTGCTGTATATGTGTGATGATGACTGTGTCCTTGACTGAGTCCCCCTTCTCCACCTGCATCCAATTTCCCTACACTGTTCATTCCCTGTTCATGCAGTGTGAAATATGTATCCATGTGCAGCCGCTAGTGTGTATATCTGTGCAAAATAAAGCCAGAAGTGGTTGTGGGTAATCTTAAATTATTTTTTTTTATCTTGTCAGTGTGCATGTGTATGGAAGCCCATTCCCGCCACCTAAAATAATAAAAAAAAATAATCTAGCACATTTTTCCTATTATTAATTAAACTGCTCTCTCATTATTTTAAGATACTACCTCATTATTTTGAGATACTAAGTCATTATTTTAAGAAAGCAAATTAGTTTTCTCTTGAAAAAAATAAGTCCTCAATGATAGTATCCATTTTGCGTCTTTATCTCACATGCTACTGTCACTGTACAATCTACTAGTGTCTCAAAATAATGACTGAATATCTCAAAATAATGACTTAGTATCTCAAAATATTGAGACCCTATCTCAGAACAATGAGATAGTATCTCAAAAAAATGACTTATCTCAAAATAATGAGAACGTATCTCAAAATAATGACTTACTATCTCAAATAATGAGATAGCAGTTAACTTAATAATAATACAAATGTTTGATTTTTTTTATTTTAGGTGGCAAGAATGGGCTTCCATATATGTGTTTAAGGAGTCTTAGAAAGGCTATTAGAAATAATCATATAAATAGTAAATTACACACAGTTCTCTTCTAAATAAGTGTTTGCGTGTCTCTTCTGTGCTTTTCCCTGCCTGCTGTTGTTCTACAGCTAGCTAGTTAATGCTAGTTAGCATTAACGCTAGCTAAGTGTTAGCTCAGACATTTAACCTAGCTAACAAATGTGCAGCATGCAACATATGTGTTGTTCTTTTAACAAATTTACCATGCTAAATAAATGTATTTTAAAAATACAGCTTACCTGGAGAACAGCTCTTTTTTTAACAGTTTTTGGGTGGACTCTTCCCTTTTTCCCCTGTTTGTCCCATAGACTGTATATAGCTGGACAGAGCATCGTCTCTTAAAAGTGAAGCCACCACAGGTCGGGCGCCCCCTGCTGTTCGGCTGCAGAAAGCCGTGTAACCCCACCCATCCCCCTAGGTTTCAATGGCAAAACAGACAACACGTTTTTTTCTAATATACTGTAATTCTACCTCCATTATTTAAATGCAGCAGCTAGTGTAACCTCTGCTTATATTGTCAAATTTTTATATCCCCACAGAATTCGGTTTTTAAAACGTTATTCAGCTCTATTCAAAAAAGGTGTGGTTATTGTAAAAGGGCTGCTTATGGGCAGGACCAATAACAGACCGTCAGCTTCGCTCCGCCCCGCTCTGCAGTCTGTGACGGCGAGGCAGCCCTCAGGGGCGGGGTTATTTAAATGAGCAGGCTGCTCTCCACAGTTTTTCTCCCTCCTCTGGTCTCTACTGCGCAGAAACAGGTGGCAGGATCGCCAACATGGCGGAAGATTTTGGCTTCATTTTCATTGAATGAATGAGAAAGGAGACACGGCGTCCATCTTTTTTACAGTCTCTGGTTTGTCCTTATAGCAATTTTGGTTCCTAAATAATTTATGCACTGTAACCGGAACTATTGTATTGATTTATATGTCTTCATTTATAAATAATGCCTAAATTAAACATAGTTACTTTAACAATTACAGTTATGTATATTTCTTAGCCATTAACCTTTCCCCACACTAAAAAAGTAAGCAAAAGCAAAGGTCTATCTACTGACATTCCCTCTGGCAGCTTCTATATGTAAACGTAAAAATCTCAATTATCCTATTTTCTAAAAATAGGATAAAACAGAAATTTGGTTAATCAAATTAAACCAGCCCTAGTCAACGTATGGTCTTTTGGGTTTTTTTTACTTTAAGGTATAAAATAATTCGTTTGTACTGTAGCTGTGAATCACATATATGCTTTTAGTGGTAATGTTATGACTACTTCAGGCCCAAATATTTAGACCAGATTTGATTTGTTGATGCACAGACTGATTATTACCATTGCAATATTCTTTCTTTTTGGGTCAATTTGTGGCATGCACTTATTGTACATGTTTCTCCAGATTTATTATTAACTTCTCCAAAAACTAAAAAAAAAGAACATTTATTTCTACTACTTTCACTGTACAGCTCATAAGCAATTTGTTTACATTTGCACATCTGTGCCAGCAATGGGTGCAACTTACTTCAGTCAGCTGAATGCATTGATTAGAATGTGGATATTGAATGTGTATCAATTGTATACCTCTGTGTTTACAGATTAAGGATATTGTTAATGAACACAAACTGTTCTGCAATGAGGTTAATACAGAAAATAAACCACATGTGCATGACATTTCACAAAAAACATAGTGCTTTGGTGATGATATGCATAGTAAACACACGTGACAGTCAATGACCGGTTCATTTGTTTGTTTTAATGTTAATTTGTTAATTATTGTATAGTAATTAACAGAGATTTGACTCAACCATCTAATCATATTTGTTGTTCCATTTATCATGAAAAGTTCACAAAATGCAAATTGTTCAAATATTGTATAAATGTAAAAGCATGGTTATTTTCTGGCAGCAGAGGTGTCAAAAATGTCTGACAAAAGATGGGAAGAGAGGGACTTATGCTTTCTATGAAACTCCCTTTCTATGAAACTCATGGATGGCTGTGACATTATCAGAGGCTGAACCTGTAATCACCTGATGATAGTGCCAGTGCTTAGACAGCTGCAGCACTCCAGAGCCCCATGCAAACTGCAATTCTTTTAAAATTACTATTTTTTAGCGATATATATGATCCTCAGTCCTGATAACTGGGGTAGGGATTTTTAGTGGCTCAGGATATAATCTCTATATAACATGGGTATTATATTATGGGATACAAGGTCTGCTATTTTGATTTAGTGATTTTGCTGAATGTCTTGTTTAGTCAGATGGAACTATAGAGTGCACTGTATTAAATTATATTATTTGTATTACTGCATTATCCTCATTTCACCCCATTCATCAATGGCCAGGACCCCACAGGAGCACCGCAGAGCAGTTATCATGTGGGTGGAAAGCATTGACATAGCAGGGTGCTTACAAGACGCTGCCCACAGGATGCTGCTGGTAAACTATCCTTAATCCAGCAGTGACACTGGGGTGTTTAAAAACTCCAGCATGTTAGGGCCACTGAAGTGCTGAGAATGACCCAACACCCAAAAAAAACCTGCTTTGTGATGATCCTGACCAATGAAGTAAAGGACTACAGTCTGTAATTACAAAACTACAAAGAGTACTATATGACCAATGGAGCTGATAAGTGAAAGTGAAAGGATAGTCAGTTTAGTACTTGGCTATCCTTAACCTTCAAACATACATCAAGTATTAAAGAAGACACTATACTTCTTTGTTTATTATCATAACTATGATCAGCTATAAGGACCTGAACATACATAAACACTCAAGCAAACACATATGCAGAGACTAGAGATGCACAAAATATTTGGCAACCAAAATTAGTTAGCTGAAAATAAACCTTTTAAATAAGTGAAAACTGGATAATGATTAATTTAAATTAAGTCATATAGCAGAGTTCCCCCTTCCTTTACAATCTTTAGTTTAGATTAGTGTATCAGTCAGTTTAATACTTGGCTACCCATAAACTTCAAACACATAACAAGAATTAAAGAAGACACTATACTTCTTTGTTTATTATAAGTACTAGAACCATTTTTAGGAGACATCAAGAAAACATGCAGAGTGTAATAATCTATTTACATCTTTTTCCAGCTATCCAACGTTGTATATGTTTCAATGTTACAGTATACACATGTATAAACAATAGGAAGTCAGTGACATCTTTAGATGCCAACACGCAGCCTACCATTCACACCTTAAGTCCCACTGGCACATCATGCTGAAAAAAATGAAACATTTCAAAGTCAAGTCAGGACTCTGCTGCAGTGCAGAGTCACTGTCCATGTAATACTGAACGGTTGGTTTCCACAAGGGTGTAAAAGCTGTACATACTGCATTTAATTGTCAGGTCCACCCAAACGCTGAACTGCAGATGCTATGAGAGATGGGAGGAATGTTCAGGACAAACAAAATCAAAATCAAAACCTTTCATCAGTCTAACAATGTTCAATTATATACTGCAGCATTCCTGAAAAAACAACCAAGAAAAATAAGGAATAAAAGTAATATCTCAGGGTGATGATGTAATTATGACTGAGACTTTTGTTGAATGGTGGGATTCGTTTTGTTATTTGACTCATTCTCTTTCACACAGTCTTTGGCAATCATTTGGCACTTATCAGCATTGCACTGTCGATAACAAAAACTCCAGCAAGAATTCCATCAGATAGCATTAATATTGTAGTGGTTGTTTAACTTTCATGTTCCACAAGAAATGAATGTGTATACTTAAAAAAAAAAGAACTATACAGTGTAAAAGAGTGTACTTATTCTGATGCCAAGTACTTTTTGATTGATTAAAGACCTTAAAGAAATGTATAGTACTGCCAAAATTTGGGAAAGACCTGGCACGATTCCAGCTTTTCCTCAATGAAACTGAAGATTCTTTAAAAATTTCAGAACTTTAGAAAATTCTTGTGGGAAAAAATAGATATCACATTTTAAAATAAATTACCCATACAGGTCACATGACCAGAAATCTGTTACACAAAGGCACATTACATGCAGAAAAATCAGAAACATCACAATTTTACCAAATCACCCTCATCCTTCCACAAAATAAACAGAAATAACCAGTTATAAATAGAGACAATTGGTTTTATGACTTATAGATAAAGAAGTGACAACAGATTCTACAAAGGAATAGATAAATAAATAAATAAATAAATAAACACATAAATATCAAATCATAACTCCTAACAGTTGTCATGATATTAACCAAAATATTCTGAACTGACTAGTAGAAAGCTATTATGTAGAAACACTGAAAATGTGAAACATTGTACTATATACTTTAAATGCATATGTAACTATATCACTATAGTAACTATATCACTATGCCTTTGGCATAACTGAATCATTTGGGATTTAAAAATAGAAATGAAATACCATTAATGTCAAAGGCTTAACTGAAAAACACCACAGTAAAAGACAAACAACAGCTTGTTCTAAAGCCAAATCAGAACAGTAAATGTGTGAGTAAGCAGTAAGCAGTAAATTCTATCTGAACTACTGCAATTTGCTTCCAGTGTGTTTGGTAATACGGTAAGTAAAATGAATGTATTATACTTTAAATTCAGCATGGAATGCACCTTAAGAAAAGTAAATCATAGAGCAACTGACCTTCTGAATAGTATTTACAAGAAAAAAACACAGGGCATTAGTAATATCATCAGAATGGAATCAGCAGTAAAGAAATATCACCAGATAATATGATCTGTCCTGTATAGTTAAAGTAAAAACGTAACATGCGTCAAAAACAAGCACTTTAAATTCTATGTCCCAAAAAACACAGGGGTGGCATTGAATGACATGTGCATGTTTATTACCCTATTTAATCCTATTGCTAATCAATATGTTTAAATAGATTCAGTACCTTGCAGTCTCTTTGTTCACTCTCTAAAAAGACAGGTACTTCTGTAAAGAGATAATAATGTTATCTCTGGTCTCCCCAGTTTGGCAGTTCTTTTTTTTAATACATTTGCCAGAATAATTTTTGGCATTATGGAATTGCATCTAGAAGACTGTGAATGTCATTACCTATCCAGGCAACAGTTAACAAATAAAAGGCACAGTGGAGACGGTACAGTGGGCCGTCACACCACAGGTCCATTTTGCACATCAGTGCCCTGTTTCTCTGCAACTAGACGTGGCCTTGGCATTTTGCCTGCCTGTAAAAGAGACTGCAAAATGAATAATTTAATGCCAAATCATATAAAATCGTTTACACGGGCCTGCGATGAGAGTCGATCCCCATAATGTGTGAGGAGAAGGAGCCAGGGCCAGAGGATTTACTGAGGCAATAAAGAAAGAGCAATAGCTTCAGCTTGCCCCCAGCAGCACTGCCCAGCAATTTAACCAGCACAATAACTCAGAGAGCAAAGCCCAGGGGTGGCAGAAGCACAGGGGGGAACGGCACAATGCTTGAACAAGAGCGCAGCTACATTTTACGTGGCTGTGCTACATAACAGATCTATCAAATATGGAAGGCTGAAGCCTGCAGTGAAACAAATAATTAGGAATGAAGAAAGATCAACTGAGATGATGATGATGTAGTGAATTTCAGCCTTGGTATGAATGGGCTTGACTTGCAGGCCACTTCTATTTACATGGGATTGCATCATATTAAGATGATGAATTTTTTTAGAAGAATCTGGGAAAAAATAAGAAATATGACCATAATCCAGCAAAAACTGAATGATCAGCTAATGGTAAGGACCTGAACATACATACACATACACACTCAGGCACATAAATATGCAGAAACTAGGGATGCACCAAATATTTGGCAACCGCCATAGCTTCACATGATCAGCAGATTCAAGAATTTCCGGTGTGAGTACATGCTGGAAAGTGGAGTCTTTGTTGTGTTGTAATTCAGAGTCCAGAGCAGGCAGACTGTATCTATATAGGTTAGATAGGTAAACTATCTATCTAAAGACTGGCTTTCTTTCTCAATGTACATTTTCCTTTCCAATGACAAAAATAGCACTACTGAGGTAAATTCATAAGAAGAATAGCACTGCTGAGGTAAATGTATAAGCAGAATACCACTACTGAGGTAACTGTATTGTGCTTTGTCGGCATATCTATTTCTTGAAATGCCCAGTGTTCAACAAATATTTGAACACTGTTTGAAATATTTTAAATATTAAAAAAGAAAGTATCAGCATTAATGAAAACCTGTGAAAAATGGCCAATTGTTTTATTTTGCTCGGATTCAGACAAAATAAATAAACAATTCAATTCGGTGCATCCCTAGCAGAGAGGAATAAACTCACACACTCATTTAGTCACCCAATCCTTCATGCATACTTTCTCCTTACTGTATATCCAGCTTACACAGATAAGTAGCCCCTTCAATCCTGTTATCTAACCCTGTACTCTGCTCAGGAGAACAGAAGAACATCTCAACACATATGAAACAGAGATATTAAAATTGCTTCATGCTCAACATAAAATCACCCAAAAAATCCACCCTTTACCCTTAACCAAGAGCAAGCCCTCCTTAAAATGTTCTGTCTCTGGTGTGTTTTAGAAGTACAAGTAGTAAGTCCAGTAGAGCAGGTTCACTAAGACGAAGGAGAGTGGAAACGTAACGCGAGAATAATTGTCTATATAATGTGGATTCTTTATATGACAGCAGTTCACAGAGCGCAGTATTCGTCTTATGAGGGACAGAGTTTTGATACAGCGGTTCAGGGGCTCCGTCAGGGTCTCTGCAGGCTTATCCTCCGGGGTGGGAGGGCTGCAGGGTACGGCTCCAGTAGGGGGCTCTCCAGTAGGGGTCGTGGCAGGAGCCGGGGTTGGAGTATCCTTGCGCCGCTTAGATCGGCTGGAATTGCTGGCAATTGTCGTTACAATCCCATTCATATCATCTTCGCAGTCCATGTGGTGTCCACCATACTGAGACAGGGAGAGAAAGAAAGACAGTGATTACAATATTTGTGTGTGAAAATGAAGATAATATCTGTTCCAAAGATGGTAACACAGTGTCGGTGGCAATGAGAAATTCTCCTGCAGGCTCACCATAAGTGCATTGTTGCAGTCTGGGTGGTGGAGTGTGCAGAAGTGAGCCACAGCGTACTCTATCAATGCCCCGAAGATGAAACTGAAACAAATTCCCAGATACACATCGATGGCCTTGATGAAGCAGTTGGCATTGGGTAGAGATGTCCTTGCTCCCATCATCAGCGTGGTCATTGTTAAGACTGTGGTCACTCCTTTCATATGAAACAAACACAAGTCAGTAATGCAATAGTGCTGCTTTCTGTTTGAACTGGGATGTTTGATTTTTTTTAGATACAAGCAAGGGCGTAGGAGCGGGCTTGATATTGGGGGGGACACATTTGCCAATATGAACCCAAGCCCACCCAATAGTTTCCTAGAACAACATTTGTGGAAATTACTTTTAATTAAAAGTAAATTATTAGTAGTAAAAGGTGATTTTACAACCTAAACATGTTACTCCACATTACAGCTACTGTTGTTACAAAAATTATGCAAGAAATGTCTGAGTTATCACCTAATATTTAAAATAATATAACAGATTATTATTATTGTTATTATTATTATTATTATGTATTGGCAATGTCAATTCTGTTGTATATTTACATTTTCTCCTGCACTTTTATTTTTTTCTACTGAGAGCTCTTCTTAAGATGGTGTCCTTTTATGTAAAAGAATGTAACTTTACGTTTCATAGAGACTTTTATAAACGTCAGGATATGTGGTCTTACTGTGAAATACAAATGAACAGAAGTCACGTTACAGCAGTGTTTCTCAACCCAGTTCTTATATATTCTACTGCATATTAAAACTGTTCTGCATATTCTAGAGCTTCCTCTGGTGGATATACATGATTAATTTAGACTCCATAGGGGGCTAAAGGATTTTAACAGGTAAACTCAGTAAATGACTGTTTATTAGCTGATCAGGTGGAAAACACTAGTTTAGGGCAGTGATCGGGGTTAAGTAACTGCTTTAAACTACCAAACTACCAAAATTCTGGCGATCATCTACATCCAGCTTCTAGATAACTAGTTAGTTAAATCAATTTTCGTTCATTATAGCTCACAGTAAGTCCTGTAATCCTAAATGAATAAACAGTTTGAAAATTAAAGTGATTAGCTGATCAGGTACAGGGAAACATTACATATATATTTTATTTTTTTCCTTTAACCCTGACTCCCAATCTAGCTAATTCCAAAGATAAGCTTACACACTAACACAGCTGCAGTTTATTAATCACAGTGGGTTTAAACTGTGTGCTGATTCAGAGACGTGTATTTTTAACCAGCTATCAGAAACATAACATCACAGTTGAAGTGGTTAGCCTATCGTTACCTTTCTTTTAGAAAAATCTCCGTATATCCATATCTGTTTTAAAATCAGCTGAAGCTGCTGCGTCCCGATCCCGCTGCTAAATCTCACAGCGAGGGGGCGGGGCTTCCCCAACAGCAAACTGCCTCTGCTCCGCGCGCCGCAAAACCAGCAAGCTGATTGGCTGTTTCTACTGAGAGGCGTGACTTAATACCTGAACCGGCTCCGTGATTGGTCCGGTCTGTCTCCTCATTAATAGTACAGCTGACCTGAGCGAACTGATATCATTTTTGGGGGGGACAAATCCACCTGTTTCTAATATTGGGTGGGACATGTCCCACCCATCCCCCCCGGTTCCTACGCCTATGGATACAAGTAATAAAATTTGAACTGGGCTGTTTCACAAGTTAAATTTGCCAGTTAATAATTTTGGAGGAGCCACATCAACACATCAAAAGCAGTTAAATCTGTAGTATTATCTAGTAAATCAGTTAATCAGTATGCACAGCACTGTCCAACTTCTCTTTTTCTGTGGACATGTTTCCATGTCCGTGTTTGGATGTGCAAAATACTACACATGAATAAAGTAATGAACTGTTATGGACTGGTAACACTAACAATGCTAACTTGGGACAAGCCTAACACTAAAACCCTGGTATATCAAAAGTGGGTTTTTATTTGGCTAAATGATCAATTATATAGCTAAATAATTGTTAAACATTTATCAAACAAATGAAATATTATTTTTTAAAATAATGGACAAATAATTTAATGTTTAAATAAAACACTCTCAACTCATTTGTGCTGTTCCTCAGAAACAGCTTAATTCCAGAAGCTATAAGACTCTTAAACTCCACCAAGACAACACACTGCACCGACACTTTACAAGGAAAATTACTGTTTATAAAAACACTGTCACTTTACCCGCACTGAGACACTTTATTACACTTTATCACTTTTAACTTTCATGTCACTGATATCCACGCATAATCATAATGCTGCTATAGCAATTTGCACTTTGGACTTCATGTTGCTGCTACTTCCCTACTGTGTATTTATCTCATCTATTTTATTATTGTGTTTTTACTCTATTTTATTATGCCTTTATATTTATCTATTTTAAAATTGCTCTTTGGGTGTAAACTGGACCGTGAGAATACAATATCATTCCACTTCCCTTTACCACATGTGATGTGAATGACAATAAAGTCTCCTGTTCATTCCCATTACTGACATCCAACTTCCAAGGCAAATGGAACACAGCATATTTCTCAATCCTGGATCTAAAGTATTACTAACCTGCCCATTTTAGAGTTTTTGTGCTGTCAACACCTGATACAACTAATGGATTCTTTCACAAGTCCTCCCTGAAGTGTAGCAGATGTGTTACAAAAAGAAAAATGCATCAACATCCAAAACAGTGGTACTCCAGCACCATCGTTAAATTATGTACCTTAAGTGCCTCAGTCATTACTAATGCAAGTGCACCGATATACAAGAAAGGCAATGCAGCTGAACTATAAGTACTTGTTAATCTTTATCTTAGCCTAATTTCCACTTTATAAAGGTTAATTAATGGGCTAATCAATCTGAAAGTAACTCTAAAAAGAGAAAGCAATGAATACATTTAGCACTTCTCACAGAGCCAACTTCACACCCTATAAAATATGCGAGAGTGTGAGAGCTCTGTTGTTAAGCTAAGAGATCACTTAATGCTGTTTGATATCATGGCCTTGGACTGAGCTGCATTGAAGTGATAGTGGTTTCAAGAGAACTAGCTTGGGGCTTTGTTTTATGATCTGCTTTTATTAGTCTAAAACTGCTTGTTGCAGTGTTTTATGATGTAATATGTAGACCAATCATCAGAGTATTTGGGGAAACAGGCCTTTACTGGCTTCACATTGATTTTCAGATGGCAGAAGATGTTCCATTTAAAGAAGGATCCTTCCTGAAGCTGAAACTATTCATTTGGTCGCATCAGTAAACAAGGATGAACAGACACCACTGTTGCCAGATTTTCAAGTATCTGCCAATACAGAGTACTGGTATGAACTCAGACTATTATATCTACTATATTTATAACTTACTATACAGCTCTGGAAAAAAATAAGAGACCACTTCATTTAGTAAATCAGTTTCTCTGACTTTGCTATTTATATGTATACAATTTAAAATAAAAATATTGCTCATTAAAGCATTTATTAGCAGAAAATGAGAAATGACTGAAATAACAAAAAAGATGCAGAGCTTTCAGACCTCAAATAATGCAAAGAAGAGTTCATATTCATAAAGTTTTAAGAGTTCAGAAATCAATATTTGGTGGAATAACCCTGGTTATTAATCACAATTTTCATGCATCTTGGCATGTTCTCCTCCACCAGTCTTACACACTGCTTTTGGATAATTTCATGTCACTCTTGGTGCAAAAATTCAAGCAGTTTAGCTTGGTTTGATGGCTTGTGATCATCCATCTTCCTCTTGATTATATTCCAGAGATTTTCAATTTGGTAAAGTCAAAGAATTTTGATTATTTTTTCCAGAGCTGTATTTATAGTGTTTTATTTGTATAGGTTTTATTTTGGTAAACACATGGTTCTGTATCCCCCCCCGAAAAAACAATCAGCTTGGCAGAACAGCGTTTACTGGTTCAGTAACTGAACATTTGAAGTTTCAGAGATATGCAGTAACATATACAAGTACGGAAGCATAATAATTCCAAATGGGGACATGCTGCTGACTTCAGTCAAGTGCCTAGTCTAGTCTAGTCTAGTCTAGTGGCGTCAGTAACTTATTCATGGTATCTGTGCTTACTATTAGTGATATGATGCAATGTGTAAGTGCCAGTATCGGTTCCTATATAGATACAGTGTTGGTATCAGTGCAACAATAACAGTGTCTCTAGCAACAGTTAGCTTTGCAGCACTAAGAAATCTGAAACTGGACACCAGGATGACCAAGTGTGTGATTTGTGGAAATTGTGTACCTATACATATGCGAGCTGGCACTGATGACTGGCTGATCCAGAAGGACACCCAAGACAGGACCACAAGCAGACTGGAGGGCACATAGGTTTCCAGGATGAAGTACAGGATGCTTCTCTTCAGCTCGAAGTGGAAGACGAGTTTCGGGTAGTTACCTCAGAGAGGAGATATAGTATTGTTATTTTACAAAAGTATACAGAAACTGTTCTAGTTAGTAAAATGTGCTACTTTATTGTACACTTATAAGTAATAATGGTGTTATAGTTTAATATTAAAGCACCACAAATACAATGCAATGCTATGGAGCCATCCATACTGCTATCCCATTAGATATTCAAATAATATATGTTTCATATTTGCAGGTTGAGGTGATGCTGTTATGACAAAAAGTACTTTATTTCCATATGCACAAGCAAATAAGCACATCAAGGACCTTCAAAGTACAAAAAGTCAGATTCTTGCATGTTTAACTATCTACTCTCAATGCAGGGCATTTCCCCAAACTGAGTCTTACCTAGATGTGATGACAAGATATGACAGCAAATGTTTCTTCTTTTTTAATGCCAGGATGAAGCATTTCCTAATAGCAGACCTTTTTTTCTTATTTTTAAGAGGGAGAAGGTGGCAGATGTGGCTTCTAACTACAGCATACAAGATATTATGCATTTTGATTGGTTGAAAGTGTGGGAACTTTGGAATACTGTATTTAATACACAAAAAATGTATCTTTGAGAGTTGTGTACCTACGCCTAAATAGATTGTGTCTATAAGTCTAGCATTAGACTGGCCTGTTTCTGTCAATTGTCAAACTGTCAATTTCATTCAAAATAACTTTCTGAAAACTTTTCTAAAACTTTTTATGAGACTGTTCTGTAAGTGCTGTGCATCAGTACCTGTCTCATACACTGCCTCTGAAACCGAAGTGTAATGATCCTCTACAGTGTACTGAGCCAGACGCAGAGTATCCAACCCACTGACAGATTCATTTCCTCTGGTCCAGTAAAACATCACATCATTGACGTTATATCCCCCTGAGAAAGAATAAGAGAAACAGAGATTAGGAACAGGTCTCTCGCTTTTCATTAAGAAGTGACGACAGCGCTATTACAGGCTGTTTCCGCATCTGCGATGCATTCCTATGTGTCGCATCACAGCATCTACATAATGGAAGATTTCAAGTGGAACAAAGTGTTTAAATGGTTTTAAATGGAGTGGAAGCACATCACAGGCAAGCAGCCTCTGTGTACGTCCTCAAGAGGGAGCTGTGTAATAAAAAGTGCTAATAGTTCTCATCAGACAGCTTTATTACAGTAAGAGCGCTTAAGAGGAACGCTGCACGCGATGCTCATTAATCTGTACTTTCCCTCATACAAATCCCTTCACAGCAAGAGGCATACGACAGAGAAAATACTGCATTATTAACTATATATAATCACATTAGCCACATATCTTTATAAAAGAAAAGCTCATGTCAGCTTTGTATCTATCTAACTTTGTCTAAGGCCATGTTCAGACCACAGGCCAACAAATCAGATCTGTTGAGATGACTGTCTTCACTTTTATTTGCAAACGATCAGATCGGATTTGTGTGTCCAGACATCACAAAATTATCTGGTGAGCTGCTTTCATATTGAGGCTGATATCTGTAACTAAGCTTTGTTGTTGTTCTTAAATCCTGCACTTCTCTCATTCTAGATTTGATGAGATCTGTATTTTATGAATTGTAATTGATGCTAAAGACATTTTAAAACCCGATTTGAGCATCCAAAGCTTTTAAAACAAGCCAGACTTAGCTGTACTAATCAGATTGTAATTACATTTTATGTGTTTTTAAAACGTGTTTGGTCTAGACTAGGGGTCTGCAGTTACGTTTGGCCGCAGGCCAGATATTTTCCAAAAAAAAAAAAAATAATAATTCTGTAATGGAAAATTAAGTGTAATGGGATGGAGTGCTGAACCCAATTGCAGAACAGTTGATCAGGAACACCCAATAATAAAAAAAATAAATAAACAAACACACCGCTCCTCACACAGGATCGAACTCGTGTCTTTAGGGTCGCGGTTCAGTACACTATCGCTGCCCCGACTTTGGAATCACTGAATTTGGACACGGACAGGAAAAAACGCCCTTATAAGAAGATAGGGCGTCCAAGAACTGGCGGAAAAACGAAAATGGGCGGAAACTAAAGTCACGCTAAGTGCGACAGAGAGCCAGTGGAGGATTATAAACAAAAGCTCACCAGAGAAGCATTATTTTTTTATTATCGCTATTATAGTTAAAACAACCTCACGGGCCAGATGTTTCGGCCTACGGACCGTCTATTGCCAAACCCCTGGTCTAGACTATAAAAAAATCAGGCTGGTACAAAATAGAAATCCAGATATGTCAAAAAATCTGATTCGGGTTTGCATTCTGAACATAGCCTAAATGTGATCAGAACAAGAATGCAACACAACATGGTGTATCAGCAGGACAACTTCTTGTACAGATTCCACATAAAGCAGCATTTGCCTGTAGTAAGTTAGCTGTCAGTATCCCAGTGCCATTGCGCATCCCACACACAGAGCACACTTTCAATTTAAAAACACTATAAGCTACACAGAGCCACAGGCTGCACTGCTGTAGGCTCTATTTAATGTGCCGTTTTGTGAATAAAAACAAGAATAGGAAAATGCAGGAACATGCAATGAGCTGAAATTAACATCTAACTTTAGTTATTTAGTTAGCTAGTCAGTTAGTACTGCCTTGATGCCTTCTAATATCTCAGCTAAAATACATCTTGCTTTAAACATCTTTTATCTTTCTTTTCTGGTCTCATTAGGCAACAATATGGTGCTGCAGCTGTGACTCTGATTCTTCTAGTCCTTCTTTGTCTCAGACTGACAAATAAATATTTCAGCTCTATTCTTTATTTAAAAAGCTCAGATCAGTACAGTTTCTGTATGCTTGAAATTACAGAATATATCAGGATACATTAGAGATATATGTTGTTCTAAAACTGGACACTTGTTACATGTTGCTTTGGAGTAAATCTAACCTCATATTTAAACAGTATACAGTAGGGTTGTCATATTTTTATCGTCATCACAATATGAGTTTTCAGGATAAACACATACACAGATATATGCAATAGCACTTTAAATAACAGCAAACTCAGATTGCTGTATTCACAGGCAGAAACAAGAGTAGATCTTCATACTGCAAACTGTGACCATGTGACATAACAAGGATGGACGTAGAGTTAGGTAGAAAAAGGTAGAGCGTGGTAGAGTGAGGTAAAGCAAGGTAGAGTGACGTAGAGTGCAGAAGAGAGAGGCAAAATGGGGTAAAGTAAGGTAAAGGTCCACAATAAATGCATATACACCAAATTACTATCCTATGAAAAATAGGTGCAGCCAAGCCACCTGCCAAAAAACCTTTGAGAAGCTTAAATAAATTTAGCCTCTGTTTTAGCCTCGGTTTTTACAATGAAATTGGGAAAATTCAAAATTGCGCACAGTGTACAAAAAAAACACACTTGAAAATAAAACATCTTTAGGCCAAAACTATGCAGTTCTTTAAGTCTACATTGTAAAATACAAAATGCACAATTCAGAAATTAGGTATTTGTATTCAGTTTCAGCGTATTGAAAAGTTACTTCCATGTTTTGGACATGCAGAAATTTCTATATCATAAGTACCCTGCTCATTTGAGTTTGATGGTTAAACTGGTCTACAAATATAATCAACCTGATCTAAAAAAACAATCAGCATCACTGATTAAATATGTGTGTTGGACCAAAAATCTAACACAATATACTGCATATGATATGTTTCATCTGGATGACTGGCTTTCTTTACCACCTTGACCATCATGAAACATTCAATATAAGCTAGCAGCAAAAGCTGGTTTTAAGCTGGATTTTTTTTAGCAGAGTACACCAACACATCCCTGTGATGAGCCACTTGTTTTTATCTCTGCTATACTGGGTTTTTTATCTTAGCATTTATGAGCCCTTTTGAAGAATGACGGAACCTTTAAAAGTCATTGTGGTCTATTCTGATGATTGATTATCACTTCTAAAACAGACATGGCATATACCAGTTATTTATATATTTAAACCTGGGTAATTAATATAAAACCTAAATGTGTCAACATAAGGTTGCACAAAGAGAATATTCACTGTGGAGAGTGCAGAATAAAAGGAAAAATAACAAATAAAACATGCTCTAAGGATCACTAAGGATCTTTGCATTTAAAATATTAGGCTATATAATATCACTTCTCGATATATGGCTACCCTTTTAGAAAAAAATTAAATTAGCACAGCCAGCTCCAGCTGTTCAATCTCTTGAACTCTATGATTGGGAGATTGCTAGTTCGAATCCTGTTCATGTAGCTTGCCATCAGCTGCCAGAGACCTGGAAGAACACAACTGGAATTGCTCTCTCGATGCGCTTTCCTCCGAGCGCACTGTGATGCTACTCGGCAATGCTGCATCAGCAGCAGTTCAAAAAGAGCCGGTGGCTGACTTCACATGTATCGGAGGAGGCATGGGCTCGTCTTCACCCTCCTGGTGTTGGGGCATCACTAGTGATAGGAGGAGTCCTAATGAGTGGGTTGTGTAGTTGGCCTTGTAAATTGGTAAGAAAATGGGATAAAAATTGGATATAAATGATAAAGAAAGGCTTAGCGAGACCATCACTGGGTATGTTTTTGATTGAGGTTGAGGTTGAGTTGGTTTAGCTGGTCTATAAGCATGATCAACCTGACAAAGGTAAATATCTGGCCAAGCCTGAACAAAATCAAACAGGAAATACAGTATACTGGTTAACCAGCTAGATTACTAGTATAGAGTATGTTTTCACCTAGATAAATACCAACTTAGACCATCTAAAACCAGCTATCGGCAAAAGCTGGTGTTGAGCTGTATTTTTCAGCAGAGTTAACTGTATTGATTGTAGGCTACAGCTAGTGATCCTATAATTCCTATATTCTTAAAGCACTACCCACCTTAGTAAAACTGGTCCACATTATTTAAAATAGTTTTTGTTTGTTTTCCAGGGTCTACATATCCAATTATAAAATGACATTCAATACAGTTGTAACACATTTTTTATTTGAGATGCGTGTGACTCTCAAAACAAAAAACAGCAAAGATATAAGTAGCTTTTATGTGGGCTCCCTGCTGCACTGACCAAAAAGTGAGTTCATGAGGCTGGCAGTACTCTTGCTGGGGGGATTAAGGGAGCTGCAGTGGGCTGAAGCTGATGATGAGAGGCAGGAAAAGTTGAGAATTCTGGCACTTCTTTCAAATAATCATTTTTTCATGCAATGTATGAAAAGAATGATAACATGAAAAAAAAAACTGCAAATCAGTATCAGCAGAGGAACTGTGAATTATGTAAACAGAACACCAGCCAAGGATTTCTCATGAGCTTTATCAAAATATATTCTTGTAGTATTGCAAATGTATTCTGAATATGTTACTTTTTAGTTATTGAAAAATGAATATGTATACATATAGAACTATATGCTTAGAATTCAGCCATCTCTTCCTCTTTAAATTCTTCTGCCTAGCTTGGTGTTGTCTCTATAGTGTTTCGCTGATAGTGATGTATATTTATGAAAACATTAATATTAGAAATTGACAAGAGAAAATTAATTCCGGTTTGCTGCAAAACTCTGCATGCAGTTATGTTTCAGGCCGATATGTAAATGGTTACAGGTGTGGTCTGATTAGACACTTAGCTTTGCCACAAGAGAGCTTAAAATGCTTGCCCTGGTGCACTTTAAAAAGGCTCTCAGAGGCTACTTTTTCTAGTAGTGTACCTCTTGGTGAGAGAGCATTCACTACTAGACATGTCTCTACTTAAAAATAGTTAGCCCAGAATAGCCATAATTAGAAAAAAAGGACAATGGTCATTTAGATCTACCTGCCATCAAGGTCGCCCATCAGCCACTGTTGCCTTTGTTTGCACTGGATCCACATCATCATTAACAACAAATTCAGGTACTGATTGGATCTGATGACTTTCAAGTTTGAGTATGGAGGCCTTGTAGTGAGTGCTTTAATCCTGCCTTTATTGTGGACCGAAACACACCAACTGCTGGTGTGGTGATCTGAAAAGCTACTGCATATGACAGTAATTCACTGCTAGAGAAATGTGAAGGACATCCTGAGAAAACATGTTGCCTGTTTAAGCATGGCTTTCGCTGGCATGTTTCAGCAGGATAATACTCACCCACACCCAGGAATGTCTCTGCCAGATTGAAATACTTCCTTGTAGTGGTGCAGGAAAAAATCGATTCAAGCTCGAATCGCGTTTCTAACATTGAACGATTCAGAATCGATTCTCATTTTAAAAAAAAAGTTTTTTAACTGTACCGCAGAGATTTTTAATTGTCGCGCGGAGGCTTTTAACTGTCTCGCGGAGGTTTTTAACAGTACCTTGGAGCTCAGCTACTGTCGCGTGGAGCTTTTTACCTGTCGTGCGGAGCTTTTTACCTGTCGTGCGGAGGTTTTTAACTGTCATGCGGAGGTTTTTAACTGTATCTTAGAGCTCAGCTACTGTAGAGCAGAGCTTTTTAACTGTACTGTGGAGCTCTTTAACTGTCCTACAGAGCTCAGCTACTGTCTGGCGAAAATCTTTAACTGTTAAAGAGCTCCGCAGGACAGTAGATAAACTCCGCGAGACCATTAAAAAGCTCCGCGGGACAGTAGGGTGAGTAGCAGCAGCTACAGAGGGGCATGTAGTGTCGTGTTACTGTGTTTGTTAATACGCCACTAAAGTATGGGGGATGAAGAAAAAGAAATCCAACCGATTTGAAAGAATCTGAAAAAAATCTAATCGTGACCTCAAGAATCGATTCTGAATTGAACTGAGGGATTCCCAAAGATTCACAGCCCTACTTCCTTGGTCTGCTTGGTCACCAACATTCTCACCAATTAAGCATTTATAGGATCAGCTTCGCCAGCCTATGAGTGTGCACAATCTAGAGGCACAGTTGCAATCTGTGGCCTTGCATTGATGATGGTAGAGTCTGACCGCTGCACAAAGCCTTCTCCAGCACATCCCAAAGATTCTCAATGAGGTTAAGGTCTGGACTCTGTGGTGAACAATCCATGTTTGAAAATGATGATCTCATGCTCCCTGAATCACTCTTTCACAATTCCAGCCCCCATGAATTCTGGCCTTGTCCTCCTGGAATATGCTCGTTCCATTAGGAAAGAAAAAATCCATTGATGGTATAACCTGGTCTATATTCAGAATATTTAGGTAGTCAGCTGACCTCATTCTTTCAGCACATACTGTTGCTGAACCCAGACCTGACCAAGTAATGATTTGCTTAGTTAAATGCAGGTGGCGATTTTTCTTTTTCTTTTTTAGCCAGGCAGTGTATTATAATCATTTACAGTCACACAAATAACGTTACTTAAATTTACAAATCCTTTTTTTGTACGCTGTTTTTTGTCAACAAGTTTATATTTACAAGGTATTTCAGATGTACTTTCAGCTTTTAATGGTTAAAATCCAATACAACCAAGTTGGACTGACCTGAGAGAGAGCGCAAGAGAAAGAGCAAGAGAGAAAGAGAGAGAGAGAGAGAAAGAGAGAAACATAGATGGTGGTACAATACAGACAAAATAATTGAAATACCATTGTCTTCCTCTCATCTCCTCACTTATTCGTTCTCTTTCTCTGAACCTTGAGATTTGGGCTTACATAACGATGTGCAGAAACCAAGGCAGAAGGCCATTTCCCAAATTCACAGGCATATGCAAGAGAGAGAAAGAGAGAGAGAAAGAGAGCGAGAGAGTGTGAGGGAGAGCAAAGACAGCGAAAGCACTTGAGAGCTCAGAGGATTTAGGGTCTAAAGACAGTAAATCTGGTTTCCACGGGTAACAATGATGACCCAAATAAACTGCCGCACAAACCCAGCATGCCGAACAGTCCTGTTTTACAACTCACGACTACTGCTCAGTACTCTGCGCATGGCAGTTTTCCTATCTCTCTCACACACTAAGCCACACTCATACACAGCCTAGAGCTCCACCACATGCCAACTGCATGGGAATACTGCAGATTCCCAGTGCGCGGGAATGTGGGTTGGGAAAATGTGCGAGAGTGGGTGTGTTAATTCGTATATCAGCAAGTGTGCATGGAACATTTAAAAAGTCACGTTTTTGTTTAGTGTGCAAGACTCACTCAAAGTCTTTTGATGTGTAACCACAACATGTACTTATGAAATATGAAACAGATTATGCAGCCGTTCACAGCCGATGCGACAAGCAAGAGCTGAGGAGTTAAAAAAAAGACTATATCTTGTTGCCAGAGCAACGCTCTCGTTAATGCTTTAAAAAGAGAGAGAGAGGGAGAGAGAGAGAGAGAGAGAGAGAGGAAGGTAGAGATAGAGAGAAAAGGAGTGTAATGGAGTTTCACTCTTACAGCTTTCCAGTTGTAGGGTGCATGTCTGCTTATCCATGGGGTATTTAGTCAAATCCATGTTGCAGGCCACTGTTGTGGTGATCCTGCAAAATCAGACAGACAGATAGAAAATTATTACATCATCAACGCAGAAAAAAGGCAAAATTTTAGGAATATAGATTTTAGAACTTAGAACCAAGATATAATATTGGATATATAGATAGTATATGGTATTGTCACTTTTGGACAAAAAGAATCATATTTCCAATTTGGCAACTTTATAGGAGAAGGAAAAACTTCAATGCAACTTCAATGCAAAAATAATTTTGTATTTGTTATTTAGTAGCATTTCTATTTGACCATTAATAATAAAACTTAAAGCTCAACTCCCCCATTCAAATTATGTTACTGAGCTCCTCTAGCTAGCTAAATAAATAAATAAATAATGAGCAATATCAAGGTCAGCAAAAATGACTGAGGTAATGTTCAAATATTGTAGGGTGATAACGTAATGATCTAGACAGTCATAAACAGCATACTAATGCAATGACATCCAATACACTTTTAATTATTCATTATATTTAGACACAGCAATATATATTTTAAATATATCCTAAATAAACTAAATGTAAATCAAAATAAAAGTATTTAATAAAAAGTTCACAAATAAGCTGATTAACATAATAGGAAATATTGAGATCTGTGACAATTATTAAGGTCATGCTCATATATTGAACGATAAGTCAAGGCGTAATAATTGTGATACTTTTAACATAAAATGCACATAATATTAATTTCTTACTTCTACTAAGAAGTTTCTTTTTTTGGCATTTAAAACTGATGAACATGACCTTGGTTCTGATTGGCTATGCTGTTTTGTGGCGTTTTTGAAAATAGGTCTGACTGAACTACTGTGGACTACATTGGTGGTTTATATGAATGTGTTGGTGTTAAGGACATTAGTAAAACAGATATGGGTGCATTTCACAGCTTATATACCTCAAAGCTTATATATATATGTAACTTTAATGTCATTATATCTGTTAATGTTTACCTTTGAGTTTCACAGTTGGCTCAGAGTAAAACTGTGCTAACTTAGTGGAGTACACACTTCTTACTTGATAAAAAAGTGTGTGAATCACAGATGTACTCTCAAATTTGGCACTGAAACACAATTGCAGCATATTGCAGCATGTTTCTCTAACATTCTGCCACTACCAGGCTTTTGATAGGACACCAGAGATCACAGAGCCTTTGATCCCTTAATCATCAGTCCTTGATCCTGTCAAAGTATACAATCAAGAGATCATTTTATAAAAATATCATTTTAGGGACATTTTCCCAAACACAGAATAAGCGGAATCTGGGTCTAAACTGCAGTGTCAGTGTCGATTCTCTTCTATAAAACCATTTCAGTCTTTGTTCTGCCCTGTCTCCTATTAGCTCCACCTGTGTTTTCTGTCTCAGCTTTGTCCCATCTTAGGTTTGAGTTCCGTATATAATCACAATAACCTCTGTGTAACACACACACAGATCAATTAAATAACTAGCATCCTCTAATATTTAGGGTCTGCACATGAGTATTTGATTAGAAATAGAATTAGAACCAGGAATGCGGGAAAAGATAATGTGTAGCAAAGCCCGATTCCATAAACTTTAGAAAAGTCTGAACAGAAAAAACCCAAAGAAAATGAGAGAATATGATGACAAGTTTGAAGTTCTTAAGCCCTATTATATTAAATCACATGTGGAACATCTTTGAATCGTAATGCAGACCCAGCCATCACAGTGAGTAATATTAGGACCATAAAAAAAGGGTTGCACAAGAAAAAAGGTTAGGAAAAGCACATATTTAAAAGTCAATGAAAGAATAACTGATTCTCCCAAAAGAGAAAAATGGTTGATTGATGGTTATTCCTTAGAAGGGCTCAGTTATTAATAAAGAATGGTTTTGTGACAACAGATGTAGTATTGGGTCACCTTGGCTTTACCAAAAAAAGTGTACACCCACCCTCACAGCACACAAACCCCGTATCATCAGATGTCATTCTGAACCCATTCTTTTTTTTTTTTTTTATAATTTTATTTCTGATTTTTCCCCATTTTCTCCCAATTTGGATATCCAATTGACCCACCCCTTTGTGCGTCCCCATGACCGGTGATGCCCGTGACCTTCGGAGGATGCGGACGAGCACACGCCTCCTCCGACACGTGTGAAGTCAATCACCCCTTTTTCCGAGCTGCTGCGAATGAATCATTGCCTAAGCAGCTAGTGCGCTCGGAGGAAAGCACAGCGGCTAGGTTCCGATTCATCCGCTCACATACGCCTGATGGCAAAGCTGCATGAGCGGGGGTTCGAACCTGCGCATTCCTGAAACCATTCTTAAGAGTCTCACCGTAAAGCGTAAAGCACAGTTCCATTGGGGAAGATTCTAATCAGTCGGTTCTCCACAGTGATGTCATGAAGGAAGGACTTCTTAGAGTCCACAATGAAGGTATCTGGAACCCACAACAGCTCCACCAGACGCCCATCCAGACTCAAGCTCTTATTGCCTTCAAACACGAGCCTCTCGTCTGTCCAGCGCTGCCGGAGAAATATGGTGGCTGTGTAGTCCTAAGAAAGAGAACACACTCTCAGTGACATTGTAAGAAATCACGAACACAAAAGCCCTGCACTTAAGGCAAAATGGTTCTATATACTACTATCTGACAGTGAAAAACTTTGTGGTGCAACTTTGTGGTGTAACCTTCAGGTTACACAGTACACCAAGTACTGCGCCTTATGTATGAATTTTACCAGTTTAAGGTGCAATAAAGCCACTCCACTGAAGTACAGTGTTATAAAAGAGATTCAGTTTAGTTTCTTCAGCACCAAGACTGGAGCAGCATTAGCATTAACCGCTAACTGCGCTTGACGCTAGCTCTTTTGCCGTTCAGAAATGAGTATTATCGGCCTGTAGCCTGCTGCTAACCCCAGCTAGCACTGCTGGAGCAGCATTAACATTGCCCGATAACCGTGCTAAGCGCTAGCTCTTTTGCCATTCAGAGGTGAGTATTATCAGACTGTAGCCTGAGCATATATCGTGTTAAAAAAAAGCATTTGACTTTAAAAGAAAATGTTTTTTTTTTTTATATTACAGTTTTGTTTACTTAACTTAGCTTAGCTTTACTGGTCTTGCCTCACAGGGGATATTCGAATTTGAAGAAAAACATGGCAACACCCCTATTCTTTACTAGTGTCGCATAATTTATAACTTAATATTTCAATGCGCCATGTGTACAAAAAATAGATCAGAAAATAGATTAGTCTTACTATCTGGCGCACCTTACAGTGCCAAAAATACAGTAACGAGAGAATAAGCATGTTTAGTATGTAAAACATTTCTGAACTGAGTGAATATACTCACCATGTTGATCTCTGATATAGTGTCAATGCTGGCAATATCCAAACTCATCCCCACAGTGACCGGCCCATCTGAAGGACAAACAAACAATCAAATATGATGTAATTATGTATGTATACTTCCTGAGACATGTCATTTATTTCAGCCAATGGGAAAGACCATTCAACCAAATAATAATCTAAGATAATGTCAACTTTCCACACAAAGTGTTTTTGGAACCATCAAATGTTCTATAAATTTGTTTCTTCACACAGCTGAAGAAGATTCCCTTCCCTTCTCGGCATCGAAAGGCTGGAAGATCTATGGACATGTTCCTTATCAGCACACCCCCCCAACATGAAGCCATGAGAGACGGGTGAAAAGTGGTGTGAATCTTTCTCTTTCAGATTATTGAGACAACGTAATTTTCACAAAGCAAATGTGAATAGATAAGAGCATCTATCATAGTCTGATTTCTCTGTTTATCCCACACTAATTAAAAATATCTATAATCTCTCTCTTTCTCTCCCTCTCTCTTATTCTTTTATCAGTAAAGAACATGTAATTTTGCTGTCATTTTGATGAAGGAGCCCAGTACAGTATTGAGAAAGAGATAGAGAAATACTGTATGTAATCTCTTTCGCTCTTATGCTTTTATCAGTAAAGAACCACTCATGTAATTTTGTTGTCTTTGTGATAAAGTAGCTCAGTGCAGTATTGATAAAGAGAAAGAGAATAAGCAAACAATGCGAAGAGAGATACCATCACATTCCACTGCAGTGTCGTACCATTACATACCACTGTTATTCTATAGCCATAGGGAGAGGGCGGTTTTGTTGCCTAATAAATTAATTGTAAAATAATTGTTTGAGCAAGAATAATAAAACTTTTATACCATTATCTACACATTCTCTGCTACAAATGATAATATAAAATTTGTTTTCAGCGACTACTATCTGTAAATAGTTCAACAAAATGCTGTGGAAATGTTATAGTGTACCTCAATTATATATCAATTGAATTAGATTCATTTTGAACCTGAACACCTAAAAAAAAAAATCTAAAAATTAAATCTTACCGTCTAAATACAGAAAGAAATGTATCTATAGTTACTAGAAATAAAATCTTACAGTACAAATACAGTATATGAAAATAGCTAATGTTTCTACCCAATTATCTGCCAAATTCTCATCTATAATGCCTTAAAATATAATATGTCTGTCACATTTTTTTTTTCATCTTCTCATGTTTTCCTAACCATATGCCCCCTAGCACAGGGCTCTCTGTGTTGTTCTCCTTGTCTCCGCCACTGTTTTCAGTGCTCCCAAGTTAGCATTTCCTGTTTCCTGCCCTCTTCTGTGTATATAGCCCCTTTGTTTCAGTGTTTGTTGGTTCTTGTACATATTTACG
This sequence comes from Astyanax mexicanus, assembly GCF_023375975.1. NCBI lineage: Eukaryota > Metazoa > Chordata > Actinopteri > Characiformes > Acestrorhamphidae > Astyanax > Astyanax mexicanus. The sequence continues at coordinate 40,305,788 of NC_064414.1, read as the reverse complement.
TCTGTTAGGTTGTTGGTTATGTTTTATTATTATGTGTTTAACTGTTGTTTTATTTTTGGTTTAATTTTCCTGTTTAATACATATACTTGCATTTACTTCCACCTCCGCGTTTCCCTGCTGCTGCAATCCTGACAATTTCAACTTAAATACCTGACAAATCAAACTGAAAATACTTAAAATATCTACTCTTTTTATTCAAATAATTGAAAAATACCAAATAAATAAGAAAATGCCAGCTTCAAATGTGCCAAAAATAAGGGAAAGAATATATGGACAATTGTTGTTTTAATTGGATGGTTTAGTTTTAAAACTCTGACACTGTTTATTGAATTTCTTCAATTCAGCTCTACATCATAAAGTGAGTATTTAAAGAGCCTGTGTTATTTCCATTCTCAGCTTCTCGCTGTGTAATTACCGCAGTTCCTCTTTTTGTCAGGATCAATTTCTTTGTGGAGTACCACTGTTGTGTCAGTGTCCACATGGTGGTGGAAGAGGGGCTTGGATCACTTAGTAGTTTGTGGTGCACAGAATAACAGCCCAGGAGCCAGGAGCCTGACTGACATGTCCACTTCTCCCCTGTTCTTGTTGTTGTCCCCTACAGCAGCAGGTCATGAAATGTTAAATCTTTCTGCCTCTAGCGACAGTTTCCCTGGCGTACGCTGTGGGAATTGCTGTAGTGAAGGGTCAGGGCAGTGAAGGAGGACATGTTTGCAGTTGGTTGGGAGGATACAGCCTAACTGTGCTCTTCTCTTTAGGCTCTGGGCTTTTGGAGAATCACCTCAAACATCCATACTTATTAATAGCATTTAAATAATTGACTTCACAGAAAATTAAACTGTTGTCATGAGGTGGCTAAAAATGTCAAATCTATCATATAGTATCATATAGGCAAAGTTGTGTTCTTTTTCTGATCAGGCACACACGTCTATCACATAATTTGCTTCGGTAAGGTCCTTATAGAGGCAAGGTTGGTGTGCAGTGGAGCCGAAAAATGAAGTTTCATAGCACTGCAGATAACACAGAAACACAATTTGATGACTTGACCTGTTACTGGAATTTACCTTCACTGACTTGGACTTGGAGTCGGACTTGAGATCAGACTTGAAAAAACGTGACATCCCTATTTTTATAAACATTAATTTATAATCATAAATCATTCATTTGAAACGTTGAATTGAATATTTAGCACTTTACAGTACAATAGTGTGTAATAATGAAATAACTGGAATGAGTTTTTAGCATAGAATTAGCAAAAACTGCTAAATTAAAAATAGCTAAATGGCAGCTATGCTAATAGCATGAGGACAATGAGCACATTCTAGTGATTTTCCCAAAATTTGTGTTATAAAAATAAACAAATAAAATCTAAGAATTATTTAGGTAACAGGAGTAAATGTTGAGATTGAGCTGCTCAGTCATAGTTACAATAAGATCAAATATACAGAAAAACAAAAGAGGGAACTTAATTTTGGTCTTCCCATGATCTTCTGAAGAACCAGCTGATGTCACTTCCTGTTGTAGATTTGTAGACATGTAGAATGTTCTGGATTTTTAGATGAGGTAATGTGTTACGGTAACAGGACTTTAATTATATTTCATGGTAAAAGTGAGGACAGGTAACAAATGCTGTTTTTTCAGTGTTCTAAGTAGTTTTTTTTTTTTTTCATTTTTTAATTACATATATTACTTTTGCAATTATGTCAAGGTACAAGACACTATGCTTAGTAAAAATATATATTTTAAAGTTATTCTGTGTGCTGATTTATACATACATTTTTTGGGGGACAGAAATGGCACATTTAACATTTAACATTCTTGGATATACAGAGTGTACTGGGAATACATCATGAAAGGCATTAGCACCCACAGTGTTGTGAAGCGCATGGCAAGAAATGCATAAAGAACCTCTGCATTTTTTTCATATTTTTCTATATAACCTTACACTGCAGCTTTCAGTGGCAGATCAACAACCTAAACTGACACACTGGGGTTTGAATGTATGCATTATTTCTTTAGTTCCACAGGGGACAAAATTGCCTCACTCTGCTGAAAAGCGTCATGGCTTTAAAGAGAGTAGACAGCCAGGTCTAAAGGGTTAACTGCATAGAAAATAAATGTGTCACTTTACCCCCAAGTTAAGTTGTTATGCCAGGAAGGCAAATATAAAGATAGATTGGCAAAGAGATTGGAGTAGAGAGCGAGAGAAAGAATGTGTGTGCTTGCAGAATTTTGCTTGCAGAATTTTCTTACTGTCAAAGAAAGGCCTGAGGTACTTGTTGTATCCTTTCATCAGCTTCTGGATGGTGGGAGGCAGAATCTCTCCTTCCTTCACCTCAGCGCTCAGTAGCGAGTTCTCAAAGATCCTGCCAGGAGAGAGGGAGAGAAAATGAGACAAAAAGGGAGAGGGAACTGAATCTGTCTCACTTTCTTCTTTCAGGCTGTTTTTACCCTGATCTGATAGCTGGGGGTTCCAGCTCCTGCTGCACTACGACACACTGGTGAAGCAGTGCAGTGATGATGAGGGCTGTGCTACAGCCTAAATCACTTACTCTCTCCAGTAACACAGAGCAGGAGATTAAAGCTCTCAAAAGAGAGAGAGAGAGAGAAATGCACAAAAAAAGCGTATTTTCATAATTGGATTACTTTGATCCAGGCACTGCGAAGGCCGGGGATTTTTCCATCAGCTCGTTGACATCCACCTCCATTCTTTTCCTCATAACACTATATTGTCGAGCCAACCAACTAAACACCAGCGTGATTTAGCTCCAGCTTAGTGCACAATTTCTGTCTATGTGACGGAATCTCTAATCTAGACTGTATAAAAAAATGCAGTTTTACAGCAGACTGAGTGAGTTATTCTCTTTATTATAGCTGTCATAATAATGTATACACAGCAGCACTTACAGATCCAGCTCACTGGGCAAACCTCCAAAAGTGATAAATCTTCATCATCATCATCATCATCATCATCATCATCATCATCACCACCACCACAGAAAATACAATGAGATATTGTATTTTTTTGCTTGGTTGTTTAGGGAAATAATTTTTAAAGACCTCCCTTTTGTTTTATATAAACCTCTTAAAACCTCTATAAACTATAAAACAATACAACTTACAATTAGAAAATGATTAGAATTTAAGGTAAAACCAAAACACTAACCACAATATATAAAATTCTACTTAGCAAACCTCTAAACTATAATATGCTGAAAACAGAGACTGTCGTGTCGCCGTTCCCATTCATTCAATGAAAATGAAGCCAAAATCTTCCACCATGTTGCCGATCCTGATACCCGAGTCTGCGCAGTAGAGACCAGAGGAGGGAGAAAGACTGTGGAGAGACAGCCTACTCATTTAAATAACCCTGAGCTGACGGTCTGTTATTGGTCCAGCCCATAAGCAGCCCTTTTACAATAACCACACCTTTTTTGAATAGAGCTGAATAACGTTTTGAAAAACGAATTATGTGGGGATATACAAAAATTGACAATATAAGCAGAAGTTACACTAGCTGTTGCATTTAAATAATGGAGGTAGAATTACAGTATATTGGAAAAAAACGTGATTGAAGGTTTTCTGTTTTGCCATTGAAACCTATGGGGATGGGTGGGGTTACACGGTTTTCTGAAACCAAACAGCAGGGGGCGCCCGACCTGTGGTGGTCTCACTTTTGAGAGACGATACTCTCTCCAGCTATACGCAGTCTATGGCTGAAAACGACATGCCACCCTAAAACATCCACCAAAAATAATCAACATATGTTAAGTAATTAATTAATGGGTGTTAACTAAAAAAAAGGCATACTACTGAAAGACACAATGACCTCTAGTTTACTTTATTATCTTAACATAACTCTACTGACAGGTAGACTGCACAATCTGGTTGATTTGGGTTTAGAACTTTCTTTAATAACACATAGTAATACAAATATGCTCTACTAAACAGTTAAGCAGGAGTTGAAGAGATAAAAAATGCGTACAATTAAAATGTACATGTAAAAAAAAGCATGAATAATATGAGTTTTTTAGATATTCACACTGTTCTAAAAACATCTTCTAATTTTTCTGTTCTAAATGCTTTTCTATATTAACACTGTTCTTGCATGCACTCTAACATTCTCACTGGTGTACATTATTATACCATATTCACACTCTTCTATGTTTTTTATGATCATTCATTGTTTCTTTTAAAATTAAGCAGATTAAAAAGAGTTTATACTTTTTTGTTGAAGCTACATAGGAGATATATCTGTGTCAGCAATGGGTGCAGATTAAGGTAGATGGATGTGTTGATTAGAAGGGTTGTATTTGGACATGTAGTTCATGTGCAAAAACACTGCAATTTATTGGAAGAATTGACACATTGTCTCTTATCAAAGTTTTGATGACAGAACTTGGAAACAAAAAGTAAATTGGTCAGAGTGTAATTGTTGTTTATTAGTTACAGTGCTGTGTTGCTGCAGTGGTTTAATATGGTGATGTTAGCTGGTTGGTTTATGTGATTCTAACCTGTGTAGTCAAATTAAACACATTGGCTTTATGCTTCTCTCAGGCAGAATTAGTGTGTAATTTCTTTTTTTACTCCAATCCTCCAAAAACAATGAAATTGTTTTTCATTGCAGTACTGATATGAACTTCCAGCAATCTATTATTTCTATAAAGTATGTATTTCTCCAGTCTGATTCTTCTCCTGTGCTTGTAAAGCTTGTTTTAAAGTCTCTCCAAACATGTCTGCCTAACAACGGGGAGGCGTAATTTAATTAAATCAAATCAGTAATTAAGGGTTGTGCAACAGCAGCACTGCCCCCCCTGGCCATGACAATAGTTTCCCCTGCGCAAGAGTTTGATTTAATTGGAGGATTTGGACTTATATCTGACGTCATGTGGTGTATCTTTGAGATTTAAGAATCATGAATGGCATCAAAGCTTGCATCCCCTCAATTCATGCCCATGTCTTCTATAGTAGGTGATTAACGGAGAATGCATTAGGATATAAAGAGATTTAAAAAGAAAAAAAAAAGCTGTTATGCAAGGTTGCATCATCATACCATCCGCTGGCCTAATGCTGGGTATGAATATAAAGTAGGGCAGTGGCCAAACAGTCTTCAGGATAGAAGCCCTTGAGGGCTGCTCACCACAAGCTTGTGCTGGAGTGAATACACAAGATCCTTTAGCCTTTATAGGAGAGATAGATGACTGAGAAAAATATTTTTAAAAATATATAATGACATTATTAACTGGTGAATACTCCCATTAGCAGCCAGTTGAGACAGTTGTCTGTTTTACATGTTTATACATGCAACCTAATTAACCTTAAGAGCAAAATTGAACAGATACTTTGATCTATGGAATGATAACTTTATAGAATAAGAAATAACATTTATTAAATATGTTTCATCCTTCCTTAAATACAATGTAATATTTTAAATAAGAAAAAATGCCAGTTCAATAGTTCTATTGGTTCATTTATCATGCAAATACTTTTTAAGATGTTTTCAAGTGGTGAAAGCGAACAAAAAAAGCAAACATAAATGATATTTGCAAATATAATTTAAAAAAATATATAAATATAAAAATAATTGTTTTTTCCTGTTAAACTTGCTTTAATTACATTTACCTTATTTACCTTACCTACATTACAACAAGGGGCGGGGCACTTGTTTTGCTGATATAGATTCTCAGATTACAACCAGAGCAAAAATGAACATCAAATAGTAGTATAATATGCTCTGATAGGGAGAGGGTTTGACATATAAGGCACACCGGATTATAAAGCGCATTATGTGACACTAGTAAGGAACAGGGGTATGGAACATGTTTTCCTTCTAATTCAGCAGTTCTTGCCGCTGGGTGGCGAGAACTGTAAAGCTAAGGTAAGTAAACAAAACTGTAATTCTTAAAAATATATATTTTCTTTTAAAGTCAAATGAGTGCTAATGATGTTAATCTACACAAAATTTTCTCCTGAAAACTGTTTATTTGGTTATGCATGTTTCATGAAAAGTATCAACAGGCACCAAAATATATTTTTAGACCATAGCTTTTTTTGGTATCGATACCCATCTCAAGTCGCATAAAATTATCTTAAAAGACAATATAAAAGTTTATTGCTTATAGATTTGGGACAATACGTTGTCCAAACAAATACAGTTACTGTGAAAAGCCTGTGCATAATCATAATGATTATGATTTTCAATTCCCATCCTGTCTCTCCCTCTGTCCCTTTCCTGAACACACATACACGCACACACACACACACACACATACTGGTACATGCACATACACATACAGTATATCTGCCGCTCCAGTGTAATGTTACTTTCATGTTCTGCGCAGTTCCTCTCGGCAGCCCTGCTTTTGACTCCATGTTGCTTCAGGAATGTTCCGTTCTAAAACTGGGTCACCTAACATGACCCACCGTTCATACACATGCACGCATACCCACACACCTTGAAAGAAGCGCTCCTCCAGACTGACAGTGTATGACATGTAGGTTTGAACATTGCATCACATTTCCTCACATACAGAAGATGACTGCTTCCCAGGAAAGCTCAGGTCGAATTGATTTTAATGCAGGGAGGGTGGCTGGCAATGACAGAGAGAGAAAGAAATCGACAGAGCATGAAAAATAGGTTCAAGGTATAAGTATAAATGTGTCAGTTTGTACTAGCGGAGGAATTCTGACCCAGAATACCAATGAAAAGATCATCCTCCCATTTTCCACCGATATAACAGATTATTATTGTACAATACACTGCAATCCTATCATGTTGTGGAGCTGCTCACTGATGAAACTGGCAAAGAGGTACCAGGAGGTCACGATGAAGTCACGTAATGATGTCAGAAAAGCCTCCAAGCCCAGAAACTTGAGCGGATGTGATGGAAAACGCATAATTGGCAGCGTGGGGGTGTTGATGGCTGACATGGGACGTATTTTGGAAGGATAGGAAAGATTTCCAGATGGTTTAATTTATTTGACCTCCACCCCACAGTGAGGGCGCCTTCTCCCAGAGAAACAGGCCTGACAAAGCAGCAACTCGCCCTTTCATCTTCTTACTGGATTTGTGTCCCTCTCTCTCTTTGTCTCTCTCTCTTTCTCTCTCTCTCAATCTCTTTCTACTTCTCCCAATCTCCCTCTGCCCCTTTTTGATGAAAGAGGAGCCAGAGGGCTTATGAGAGTCATTGTCAGCACTGACATAATGACAGCTCCTGCACCACTCATCCAGCTCTCATGAGCCCCACGCTGTTGTGCATGACCATTTGGGACACAATCAAATACCCAATATTGATAACAAGGCGCTTTTCTCCAAAGCTTTCTCTCAAGGTTTTAATATAAATGAGCTGCACACACGCACATACAATATGACTCTAATGCCAGACCCAAATTCACTGCAGTGGTGCTGTGTCAGAATGAGTCATGTGTGAGATGAGGAATTCCTGACTGGTGCTGTCGGCTGTCACGCCATCAATCGCTCTCACTGGAATAATCTGCCAGTCATAGAAGCAGTCCCGTGATGGATAATGGAAAAGAAAACAGCTTTGCTGAGGCTGCGAGTGATTTTCACAAAAAGAAATTAATAAATAAAAATCACAACCCAACCAAAATGCATTCTGTATAGTGCTAGAAAGGCTCTTTGAATTCTACTATGATACAGTACAAGGGGTTTGAAAATTACTGAAAGAAAAATACATAAAGTATATACCTAACTTTTGCACTATAAGGCGCAATATAAAATAAAGTAAAAAATAAAGTTCACTAATAAATAACTTAACTGGTTTAACTGGATGATTACGATTTTATAGAAACAACTGCAGCATTACCACAAACATTATTGTACTACATAAGAAATAACCTCATTTTGCAAGAACAGCCTCAAAGGGAATGTTTTCCTGCCAAACATAACTTTTCATACACATAATTACAGATCCAATACCTAGTCTAAATCCTTTATACGTTTGGATTTCTGAATAATGAATCCCCTTATTCTGTGTTCACACCCAAATTTGTATTTTATTTCTTTACAACTCTGTTCCTGAAGTTAATGCCAGTTCATATGAAGCATGTTTTGTAGTTTGAAGCTATAACTGCATTACTCATTATTTACATCAGTTTTATAGATCCTAAAGTAGAACCCTGGGGAACACCACAAAAAATGTGCTAAACTGTTACTAAATCATATATCCTGCTGAGATCTGCCGATTCATGTTTGTTAGGTCTGGGATCTACAATGCAAGGCCAGCACATCCCAAAGATTCTCATTGAGGTAAAGATCTGGACTCATGATCTCATGCTCCCTGAATCACTCTTTCACAATTCCAGACGCCTGAATCCTGACATTATCATCTTGGAATATGCTCGTGCAAAAGTTCCAAATAGCTTTTATTTTTACCAGTTTTGATTGGGAGAAAAAAGAGAGCTGAAAGCGGCCAAAAAAAATTGTACTCAGAACTGTGGAGCAATTTTTTTTTAAATACTTTTGAGCAAACCAGTGGGAGGTTTTTATCTATGGAGGAAGCTTTTTAGTGTTCAGTTTCCTTCATCTTCCTGTCTTTATGTTAATGAAATAAAAATAAAAATACTAACAAAATTCACTTGAAAATAAATTAAATACTATTACATTATATAACCCCCACATTCCACCAACCAAGCAACAGCTGATGTCCACTACTAGCGACTTATGACAATGTAATGAAAAGAGCATTTTCAATCTTTTTTACTGCAGTCTACTATTTTCTAATCTAGGATTATTACAAAAACCTTTTTTAGGAGAACTTAGAAAATGTTCAGCAAATAATTGTTATATTAGTTACCAAAACAGTAAAGGTTAAACTAATATTTGAATGTACTTAAACTAAAGCCTGCAGTGTGTTATGGGGTTATTTGTTTTAGCTGTTCTATATTTGATTGCATACACTCAGAATACATGCAGTTCAAATAAAGCAGGCTGTGTCGTAGCTCTTCTACATCTCATAATGAAAGGGTTTTTTTTACGACTCCACGGAAATCTCTAAGCAGGCCTGACTCATGGCCATCTCAGAGGCTCACAGCATCACAGCTTCAAATCTGCACTCAGTGGAATGCATTAATGACCCTGCTCAGAGTCATGCCTCCAGTCCAGACCTAAAAACCCATACAAAAAAAAGACTCTTTTCTCTTTGACAGGTTCACTTACTGTACGGAGATCTCAGTAAGGGCTGAGGACTGTGTGTGTTTGTATGTGGGACTTGCTGCGTTTCCTTCGTAGCTCATGTAAAATGTGCAGCAGTGGTGTGCAGTGAGCCCCTTCTAATAAGTGCATGCAAATAATTGCATAATTTTTCATCAGGAAATATATATTATAGTTATTGTAAGTTTAATAATTATTTTATAAATTAACAGCAACTAATTTAAAGCATTAGTCTGTGTTTTTCAGTTGCTACAGGTCTCTTATCTGACTGACAGCTGTTCTAACCAATCAAAGCTTTTAAAAATGTCTTCTGACCAATCAGATCATGATTTTTTTTCTACAAGGGCGGGGCCATGGCTGTCTAACCCCTTCTCAGTGGTCTGATAAAGGGGCGACGCTCGTTGCTTAGTCATAAACGGAGCTCATGCTGGATTAGTTAAATAGTTAGCTAACTATCATGGAATTGCGACAGAAAATGAGACAGATATTGTGGGGGGGGGGGGGGGGGGGTTGGTTGCAAAAGGGGTTCTTCTGCTCTTTCTGCACTATATTAAGTGCACACCAGTGATGTACAGACCTGTACAGATGTAATGTTACTGCAAGCTTTCGCATAACAGTGAATCCAAAAGCATCCAAATCAAGATCAAAGCACACAGCCATGATCATTCTGCTGCTATAAATACACAGTCCAGAGCTTGAAGGTCAATAATGTGGATATAAAAAGAATATAAAAACAAACAAAAAAAGCAAAGCAAAGATTTGAAACGCTTCCTTCACTTTTATCCTTTGTTGTGCTCACTCCTTTCCTCCGATCTGTGCGTCTGTATTTTTCTCTCCTCGGTTTAACAGTGGCAGCATCAGAGCGAGCACATCAGAACAGATTCATTTAGTACAGTACAGACTGAGCTGAACACTCCAGCAGAGACATTTTATCTACTGCCTCACTCACCAGATTGCCTTCTTAATTTAAATCTGCTCCCCACCCGGCCTAAAACGTTCCATGACAGACAGTAATCACCTTCATCTTTCTTCTGCTCTTTCTGCCTCAGCATCTCATCACCCATGTCTCCTTCTATCTCTCTATGATCCTTCCTCTGCCTTCGCTCATGTCCTTTACTGTCTTTACCACTCTCAATCTCCTCTGCTGATCTCTGCTTCTTTGCTTTAACCCTACGCTGCTGCTCAATGGGGCTTGAATTAAGGTGCCAGAAGTAGACGGATGGATGGATGGATGGATGAATAGATGGATTTGTTGTTCACTCATTCAGTTCTCACTTTTTTCCTGGTTAGTCTCTCTCAGCTAAATGTGAAGGCGTACATTTTCTAAACAATAGAAATCTCGAATTAATCATTTTTGCCCAGTTGATTTGTTTGCCTATGTAAATCAAAGATCTGATTAAATATGCATATATTTGCATAAATATATTTAACATTTAGTTTGGATGATGGCAGAATTTAAATGCTAATTTAATTACAAGGACACACTCTAGAGTACGGAATTAAAAATCTGATCTTTTTGATTTATTGTGATCATTTCAGGTCTATATGAATTGTCAAAGTTTTTTCTAAACATGTAGAGAAGAGTAGACTTTAAGAAAGAAAAGCAATTTAAGAATCAGCTTTAAAACTAATTTATCATTGAGATACTCAGAAAAATATATTCCCACCAATAGAGAAATTAATGTAATGGCTGTTAGAAAGACAACAGACATATCTGTGCTACAAACAGGGCAATATTCAACAACTGAATCTTCATTTTAGTTTATAGTTGACACTTCATACAAATACTTTTCATAACGAATTACTCTGAATTCATAATGTGTCATGTGGCATCCATTATACCTCAGCTTGTATTATTCTAACTTGTATAACTCATTAGCACTTTGTAAAGTATGTGTATGTAACATTATAAAAAGATGTGTAATAATGTCTAATACGATCAAAAGAACATTAAACACACTACTACTACTATTGTTAAGAAATACTCCAGATAATACAAATTAATCTTTAATACTGAAAAAACACACATCTATAATCAGCACTAAATGACTGTTGTTTTAATTAGATTTTTTCAGTTTCATTTGTAAAATTAATGGACATGCGTTAAATCACCATTCATCATCCATTTAAGATTCATACATGATAAAGCATATTTACATTCATTTAATGATTTTAGAGTTACCAAGCTTCAGAAACCTAATATTCAAATTATTCTAAACATAAGGATTGCTTGCTTAAATAGACTGAATGAGCTTTTGGCACAAACCCATTTAATTAGTTTAATACAAACAAACCAACCAACTGTATGAACTGATAACCATGCAAAACCATTTACTGTGAAAGACTATGTAAATCATCTGCACAGCACCATAACGCACTTCATTAATGCTTTAAGCCATGCAATCAAAACTATAATACATATCACCCACATATAGCATCACAATCTCACCAAGTGTGATTTTAGGCCCTCAAATATAATTCAGAGGTGACATCTGTGAAATTACATTTTAGAACTAGACTGCATAAAATGCTAGCTCATTCAGGCCATATACACCCTGTAATGAGCATGCATTTCTGCTGAGCAGACAGAGGGGAAGGGTTTTCATTCAAGTATCGCTGTGCAGAAATAACAGTATAAGCATTAGTTGGATGTTTGTATTCTGTAAGTCAGGATTAATATACAGCAAAATCCTTTATTTTTGCAATACACAATATGTGTATCATGTTGGCATTCCTTAGAAAAAAATCTAAGAATAAACAAGTAATAACTTAGAAATGACTATCTAAATTTATTAAAACAGCACAACACATTTAAACTTTTTGCCAGTGTAGTTCCACAGGTGGAATCATGCACTGTGGCTGCAACATAGACAGTACAATTTCTCTGGTGGAATCTGAGCATGCATCTAGAGCAGGCATGTAGAGATTCTTAAACTGGGGGCTGAGCATCTCCGGATTGCCACAATAGTAACAAGGGGAGGCACAGAACAATATTAGCGGTTGTATCTTTTTCATCTATAATTTCAAGTTATGTCCATTGATTATTATCCAATTTGGCCATATTTTAAAAATGGTGCTTGATAATAAAAAGGAGAAATGTTGCAAATGCCTGCAGTTTTTGGTTTTTACTCTGGGTAGAGTGAAGGGTTTGGGTGTAACACATTGGACGCAGAATGCAAATACACGTCAATTTTATTCTCTGTTACAAAAAAACGAATAAAGAACAAAAACAGAAGCAGTAAAACAAACCTTTAGACTAAAGAAAAAAAAGAATATAAAACAAAGGGCTAATGAGAAGACTTAAATAAACCAAGAAACAAACAAACTAAAGATAACAAACCAGAAACAGTGATGAAACATACAGGGTCTAACTCAACAGGGTCAAACAAAAAGCTCAACAGAGAACAAAGGAACACATGGGGTTATATATACAAGGGGGCGGGATAACAAACGGCTAGGGTGGAGACAAGGGAGGGGAGAAGACAATAACCACACGGTCATGTGCTAGAAAAAAGAAAAAAACACAAGACAGGCAAAGGTTAAGGTGTGACATAGGGGGCTGCAGTGGCATTCACAAAGGGGACCTTCAACTAAAAAAGTTTGAGAAGCGCTGTGCTAGGGTGTTTGGGTTTAAACGTAAATGCATCATTTTCAAACGCTGATGCAACATATTTTTATTATTTATTTATTTATACTCATTCATCAAATACATGGTAACCTTCAATGCATTCCTTCATTTATACCAGTGAAAAAACAGCTAATATTGCAGTTTTTCTGCTCCATTGTAACCATGTGTCAAACACACAGCAGGCACTAGACTAGACTAGACAAAACACCCTCTCACACTCTGACAGATAGAACACTTAGCAGAAATAATCTGGCGCTGTTCTAAATGATTGGCTGCACTAAGCCACTGTTAATTGATAACACCCACGAAAGTCACCATCATAACTCGCGCATCTTAATTAATACTGTATGTCAGCTACATAATGCCAGAATAATCTTTGTATTTACTATCCTCAATTTACTACATTTTAATTCCCACTCACTAGCTCTGTCTTACCTTGTCACATATGACACTATCAGTGCTAGAAGGGTAAAAGCTAGCATATCTGTTTAAATGGATGCTGACATAAACATTACTAGACAGCCTCATGCACAGGCTGTGGCATCAGCACAAATTGAACTGGTGATGTTGTAATAAGAGGGACATAGCCTGGTGATCCCTGTATCTACTGTAACTGTAGATTAACCTTTACTTATAACAGAAATAAAAGGAATTTGAGGGGAGTCTGTTAGACTTATTCTGCTGCATGATGAGCATTCCTGGAAAGGTAAGTACCATTATTTTAGAGAGGTAGGATTCGACACAACATCTAGAAAAGCAACAGTAAGTTGCAGTAAACTAACCGAACTATACACATACAATTAAAAAAATATATATGAAAACTGGGTATAGAGCTTCTTAGATTCTATCTACTAGATGTTTTTTCCTCTGACCTTGAATCAAATAGGTCTAAACTTAAGAATGTGTTTTTATCTGAAGGTTATTTTTTTATCCATTTTCTCAACAGTTAATTTCTCCCCTTCACAAAAAAGCAATGTAAATATTATAATTTATAAATTACGACATTTTCCTATTAAAAACACTTATCTCCATTTTTGATGATTTTTAGTTTACTACATAATTTGAACAGACAGAATGTCCCCTATACTGTTCCAAAATGTCTGATTTTTGATGAACGGACCAATAGAAACTCTTCAAAATGACCTGAAATAAACTAGATTTTATCTCTCTCCTGTAAATGTTACGTAAGTAAGGGGATGGACGTAAGTGCAGAATATAGTGATAAAGTATATATTTATTAAACAAACAAGATAAATCAAAACAGTAAAAAAAAACTCAGAACTAAGAAAACTATGAACAAAACTAGGTGTAACTAAATAAATAAAACACAGATTAACTATAATAACACTAGAAACATATAATTAACAAACTTTGTAAACTAACTAAGATAACAAAACAGACCTGGATTCAGGGACCACAGAACACAAAACTAGAGTACACAGAAGACAAAGATACAAAAGACTCGACAGTGCACATTCAAACAGAGGGGCTTATATACACGAGGAGAGTGAGAAACACCTGGGCTTGGATGACGAGGGGGCGGGGTTACAGACAAGACACAGGTGAGAACACTAATTGCTAGGGCAGGGCTGGGGTTGAGCTACGGTGGAGACAGGTACAAAAACACAACAGAACCACATGGCTGGGAAACACATGACAGGTAAACAGAGGGGCAGGAGGACAAGAGACCAAATAAGGGAGAAACACAAGACAGACATGGGCTAAACTGTGACAGTAAATTAGGTGTTTTGGAGATAAGTGTTTTTCATTGGACAGCGACGAAATATATTAAAGGTCAGATAAATTACATTTAAATACAAAAAATCAGATTCAAATACTCAAGTTTAAGCTATAAATAGTGTCACACAAGGTTTTTCTTGTTTATAGGCTCTTAAATACTGATGTGATTTTTATTTTCTATGGCATTTGCAGTTGTTTAGAGTTTAAGAAAAGTAGTTCTACTTGATATCACTGGTAGTAAGCCCTCTTAGGAGGAGAGGTCCATGATTCATATATATTTATATATAAGTTTTTGTATTTTTGCTATAACATAATTACTTGTATATTTTTTGTTTTATTATCAATAAAGTTAGGCTGCACAGACACCATACTTCACTACACACTTTATTTCCCAGTACACGCTCTGATTCATGCTGTTTCTCTATCTCAAGCTTTCAGAGATGTCTCTGTAGGCACACTCCGTTCAGCAAAAATAATGATTAAAAATGAATACAGTGAAAAAAAACTAACTTTATTATGTTGTGGACGGATGTAACAGGTAGATAATCACACCTGGCCTACAGGCTACACGCATAAGTCTCAGATTTAAGTCCTGACAGAAAAAATCCTCCCCAGGATGTTGTGCCAACTGCCTGGGCAGTTCTTGCTTAAACCAGGGGGAGAGCAGTACAGGCTTTACTTCTTGGAACTGAATTTGCTACCTCTGGGAATGTGTGTGTGTGTGTGGTTCTGTGGGATGACTTTTAGGTGGTACTACAGAGATTTTGGTTTAGTCATAGGTTGGGGTGGTAGATGTGATGCTAAAATAATATCCTGATATTTCAATATATTTTTGTGATAAATATATTCATGGCAATATGAAAAAGCACAGAAAAGTATCTTTTTGATTTTAGGAGTTAACGTACTACAATCAATATTTATGTTGCTTACAGTATCACAATATATTATAATATGGTAAAGTTGTAAGCCCTGTATTGTGATATGCTTTAAACACATGGCTCTGTGTTGTTCTCCTTGTCTCCGCTCTTTTCATCAGTGCTTTAACCTGTGTCGTTTGTAGCGCTGCCCCCTCGTTACCTGTTCCAGGTGTTTCCTGTTTCCCTGTGTATATTTAGCCCCTTATGTGGTTGTCAGTTCTTGTACATGTTTTGCGTCTGTTAGGTTGTAGGTTTTCTGTCTCAGTATTATTCCATGTTTCTCTGTTGTTAGGTTTGTATGGTAAATTGTTTGTTTTCACCGTTAATTAAATCTATTACTCGGATCTGTGTCTGCCTCCGCATTTCCCTGCTACATACCTGACAATTGCTAAAACACAGACCTACACTGCATCAAGGTTTTGTCAACAAAATGTGTAAACTCTTTTTTTATTTTGTAAACATTCATTTACTAAGGCTCCAAGACACAGGACATTGTATGAAATAATATTGTATAAAACCAAAAATCTACCACATTACTGGACTGAAGAATATTTAGTGCATATGCAAACATAAACAAGTATACAAAAATACATTTAAAATGTTTCAGATAAAAAAAAACCCACAAAAAATACAATACAGCTGCTTTAAAAACAGAATGCTAAAATATTATCACACTATTAACCATAGAGATGTTACTGCAAATTATAAGATTTAAAGAGTTTTAAAGTTCACTTATAATAATAGAATAAGAGAATACAGAGACAAACATACTATAACAACATCAGTAACAATTATAATGCCCGCAATTAGCAAAGCTTTAAAAATCAGAATACAAAAAATGTTCCTATATATTTTTATGTATTTACTATATGGATAAAAGCATTGGGACACCTGCTCAGTCATTATTTCTTCTAAAATCCAGGATATAAAAGAGGTTATCCTGCTTTTGTTGTTTCTACTATCCAGAAAAGTCTTTTTTACATTCAGTGAAAAGACCCGTAGGACGTGAGATCAGAATGATGGATGATTGCAACTCCACCTCATCCCCAATTCCCAAACTCATCCCAAAAGTGCTGGATGAAGCTCCATGCTGGGGGACTTTATACCCCTCTAGCCCAAGCCTGGCATTAGGCATGGGGCCAAGAGGTTCATCTTTATCTGCTTTAGAGTCCTATCCTTCCAAAAAGCTTCAGGGACTAGTTAAGCTGTGTTTGTGCATTTGCATATCTGCAACTTAAAGTAGTAAATGTATTCATTAGCAGAAATGGCCACAAACATTTGAACATATAGTGTGAATAAACATCTTATAGTGTGAATAATCATCTTATTAAAACCATACCGTTTGAAGGAAGGCCCTGTGTTGTTCTCTCGTCATCTTTAATTCTCTCTATCTCTATTTATCTCTATGCTCTCTCATTCTCTGTGTGTATAATGTAAATCTGTGCATATAAAGAGAATTCTAAATCAGTGTCTTCTAAAAATGTCTTAAAACCTCAAAATCAGCTTCTTCACAAACATTTTCTCAGAAATCGTCTTCCCACAACACTGCAATATTTATCTTCTCCTGCTTGAATACATATCCCAAACCCCTGCCTATTTTCCACTGCCAATTTTGCAGATATAGAGCAGCAAGTGGCGAGGAGCTGCAGATTACTGAGGATTACTGTCTGCGCTAGTCAAGCATGCCAGTCTCCTGGGTGTGTAGTCATGCTGTTAATTGGGGACTGCCATTTAAAATCCATGCAATGTGTTAGCAGCAGGTTAATCCAAATAATTGTACCTCACTATGTTGAGCAATGTCATCCAATGAGAATCAGCATTTCTCTGGTTTGCTTTCAGATTAAACTCTTTAAAAGATTGATGGTTAGAAATCCAGTGTCAGATTAGCACATCCAGGAGTGAAGAAGCAATACAGTCTCAAGCCTCACTCACAGAAAGGACACGAAAAAAAGTAACCGTGCTACATCATCGCCTTTTTTTATCTGGGTATGTGTTACGGCTCACAATACTGAGAAGACTGACATTATATTTTCTGCAAAATGTATAAAAAGAAATACAGAAAGAGTCAATGATCCAACATGTTATTATATTAATAATGTATTCTGTGTATCAAAGACTGGAGTAAATAACTCAGATTGGGCAGTGGATGGTAACGATCGTGACCAGCGGCAACTGGCTCAAATTATCCATGAGAACAAACAAGCAACTCTAGCAGAAATATTGTCCATCCACCAAATAAGTCACAGTCTGGGATTTGTTCTACTGCACCATAAAATATTGTGCACAAACCATAAATTATATTAGTCAATAATTTAAACCGACACTTGCTGGCGTATTTATTGTATGCCAGAAACGGACTAAGCAAGGCTCTTCGCACTACTTTAAAATTCACTGATTTAAACTAGTTTATATAAAATTGTCTTAGTTTTAAAGTTATACTGGGGTTTGTAGTCACTCTGTAAGTTAATAAATATGTATAAAAATGTACTGCATATCGGTATCTGCAGATATATGCATGTGTAATATTGAATATCGGCATCGGCCCAAAATTCCCACATCAATGCATCCTTAAAAAAAAACAAAATCCATTGCTTTGTTTGGTTTAAAGATCTGAATGAAGCTGCCCAATTTTTTTTTAAAAACTGTAAAAGACAGAAATAATAAAGTCTTCATATATTAAAGAATTGTTTCATATTTATATGTATGCCTTTTCAAAATTAGGTCGTCTTTAGCTATTTACAATAACAAAGACTTCGATCGGGGTTACCCAAACTTTTGCATGCCACTGTGTACATTATGTAGCTAATGATATGAATATCAGGCTTGTCATTATTCACATGCTGCTTGTGCATCCTGTTCAAATATTACTTAAAAGCCAATGTCACTGACTTTCAATGACAAAATGCTCTTTAGAGAAAAATAAGATAAAAGGAGAAGAACAGTCAAAAATATTGACTGTCAGCTGAAATGTGACTGGAATTAAATCAGTGAACAAAGTGTGATAAAAAAAAATTGTGAATGTGAATGTTTTTCCCCAAAACTGCTGATTTTCATAACACTGTGCACTCCACACATATGTTCTGTACAGTGTCTGTATTTGGTTATGGTGACTGTTGTTTTTACATACAGAAAGAAAATGCTTTTATGAAAGATAGATTAACATGTCTGTAGTGTTTTTCAATCCAACTGCATTTCAAATTGGTCACTGAGGCTTGGGTCTTTCTACAAGGCTTGTTGGTTCATTTTTGTTTAGGCAGTGCAACCCTACTGCATAAATCTCACATATTTTACATGAATATAGGATTAATTGTGTTTGCATGACTTTAGTGGTGAAGGCTATAAGAGCATGTTACCTCTTACTGCTGATGACAAGGTATAGAAACACTATGTTAACCGAATACATCTATTTCAGTTCAGTTAAACTTTTATGAGTATAAAAAGTATAAAATATTTAACTCTGTGTGTCAGATCCAGGTGTAAATACCTAAAAATTAAAGCTGAAATGTTGGCCTTTTGACTCATATTTGTCCTTTAATATCAAACCCAATTATTTTCTACAGTAGAAATAAATGGATTGACCTCACTGTTCCAATACTTTTGGAGGGGACTGTAGAATAACAAAACAATAAGCAAATTTTGAACATAAATATATACAGTAGCATGTGCCCCTGGTCAAAAGCACTGCTCTTTTGAGGTTGAATAGTTTTACATAAAAAAATCAGAAAAGAATAGGACAGTATGGGCAGTGTAAATGATAAACTGAACAGTCTATAAGAGCATGTTACCACTTACTGCTGATCACAAGGTATATAAACACTATGTTAACTGAATAAATCTCTTTCAGTTCAGAGTATAAAAAGTATAAAATATTGGTTAAACTAATAAAATATAATTGACTCAGCTGATATAGCTGAGTTAGCTAGAGTTGTTATATAAAATCCATGTTGGTTTAACTAAAAAAGTGATCAGCATGAACACAACTTCTCTGAAAGTTTTAAAACTTTATTATGTGCCACCAATGAACATAGTTTCATGTAAATCCAACAAGCCTTTTTTTTCCATTTTCTTCAACACAGCAGCAAGGAATCTTGCAGTAGTATCAGCTGAAAGTAATGGGTTAAACTTTGTGCAGCAACAAAGTCTAGTCTCAAGCTGCCAAACGGAGAGTGCCGAGGTCTTAGTTTATCTTCATTAGTTTATATCAGTGGCGTAAGAGAAGCAGCGACGTCTCAACTGCTGAAGCATTCCTTATGTTCTGCGCTCAGCGTGTGGGTGGAGATGTAATGTCAGCAGCACAGTTTGTGTGGGACAGTAAAGAGTCAGACACACTCTACTTAGCCTGTCAAAGATAGCCTGTTAGATAACTCAAGAAGAAGATGCCACCAGGGGCCGCTTCCTCTTGAGTTTCTCCTCTTGTGGAAAATAAAAGTTCGGACTCAGGCATGCCGGCTGAGGACAGCTGTGAATATGTGTTATGACTGTATGTCGGGGGTTCAGTAGATGCTTCTCTCAGAGAGTAGGTGGCCAGAGGGGAGTCTAAGAAAACCAAAAGGTTTCTCAGTTATACCAAAAACAAGTCACCAGCTGTAACCTCAGTCCCCCAGAACTGGAAAGGTGATAAGAATGCTGAGATAATGATACTGATACAGTCCCCTCCAAAACTGTTGGGACAGTGAGGCTGATCCCTTTAGATTCACTGTAGACTGAAAATAGAAAGCACTCTGGTTTTTATATTGGTTTCTCCTCTAACTATAAATGCACAGTCTGCACAGATAAAACCCAAATCTGAAACTGAGTGTAGACATTCATCCCTCATTATTGTTTGAATAATCAATGTAACAGGACACACCTGGGCAATAAATCACACCTGACTGTCATATAATTCAATACTTTTACTCATAAGAAAAATGGGTGGGTTCAGACAGGAGGTTCTATCTTTTGAACTGTGTATCAGATCCAGGTGTAAATACCTAAAAATTAAAGCTGAAATGTTGGCCTTTTGACTCATATTCGTCCTTTAATATCAAACCCAATTTTTTTCTACAGTAGAAATAAATGGATTGACCTCACTGTTCCAATACTTTTGGAGGGGACTGTGGAATAACAAAACAATAAGCAAATTTTGGACATGAATATGTAGTATTGTGCAAAGGTTTAGGCACCCCTGGTCAAAATCACTGCTCTTTTGAGGTCTATTGGTTTTATATATATAAAAAAGAAAACAATAAGAACAAATGGGCTATGCAACTAATAAAAAAAGAACAGTGCTTCTTCACATTCCCTTTGACTTTTATTTCAGTGACTTTTATTTCACCAACAAACATTTTAATGAAAAAAAAGGCTCTCATCAGGACCGCCACATGAAAGGAAGACCAAGAGTACCTCTGTTGAACAGGATAAGTTCATCAAAGTTATCAGCACCACAAACTGCACGTAACAGCACCCCAGATAAGAGCACATAAATGCTTCACAGAGTATTTTGGTGTGTTTAACACTTTTCTACATAATTCCTTATGTGATCCTTCATAGTCTGGATGGCTTTAGTGTTAATTTACACTAAATGAGAGGGTATTTCCAAACTTTTGACTGGCACTATAAATCCATTCCTGCATTTAACCTCTTTTACACACTCCAAAAAATGTCAGTAAAACATTTACCACGTTATAATATTGCCATTATTTCT
Source organism: Astyanax mexicanus (assembly GCF_023375975.1). Lineage (NCBI taxonomy): Eukaryota > Metazoa > Chordata > Actinopteri > Characiformes > Acestrorhamphidae > Astyanax > Astyanax mexicanus. The sequence continues at coordinate 40,284,651 of NC_064414.1, read as the reverse complement.
TACAACACCTAACAGATGTTTTGGCACAGAGTATACCAAGAGATTGAAAGTGTTTGCTGAGATATTTTTGTCCCATTCTTCCTGCAAACTTATCTTAAGGTGTAAAATAGAACAGGGTAATTGTCGCATTTTTCGTTTCAAAATTGTTCACGCATTCTCTATAGGGGACAGGTCAAGAATGCAGGTAATTATGACAAAGCACATTTAAATAGATCAGTATTCAAAGCACAGTAACACAAATGTTTAATTCTAAGAGAAACTGGAAAATGCTTATGGAAAAATAGAAACATTGACTGTTTTTGTCCATAAATTGCCAGAAATGTCTTCAAGTGGTTCCCAAAAGAAAAATCGTGATTTGAGAAAAATGTATAGTAAGGGTATTTTTACAGAAAGCAATCCTGGTGCAACAATATTATACATTTATATATATATATATATATATTCTAAGCTACCAGTATATAAAAGGTGAGAAATACAAGACAAGAAGAGCTGTTTTTGGCTGTAAATGCTAATTATTTTTTGTTTAAAAATTAACATTCTTTACATTCACACAAACAAGCCTACAGTAGAGGTGAGGTGCCTGTGGGCATTCTACACAAAACAATTACAACAAGCCCAGCAGCAAGAATGTCCTGCTTATCCCCAGTGCATAGCTGCATGAGAAATAATATAAGGCAGCGTGTATTACTGGAGACGGGGAATGTGCTCACTCAAGCGCACTCTTTACATTGATGCTTTGATGTTTATGGAGGCTTATATGAGCAGCTTCATGAAGAGGTCAAGCATCCAATTGGCATGTTTTCTGCCCTCTGCCTTTTTAGCTTAGCTTGGCAGAGTATAAAAGTGGCAGACAATTAGGTTATGTTGTGTTAGTGGACATCAGTGTGAGTGTTTTCCGAAGTGGCACTAATGAGCAAATGAGCAGAGCATATACAAAGTGCGAAATGGTATTTCAATAAGATGTAAAAAAAAAATTATATATACAGCTGTGGAAAAACATTAGGAGACCACTTCAGTTTCTAAATCAGTTTCTCTGATTTTGCTATTAATAGGTATATGTTTAAGTAATGTTGTAAAAAAGAAAATGAAAGGTGGGTTTCCACCCACCCCTCATCCGGGGTACAACTCCCCTACGTATTCGTTTTGATAGAGTCTCAGACAGGTGGAGTGAAGTTGAAAGCAAACCAAGTATTTATTACTGAATTCAGGAGAACCATACACACAAGGCGGTTAACAGCCGTCCCAGCATAAGTTCTGACCCCCTCTGATCTGACTCCATGTTTTATACCCCAAATGACGTGAAACCTCCTGATGAGGCGTTGCTAAAATCCTCTCATGTTAGTATGCATAATTTCACGTGTTAGTAATCCGTTTCACGTGTCTGACCAGACCACTAGTGTTTGGCCTTGACTGTGTTCTTCCAGAACTGAACATTGTGGCATTATCTGTGTATCTTTGAAGCAGCGGTTTTAGGGAGGCACCCACACAGCGTAGGCCGCTTTGATCTAAGAGCCTCCTCTGTAGCAATTTAGTCTCGTACCGAGTGTACCAGTCGAGTTCATACAGAGTGTACCAGCCGATGATTGATGGCCATTAGTTAGGGTCATGCAGTGAACGAAATGCCTCAAGCATGAGCTACCCTAGTCACACAATAGATTTCATATGTTATATGCTAATGTGTTAATAACGCGTGGTTCGCGTGATTATTGTGATTATTGGTTAGTCTTCTATCTGAATGTGTATAAAATACAATGTGAGTATTGGTTAATGCATATGAAATACAAGGTTTCACACCATTATGTAATTATAGATGCTAAAGTTAAGTAATCATAATTAAAGATATTTGTCAATACACCCAAGGTATAATAAACAGTTACTCTTCAGTAAAATGAACATTGTTGTTTTATTCTATTAAGTACACACAATGGAATTTCTCCCAAACTGCAGAAAATGAGAAATGGCTGAAATAACAAAAAAGATTCAGAGCTTTCATATCTTTCTCAAATAATGCAAAGAAAACAATTTAATAATTATAAAGTTTTAAGAGTTTAGAAATCAATATTTGGTGGAATAACCCTGGTTTTTAATCACAGTTTTCATGCATCTTGGCATGTTGTCCTCCACCTTCTTGTTTGTGTTGGCCATTAAGGTTATATCAGCTGCATACCCAAAATTCCTCAGCTGTATAGGTTAGAGTTATATTAAATTTATGTTAAAATTAGTTTGACAACTAGATTCAGATTAAAAAATTGCACTGGCTGCTTTATGGCATTCTTCATACAATGTGTTTGATATTTGCCGGTCTGGGTTGCATTAATAACTCATACAGCACAATACCATAATACCAATACTGGACAGACTGGCCGAACAGCCAGGTCTTGCTGGTCAATCGACTTTATAATACTGGTCATGCTGTTCAGTGGGCTTGGCCTTGCTGATCATGCTGGTCAACCATCATGAATAGCTTGGACTTGGTTATCTAGCTTGGTCAGCAATCAACCAAACAAACATACTGTAAATTAAAATACAGTATGTTTTTTTCTGTTGTGCATATGCAAAAGAGAGAAACTATAATTGCACTTATTGTATGAATTCTGAAATGGTCTTGCATATGCACAAATTCCTCTTGAGAGCAAGGTGGGTTCATGTTTTGCATTTGGCCTGATGATAAAGTACAGAGAAAGTGTGAGGGTTAATATTTTATTTAAAGAGATTACGGAGGAAAAACGTGAAAGACAGAAACATGATGATACACTATATCCAATTATTCTGATAAATTAAACTACAAAATTTATTGAAATTGATTGAAACTCTACAAGATTCTCCCACGTTGCAATTAGTAGAGTGTACTGTATATGAGGAAGCAGAAGAGAGACAGAGGCAAAAAGAGGGAGCAATCAAAAGCCAGAGAGCTTACCTCCGTTCAGTCAAGCATGTCTCACACCCAACGGGAATCCATCACAAAGCCAAATGTCACCGCAAGCACTCTAAAACCCGATTCTAATCAAAATTTACATCAAAGAACAAATCTCCATCCATTACATGGTTTTGTTTATGGCTGTAATTTGTTGAGGCAGATTATGGTTAACAGTCCAGAAAATCAACTCAATGGAAAACAACTGTTTTATTTGTGCTGCACTGGGTGAGGTATATATAAACAAACTCATTAATCAGTATGACACTGCACCGAAAGCAAAACAACATCACGGCGGCCTCAAAGCAACGCAAAATGAGTGATAGCAGGAGATCAGAAACTTATTTAGAGGCCAAGCTGTGCGAATGTCAGTAGTGGAGGTTGGGTCACTTTATTGTGAAAAAAAAAAAGTTTTTCGAAATTAGCTGCAGTGCAGGCCTGTTCCACAGATGCTAAAATGGACAGAAGAATCTGTTTATAAAATAATGAAGTTGTTGTGGCTGATCTATGTCTCATTTGCCTGATGTTTTGCAAGCTCTATAGATTATAAAAGAATGGAAACACTGGTAATACTGAGAAAATTTCTTATTAAACTAACAAGGTTATACTTATATATCACCTTTTCGAAGAGCCTTTATAAAAGGACTTCATAATCAACACTCCACATAACCACAACCACAAATCACATTTAGCACTAAACACACACACATCACATTAAACACTCAACACATGCATACAGCGGCAAGAAGACCCAGAAGAGAGTACCAATCCAATCCCACATCCCACAGCTCGCACATATACACAGTAGAGCTGGGCGATATGGCCCAAAAAGTAAATCTTCGTTTTTTTTTTTTTTTATCCGATTTTCGATTTAAATCGATTTTTTCCCCTACTAAAAATCAAATTAAAAATGATTAAGAAATTGTTAAAAACTAGTTTTTATTTCTTTAGTTTTAACTTAAATGTCCCTTTTGTGGTTAAAGTGCAACCAGAAACAAGCAAAAAAAATAACAATTGTAAACTGGGAGAACATCTAGTTACTTTTAGAAAGCTTTCTCCAACATAGTTTAGGTACTGACACAATGCACCCTCAAACTTAAAAAATAAATAAATAAATCTACCCTTAAAAAACAAATAGAAATAAATAAAATGGTGGCCTTTTTGATAAAACTTACAAAATAGAAAAGTACAATTTAATATGCTACTAAATAGAGTTTTCCCCATTGGGCTTAATTTGCATTAACTTGCGTGCGGCAGGGAGGGAGAGAAGGGCGGGTCTAAGCTCACTAAGCTCACACCGGAGCCCACAGGAGAGAGTCTGTGGTGAAAATTAAAACTCAGAGAAAATCGATTTTAATAAAAACACATCGTCCTTAACTGTAAATTCGAATTAATCGATAAAATCGATTAATCGCGATAAAATTGATTAATCGCCCAGTTCTAATACACAGTTACCATTTTTCTGGTAAATATAGAATAGCCGATTAACCCGATCTCCATGCTTCTAGGACGTTTTCTATGGTCCGGATCAGTTGATGAGTTTGTTTACTTGGAGTGTTTCTCCCTCGGTTTTGTCTGGTTTCACACAAGCATAAACCTAAACGCACTAAAACACGCACACCATTAAACCACACAAGCACAATGTCTCCTCTGATTGGTCAGAGCTTTCTGACGCATGAGCAAGAAAGTGAGAAGAAAATAAAATGAGAAGATTCTGTGTTCCAGCGGGTATATCTGTTCAGTGTAAAGCTGCTTTAACACTGAATTCTGAAACGATGCACTTTCTAACGCAGTGTTTTCATTGAGACGTGCAGCGCAGATGTGAAGGTAGTAAACAGAGTCGTATGGCTGCGAGTAGTGAACGCAGCACAGACTGTGCGTGTAAACAGCATGAAGCAGAAGCAGCATGTGTTCATAGCTGTGGTAATAAGCATTATCTGGTTAATATATCAGATTAAACTTTGCCATTTCAGCAGTTTAGATCAAATAAAGGGAGTATATTTTATAGCTGGGTCAGATCGAGAGAGTTCATTTGGGACTTTTGAGCCGCACCTGAGCGAGATTAATGTTTTCTCACCTGCTCAATTTAAGCACATTAAGTTAAGGATACAAACAAAACAGAATTCGTTGTAATCAGGCCAAATAGTGCTGGTGTGAAAACGCCCTTAGACAGTGGTAGGAAACCAGGCAACATGGAGAACATGGAAATTCTACCCAGGTAGGGACTTGAACCCATGACCCCAGTGCTGAAAGGCAAACATGCAAACCACCAAGCCACCGTGCCACCTAAAAAAAATGACTGCTGTCAGCATTCAGACTGCTCTGCTGTATCAACAGAAAGCACAGTTGAATACTGATGAGACAAAACAGCTGATTACTCATTCATTTGTAGAACTATTTAAAAAAATCTATGTACAAGCTAAATTTAATTGTCAGCACATGCCGCAAGCTGTTACCACTTCCCTGGGAAGGTTGCCATGGTAATAGCTCAGACATATTTCAAAAGTTTAGAGGGAATACGAAATTTCCTGACATATTGAGGGTAATTCAGAGCAATGGAGGCTTTGAACATTTTGGATCAATCCGTCACAAACTTCACAGTAATTGCCAATTAGCTTAGCCACGCTGCATCTATTTGAACAGAACAGTGTGATAACAGAGGTTATCTGGTGAAGAGAACTTTGAGGTGCACTTTAATATACTGCATTTCTTGCTAATTGGATATGCTGAAATTGTGAAAGGTGTAGGACCTGGATATCCAACCTCCACCCTGCACTTTACTTACAGTACATACATGGCTGTAAAACATCACAACATTTTATTACAATATTTCTGTCATAATGACTAAGCACCTATTAATTTTGAGAATATTCTACTGCTACAAAATAGATAACATCTTATATAGTACAACTCTTTTTAGCATTCAGCAGAAACAAAACAAATCTGTAAATGTTTGCCTGTTGGGTAAACTTACCAAGACTCTTCAAAAATGGGCAAATAACTAATTAGCCCAAATCAATCCGCATCCACTCATCCTAAACCCAGGTGAGCAAACACTTTGCTCACCTCAATTAATAAGGTGAGACCCATCTCATCTGCATGTCCATCTAGACTCCATTTTATAAATACAGTGGTTTTAGAATTTACACAGCTTTAAAGGATAAGACTTTTTGTGTTACTGGGAGGCAAACTATTGTCTTTTATCTGGTTCTTGTACGACATACTCAAAGGGTTCTGCTAATTCCAGCTTAGTTTGACTCCTACACAACCAAGCAGGGGTCAAGTTATGCAGACAGATGAAATGGCTTGGGCCTCGTGAGATAGCCCCGAGCGCTGGATCCGACATCATTAATGTTAATAAGTGGCTAATCCAAGGCTCCAGCAGTGCTGGAGCTTCCCACTCACAACTGGCCGACTGAATTGAGATGTAGTCCATGTGTCTGTGTGTGGACACGCGTGGGTGTATGTGAAGTGCATGAGCGTGAGAAGCTTGTACGATTTCAGTTTCTTTTAGTGAAACCTTGGTTGAAATCTTTGTTGGGAACCCAGAGGGACGATATGCTGTTTGTGCAGCAGTTTCTCTGTAATGTCTTCAGTAGCTTTATATTTATATTGCTCTATATTTGATTTACCGCTGGTATGAAGGTGCAGTGTCGCTGTGTGTGTGTGTGTGTTTGTGTGGGAAATTACACCCAACGCCCTGCCCTGTGCCACTGTGATTTATGGCATGGTTACCAGACTACAGCTATATTTTATAAAATGCTCACCTCTTCACCCTTAATCCAATGTTCAGTGTGAAGGCAACCAGCAGTGTTGATGCAGTGCTGTGTAGGTTCAATATCTGTTTTCAGGCTGATGTTTGGGTTGAATGCATGTGTGGCTACATCTGTAAAAGCCTTCTGAAAGCTTCTAAAATAAAACTGTCTAGGGATGCACAGAAATATTTTTTTAAAAATTATAGCGAAACCAAAGCCAAACAAAATTATACTGTATACTGTACTGTTTTGCTTTTTTTTAAAGATACTGAAAATAAATTGATTTTTAACTATAATTTAAAATTTAAAACTATAATTATAATTTAAATTGATCCACATATTGCTGGCAAATATATACAAAAATCAGCATTTCAGTATTACGATATCTTATGTGGTAACTTGTTATTATGAAATACTATGTCCTAAAAAAGGAGTGTTATGTGATTAGGAAATAAATCTCACAATTATGATATAAACATCTTGTACTTATGCCCCTAAAACAATATGTTGTAATTATAAAATACACATATTCTAATTTTGAGAAAGTGTCTAATAAATGGGAGATATTAAAAGATACTTGCATAATATTATATTATTTCATTATTACGACATGATATCATAGTTATAAGATGTTTATTTCATAATTACATTTGTCATTTTTCTGAGATACTATTGTTATATTGGCAGTTTGTCCAATCTACAAATCTCATAATTACAAGATGTTCATTTAAAAATTATAAGATACTTTATGTCCAACTTACAACATAACATAATTTTTGTCACATATCACGTAATCACAAAATACATTCTCATAATTTTCTTCATTTTTTTATAATGATAGCATAAGATCTTGTTATGATGACATACAGATAATAATGCATATTTGATAGTAATATAATTTCGTAACTTTTGGGAAATCGCAATTACAAAACTCGGCAGGGGGCTTTCATTCTGAAATGATGGATGCAGACAAAGCAGCCGGCCCTTGGCAAAGCTGAAGAGAATTAGCTGCAATGCTAACAGACTGATTCAGGCAGGTTAAAAGCCAAAATGCTAACAGACACAGCTGGCCTGAAGTGGTTTATTCACAGTGCTAACAGTTTTTTTTCTTGAGCTGGATTACTTGCTCGTTGTTGATGACAGGTTGAAGTCCCTATGCCTGTCCTCTTACAGCCGTGTTGAAACTGAAAGCCCACGTCTCTTAATAGCTTTATGTTCGTCTTTTTGGCTCGGTTTCGTTTCTTGGAATCTTGAAAGTGCCAACTCTTTCAAAAGAAATCCTAAAGGAAACACTAAAATATGACTAAAAATAAATTAACCATTGTTTGGCATAAATTATTAAGTTGTTTCGGTTGCCAAATGTTCTATGCATCCCTAATTCTGCCCAGCTGTAAGAATCTGCTCCTGCTTTTACTGGTTTTAATCTTTTCAGGCTTTGTTCTTTTCTTGGCGTATGACAGGAGGGATGGGTAAAAAAATGAAACACTGCACTCTCTGAGATGAAGAGAGCAGATAGAAACATGAGAGAAAAGTACTATCCAAGGACACACACATACAGATGCAACACACACCTCAAAGTAGCCTTCTTCTAGACAAAGCCATGAATGTGGACACATAAGATGCCCTTGGCAGGTTTTAATGCATTAGACATTAGATCTCAAAAGTTCACCACTCTCCCTGAGCAGACGGCCTGCGGCATGCTCTCCCACTTTTTCTGTCATGTATGGTGGCTTACTGTCATGCATGGTGCATGCAGGCTGCGGGGAGTGGCTGAGATAAATCTGTTTCTGTGCCTTCAAGCACAGAGCTTGTGTTTTTTTTCTGTATGCTTCTGGGTCATGGCTGCTAAATCATGTCTGGAATAGTGCATGATGACTAACACAGGGTTATACAGCCCTGTAGCCCCTTTCCAGATTGAGTTCTAATATGGCACATGATTGCAGACATCTACATTAGTCATATAACACCTTACAGTAGACTTTTTTCACATTAAACCCAACTATTACTGGGCTCTGTTTTCTTTTTCTTTTTTGTGCAGATAGTTCAGATTAGACATGTTTGAATCTCAGACCATTGCCTAGCTCTGTAATTATTCCTCTATGAAAGAGGTTTCACAAACAAGTAAATTTTACCATTGGTATTAGGGCTGAAGGATATTGGCGAAAACTTGAAATTGCAATATTTTGTTATGTAATATATTTAATGATTTTTATTCAGATGCTTATTTTTTTATTGATTTAATTTTATTTAGTTGGAAAGACCAATTAATTATCCAGCCCGTTCATTAGGACTCTCCCTATCGCTAGTAATGCCACAACACTAGGTGGGTTAAGACTAGGGGTGGGCAATACAGAAATATCATGATATTAAACATCCATATTGTGATAATAGGGCTGTTCTGTCTTAAAAGTAGTCTATTATTTACTGTGAAGCTTTAGGTTTATTTATTATATAATTGTTTTAGTTTGCAGTTTATATGCATGCACTAAATATTCTGCAATATTATTTGCTGCATTATATTATTTTATGCTATATTATTTATTTTGCCACATTATGATTATACTGCTATACTATTATACTATATTCCTGAAATTAATTATTTTTCTGTTTTCCTATATCGCCAAGTATATCGTTATCGCAAAAATACCCTGAAATATCGTGATATTATTTTAGAGCCATATCGCCCACCCCCTAGTTAAGACTAGCACATGCCTCATCTGATACATGTGAAGTCAGCCCTTGCCTCTTTTCTAACTGCCACTGGGTAGCCAGCATGCTCAGAGGAAAGCGTTACTCCAGTAAATCAACTAACAGACATGTCTGCACTGACCGACATCACCTTGGAAGTGACTGTGGAATAAGAGAATCATTTACCCACTCAGACAGAGTATCGCTAATTGTGCTCTCTTGGACTCTGGCTGCTGATGGTAAGCACCATATCCCAGGATCATAAAAAATACAGGTATTTTTTAATAGATTTCTCCAGAATCTGAAATCCGTTTTAAGCCCCAGTTTCTCAATTCTGCGTATGTTCTCCGTATGATATACTGTGCAGCTATAGTTAGCATCATTCAAAAGCCAAAAAGAGTTACCTGGAATTGCTTTCTTGCACTCTCAATGAGTTTGAGAGCATTAGTTGTGTTGTGAAGAGGTAAAGTGGGTATACAGTGAATAGCTCTTTTTGAGTAATGTTTGAATCCATATTATGGCAAGAACTTCTCAACAAAATAAAGAAAATATAATGTTAAGAAATAAAGGTCAGCCAATCCAAAAAATGGTTCTGTAAATGCATTACAACAATGATTTAGCTTGTTATTATTATAAATATTATTATTATTATTATTATTATGTCTGAATGCAATGAACCCAAATTAACTTTAAAAGAAACAAACAAAGAAGATAAATGTATGATATCCAGTATACAAAGCAGCCAGGCTGGAGAGACACAGCTCAGAGTCAGATACACTTATTATTTAATTTGGACACCTCTCGAGTGCATGCTGTTATTTATTTACCAAGGTGCAAAGTAAACAAAGCAATGCAGTCCAGCAGTGCGGCCTGAGTCTCTGACAGCTCATCTGTCACATATTCCAATTAAAGGCCGACCAAAGAAAAACACTATGCACTACCGAGATTCATAATAAGTCTAGCACCAACTTTACTGCATTACATTTACACCTTAGTCCTTCTGAGTCCATCTGAGCCAGTACAATCTCTCACATCTAGACAGGCACTGCCTGACAACCTGTGAGGCTAAGTTTTCTAAGTTGCTGGAAGGGATGACAGATGCTGAATGATGATAAAGTCAGAGAGAGAACAAGAGAGAGACTGTGTGTATGTGGGAGTGTGTGTGTGTGTGTGTGTGTGTGTGTGTGTGTGTGTGTGTGTGTGTGTGTGTGTGTGTGTGTGTGTGTGTGAGTGTGTGACAGAGAGAAAGAGAGCCTTTCAGTAGTGAAAAGCAAATAAAAGGCCACTATACAGGTCTGGAAACAACTAAGACACCACTTAAAAATGATGAGTTTCTTTGATTTCACCAAATTGAAAACCTCTGGAATATAATCAAGAGGAAGATGGATGATCACAAGCCATCAACCCAAACTGAACTGCTTGAATTGTTGCACCAGGAGTGGCATTAAGTTATCCAAAAGCAGCGTGTAAGACTGGTGGAGGATGCATGAAAATTAGTTTAAAAACCAGGGTTATCCCAACAAGTATTGATTTCTGAACTCTTAAATCTTTATGAATACAAACTTGTTTTCCTTACAATGTTTGAGGTCTGAAAGTGCTACAATTTCTTTGTGAATTTGACCATTTCTCATTTTCTGCAAAAATAAATGCTCTAAATAACAATATTTTTATTTGGAATTCAGAAGGAAAGCTGTCCGTAGTTTATAGAGTAAAACAACAATGTTCATTTTACTCAAACATAAACCTAAAAACAGCAAAATCAGAGAAACTAATTCAGAAACTGAAGCAGTCTCTTAATTCTTTCCAGATGTTCTTTAAGTATACATCACCCTACACATTTTGATAATTGTCTGAAATAATCCATCACTATATTAAAACATAAATAAATCCAAGAGATAATGACAGTAAGTAAGTTCACACAGGACTACATGAAGACGAAGAACAAATGTGACCTGCCATCATAAGAAACTGAACAAGACACCAGATCTTAAACTATGATCTTGGTGCTGAACATGGCGCCTCTATACACAGATATGTTAATCGTCTCAACCAAGACACAAGCAGAACCCTATTTTGAGTCTATCACAGTTTGACAAGTTGATACATGCATTCCTTCTGGGTAATGAACTTATTTATATTTGTATCATTTATTACGTGCATCTTATAAAACATGCTTTTATCATAATATTAATAGGTTTGTGTTTATCATCATTATTGTCTATGAGTGTAAGTGTGTTTTTAGGAACGTCATTTGAGTTTTGCTGGGATTATATGTTGCGGGCAGAAAGTGAAAGGGTTACATCATGTTTGAATCTGTCCTAAACTACCCCATCATTCTCCCTGCATGTGCCGCAGGGCACCGCTGGCTTTGACTGGCTGTCTGCAGAAGGGCATGTGGCGATGGGGATTGCTCTGCATGGCAGTGGAACAGTGGCATGGTCTATGTCGTTTTCCACACTTTCTGGTGAGACACTTAGCTGCGCATGGACACAGTAGACTGAACCACCCTGAATACAGCACAGGACTAATGCATATCTCTATATTTTATAATCTGTCTTCCATTGCTGGTTTTTCTTTTGTCACATCTTTTTCACTTAAAATCATTCCACTTTCCCAAACAGCAGCAGCTGAACAAAGTTAGCCAAATAGAAAGCAAACAGCAGAGCTTACCTGTTGAAAAGGATGAAAACAAACAGCGTGAACCAGGAGGGGATTAGAGTCATCATTGCAGGAGGAGAGCAGCTGTCTGCTAGGGTCTATCTAGAAGAGAAAGCAAAAGAAATGCTAAAGGAATCGTTCATTCTTCTTTGTGATTTTTTTATTTTTCAATAGAACTTGCTAATATTATGTGTGAAATAGCCTTCCTGGCCACCACATTCTGCTTGGTTACTGATTTCTCCCCTAAAAATAATATATATCATCTAATACAAGTTTTTGAACAAGGCAATATCATAAAATGCATACATGTGCACTACCGCTAACAACCTTGGGACCACTGTAAAATGTTATTTTTTTAATGGAAACACGCATTAGATTAGGAGATATAGCAAATAAACGGGACACACAGACATTGTCAGTGTAAGAAATACTGATTTTATTGAAAATGACTGTTAAAATTTTGCATTCCTCAACTTTTGCAGAAATTACAGCCTGGCAGGCCCTAGGCATTCTAGCTGTCAATTTTGTTGAGGATCTCCTACAACATGGATTGGCATGATGCAGTCTTCCTCCGGTCAAGCTCTAGAGACTATGCTGGCCACCCCATTACAGTCAGAATTCTGGCATACTCCTTATTTCTTATATATTGCTGACACATTTGGAAGTGTGTTTTGGGTCATTATCCTGTTGTAGGATGAAATTGACATGTACTGGAAGAAGAACTGAGAAAATAAGCTTCATACATAGGAATGGAGGGAATCTCATGCAGAAAAATAACGAATTTCACATTCTACTATAGTTAAGTAGGTTACAGTTAGTAATAGGGGTCAGGATAATGCCTAAATTATTCTTAGGTTTTAGTTGAGATGTACCATAGGTTAAGGTTAAGACAAAACTTTATATGTTGCTTAGGGGTGTGCCATATCGTATCATACGTGATGATATCGTCAACATGTTTGAATATCATGAATGATATTATACCCTGAAATATCGTGCCACTTCACCCACCCCTAATTATCACATCAGGGTACTACTTTTTACTTTTTGCAGTTTTTAGTAAAAGAAAAATATATCGCTATCCTGAAAATACCATGAAATATCATGATATTATTTAAGGGCCATATCGCCCACCCCTAATGTTGCTTTATAATATTAAATGTTCTGATTCCTCTTGTCTGAGTTGTGTCTGTAATTTGTGTCGAACTAAATTCAGTACATATTGTACAAATTCTGAAATATGAAATTTAGCTGCATAAGATTTATTGTTCTTATTGCAGTGTGGCTATTTCCCTGACATTATATATTGTGCAGACCTTCTTGAAAAGTTGTTTCAAGGCCCAGAAGCAGTTCCTTGGGGTTCCCTATGGGGTGATTTGAAAAAAAAAAAAACTTTGGACACCTTTTTTGAACAGTGTCCATGAGCTTCTTTTGCCAGCAGCTACAACAGACATAAGTGAAAATGCCCAAATAGATCTTCACAAAAGTTGTTTCTAAATTTCCTCTCCCCAGTGGGCATCACAGCTGTCGTAGGCCTTCTGTGGACTCATTTCTCTGTTGAGAACAGCATCTTCTACTTCATACCTCAGGCTTCTTTCCTGTCTGGCCTGGCCCTCAACTCAGCTTGTGCCAGGAATGAAGCTTGCCGTGTTCACAAAAATCAGAGCACAACATGTAATAGGGCTGCAACTAATGATTACTATGGTGGTAAATTAATCTGACAATTATTTCTTCAATTATTTGATTTGTCTTGCTCTATCTACTTTGATTTTTTTAATTTAGGATAAATGAAGTATCTATCTATCTATCTATCTGTCTGTCTGTCTGTCTGTAACCTGTCTTAACATAATGTAACAAAGTAACCACAGCAAAAATAAAAGTGCAAGTAGGCTTTAAATGAAGATTAGTCAACAACAAAATTCTGAGTAGACCAATTTTTATAATCAACATTGTTGATTAAGTTGACATTTTGTTGCAGCCCTATCATGTAGCATACCATCTGCAGTTTCTAACTAAAAAAAAAACAAGAGCAGATAGACAGAGCAGATAAGAATTAGGCAAGGAGTATAAATCAGTATGCCCCTCCTGGTCCAAGACCTTCATTTCACAGCTTTGTGAACTATATCATGTCATCTGGGTAGTTATATTTAACTGCAGCAGTTAAAGTCTCATAAAATTTAAGAATTTTATAGCCATCATTTTAATTTCTGTTTAGGTAAGTGATTAGAAAAATGTCAGACTTGACTTGCTGTTGAATTATGCATGAACTGAAAATTTACAACTCTTTACAACTTAATGGAGCACGTTCGAACATTAAATATGGCAGAGCAAAACAAAACATAAAAAAGTTAAAACAGAGACATCAGGGAATGATGAAATAACTTTCCTAACGACTCCTTTATTAGTGTTTTTGGATTGTGGAAGCAGGGCACCAACATGTTGCTGTTTCCTCCCAGGCTTCAAACAGGCCATTAATTAGAGCACTCCCTCGCTGGGCTTCTGCAAAGCAGCTGGACAGTTCCAGCGCCCAGAGATAGCTGTCTGTCATCCTGACCCACATGTACAATCCCTTTCACTCTGTACTACTCGCTTATACATACATGCTCGAACACACACAGGCAACCATCCACCATCATTATCTAACGCTCTCCAGAGATCCTCGTGTCTCCAGAGCCACAGCTTTCACAGTTTAGGCTTCTCCTTGATTTAACATGGCCTATTATATGCTCTCCCTGAGGTCCACTTACAATGTTTGTGTGGCTTTAAGTAGCAGAAACAGTTGAAAAAAAAAAACTGGGCAGAATAAACTGGCAAATCCTGTGATATCCAAAAAATCAATGAGCTTTATTTCCATACGGGGCTATTACTGTGGAGTGAACAGTACACTGTGACAGTTTAAAAGTGATTACACCAAACCCTTTAGCAAATCATATTCACACACACAAAGACACACACACACACACACACACACACACACTACAGCAGAGATTTTATGTAAAAGCTAAATATAAAGTGTCTATATGTATTCTGCCAAAACTTTTTGTTAGATGACCAATTAAAGTACATTTAATGAATTAGATATTGCCTAGGCTAAGTTTATCTTCTTTTAGTCATTGTACTCTTCTTCCATCACTGTTGAAAAGGTGCCATAAACAGATATGATACACAACTTGTATGTATGAGGCCCATTTTCAACTATTTACTATGCCTATATTCTGTTTTAAAATACAAATAAGCTGATAAAATAAAAATCACATATTGAAGCCAATTGTGAGAAAGGGTTAATGTGGCCAATTGCAAGTTTTTCTCCTCTGCATCTTCTCTGAAAAGTGGCAGCATGGGAGCCTCAAAACACAACTCTCAAATGACCTGAAAACAAAGATTGTTCAACATCATGGTTCAACAAAATCTCAGATAATCAGAGGAGAAGGATGGTGAGAACAGTCATGGTCAACTCATAGACCTCCAGAGCTCCAAAGACCTACATCACCTTTTCAGCGCACTTTGCACAAGGAGAGGCTGTATGGAGAGGGTAATGCAGAAGAAGACTGAGCACACGCCACAAACAGAGTTGCTTGAGGTATGCTAAAGCACATTTGGACAGTTAGTTGAGGACTAACTGACAAAAAGAAGGTAAAAGACTGGACTATAACAATAACATTACAGGGCTGGTGTCACAACCAATTGGGGTTTATAATAAATTGGCTGAACACAGCTACAGATCGCAGTAGGGGTGGGCGATATCGCCCTAAAATAATATCACAATATTTCATGGTATTTTTGCGATAACGATACTCTTGGTGGTATGACAAAACATCTAGATTGAAATGATTTTAAGAATACACTCAACAAAATAAATAATAATATAAATAAATTGTTTTTTTGTATATGATATGATGTCACACCCCTAACTGAGATATTGAAAAAATACATGGATTTTCATCAGATTTGTAACAGAAGTCAATGGTCTAGAACAGGGATCACTAATAGGCGGACCGTGGTGCGGGTCCAGACCCAGAGGTTGTCCAATGCGGACTCAAACTGATAAACAACAGAGAAGGACTGAATTCTGACAGCGTTCATTTAAAGCGTCAGAATTTTTCTTGTCTTTACGGTATACACGCTCTGCGGTGCAGTAAACTCACAGACCAATCACGTGTGGTGTAAAATCCTCAAACGCTCTGCTCTGCCAATCAAACCTGTGCAGACCGCTGCCCTAGCTAGTGAATTGTGAAGCAGCCAGGAATAAACGCCTTTATAAAGAGATATGGAGCCCGAGAACTAGCGGAAAAAAACGAGAACGGGCGGAAACCAAAGACACGCAGAACGTGAGAGAGACACAGGTGGAGCAATGTACACAAAATCTGTTTAGAGAGGCATTTTATTAGTATTATATATTTTTTTCATCATAGTTCAAACAACCTCATGGGTCAGATATAAAAACAGAAAAAAATAGCACCCTGATGTGATAATTAGGGGTAGGTGATATGCACAATATTTCAGGGTATATCAATAATGATATATAAAAAAAATTGGCGATATTATTGCATACGATACGATAAGGCACACCCACAACCCCGTTGCTCCTTTGCACCTGTATGTCAGTTGTACAGCAAAAATCATCCAGACAGATGTCCGATACAGGTCACATTACAAAGGTTGTGTAGACAGCCAAAAACTTTACATCAGATTTGGGCAGAAAATCAGATTTGGGCTATTTTCACCTGCAGTGTAAACTTACGATAGTCTTTGAGACACCAAATAAAAAGCATATGTGCTCAAGAAACAAACACTGTGGATGAAGGATGGCCTTTTTAATTAAGGCAGACTCAAATAAGATTATATGCAGATTAGAGTTTGTGCATTACTTTGTAGTCAGTGGCGTGTTTAAACAAAGTGTTAATTCACTTAGTCTATAAGGGAAACATGGTGTTTTTATTCTGTGTCTCCTGAGGGTTCCCGAGCCTTCTGAATTACAAGGTAATTAAGCAGCTGCAAGCCAGCTAGCACTCCTGCACACTTAATCAATGTCACTGTCAACTGTTTATGTACTGCTTTAACATGATTAAACTATTAATATGCAAATGTTTCCGCACCTGTGGGCAAACAAGCAATTGTGTTTTAGATTTAATAATAGTATAATAGAGAATAACATTTATTTACATATATGCAGTATAGAGTTCCAGTGTGGAACAGTAATGCCACTGCCTCCAAAAACAGCTGGTGAAAGTTAGACACTCCATCATCAACTGTGAGTGTAATTATTTTAAAGTGGAAGTGTTTAGGAATCACAGCTTCTTAGCTACAAAGTGTTTGACTGTATAAAATAGCAGAGCAGGGTCGATGAAGTGCTGAGGAGCATAGTGCATTAAAGTGGTCAATGCTCGGCTGACTCAATAACTGCAGGGTTTCAGAGAGCTGCAGAGGGTTGCTGTAAGAGCTGCAAACAGGGGACTGCAAACTTCATATTAATGCCAATGGATTTAAACTGTTGGAATGCCATTAAAACTCCTCTGGGTATAATGTGTCCCGTATTTTTTGCACTATTAGGTGCAATAGATTATAAGGCACATTATGCAACACTAGTCTAAGAGGTAACTAAGTTAAGTAAAGCTAAGCAATGTAAACAAAACTGTAACTGTAATTCTTAACAAAAACCTTTTAATTTTAATTTAATCAAATGAGCACTGGATGTTACTCTACGAAGATTTCTCTCCTGAAAACTGTTTATTTGGGTGATTAAAGCGCTTCCATTTATTGACAGTAAGCTTAAATTTCCAGATTTCCACTAAGGCTGGGTACAGCAGCATTAGAATTAGCGGCTAGCTAAAAAAGCATAATTTAAGTCTGAGTGTTTTGGCAAGTCAAGGCGATATTGTCTGGCAGTTCACGTAGCTTGTTTTACCACAGTAAACACACAGACTACAGGCTGACATACTCACCTCTGAACGGCAAAAGAGCTAGTACTTAGAGTGGTTATCAGCTAATGCTAATGCTGCTCCTGCAGTGTTAGCCAGGGTTAGCAGTAGGCTACAGTCCGATATACTCACCTCTGAACAGCAAAAGAGCTAGTGCTTAGCGCGGTTAGCAGCAAATGATAATACTACTCGTACTACTAAGTCTCGGTACTGGAGAGTGTTCCAAATGTTCCAATATGTTTGTTCATATAGTCATTATTTGTAGTATAAACACTATATATATAAATCGCAAATCTAATGAATCAGATCATGTTACATAGTTTAAAAAAATATTAATTTTGTGTAACTAATCTGTGGTTCACGTGTGTGTAGAACCATTAGGGTTGATCTTTACAGGTTTTCTGTGGTCTATTACACCCCTATTCTAAATGTTAACATTTGTGTAAAAATCGCAGTGACATTTTTGTTAAAGGACTAAAAAAAAAAAAAGATTGTGTTGCTTTAATGTTTTAGTTTAATCCATTCCCATCTACCTTTGCAACATTTCCATTGCCACCATTGCAACACAAAGCACATAGCAGAACAAATTTATCAGCATGCTTAACAGTTAATAAGAAGTTAATTTAATCAAAGCTGCTCCTTTGTTTCTCTAAACATATATTTGGTGACTGTGACTTTTCTCTGTCCCTTCACTGACATTTTTTAATTCAGTTTCAATAAGTGGAAATTACAAGCTGAAATTACTTTTTACCCTTTAAGAGTTTCCCCTGCTTAAAGAAGACAACCATTAACTTAATTTAAGACTCACATGCAGTTTGATGGCTGCTTGCAACACATATACTTCTTAACCCATCAATTAATCACTGAAACAGCAAGTGCAACAAAATAATTTTCACAAACATTAATAAACAAAAATAGTTATATATATAGTGCAATAGCAAACTGCAAACTGACAAGTCAAAAGTTCCATAGGAAGCCTGTATTTGTCACATCTAGTTGTCTGCCCTTCTGCCTCATCTCACCCTTCCATTTCATTCCAAGCCATCTGATGGTAAAGGTCAGATAAGCCCACTGGGGTTATCTGTGTGTCGTCCAATGGTAAGACTCTATTTAAAGATACAAGGCTGTAGTGCAGTCACACTTTGCCTGGTCTCAGTCACTGTGGCCTTGGGGCAATGCTCAGCCCTGATGCCTGTTCACTAATACCAGCATCACAGCTGGACACATGCCTGTGATAGCCTGGACCCTACATGCCAGAGAGGCCAGATCAGCTGACAGGATTCAGAGATTTAGATTTGTGATTTTAAGTTAGCATGAAAAGGGCAAAAGGGAAAGAAATGCACGTGTGTGTGTGTGTGTTGTGTGGTAATGTGGTATGATCTCATATTTTGCCTTTTTTTTCTTTTCTTGTATGTCTGTTAGGCACCAGCAAATGCCCCAAATAATTACCATGACTCACATTGTTCCCATTTGTCATTTGATTCACCAAAGTGTCTTCCACAGCACATTGTGCTTTAGGACTCTTAATAGTGTCTCAGAAATATTGCAATATAGAAGACAACTAAGATTTCTGACCAACGTTTTGAAGCTGACTAGGTCTGAAAGGGTATTTTAAAGAAAAATCATTCAGAAAGGTAGTAATCATTCAGATGTAGACCATATCAACTTATCCTATGATATATGAACATTATCATTTTTGCCACTCTTGATATATATTGCATTTATTTTAGCACACGTTACTTTAAGCCAGATGTTCAGCTCTGTTCTCTCATCTGTGCTTTTATGTATGAGAGGGTAGTAGACTCCACACACACAAGTTTTACTGCTGATGTAGTCTTTCACACCATTTCATATACAGTACATGCAACGCACTGCAATATTGGACTTGTAGTATATCTAGTAATAGTGTCCCTTTCTCTACTTAGATTTATGCTTGATTAATTTTTGTTTAATGCCCAAGCTATCTGCAACAAATACCTAATACTTCACTGTAATCTCATTTTGGCTCATCTTTCTGGTGGTAAAAAGAACCACGGTCTGAGTATTACCCCAACAAACAGTTATTATGACAGGCATACCAAGATGTTTGGTTTGCTAGATCAGTATAACCCAGGTCAGATAAGTATTAGCAAACTTTTGGACTAAAAGCATGTTTTTCTCTAGGTCTACTTGTTCTCAATACAGCAGTGTAAGGTCACACTGATAATGACCCTGACAGCAAAACTGTGCACATGTACAGTTGTGGTCAAAAGTTTACATACACTTGTAAAAAAACATAATGTTATGGCTGTCTTGAGTTTTCAATAAGTTCTACAACTCTTATTTTTCTGTGATAGAGTGATCGGAACACATACATGTTTGTCACAAAAAACAGTCATAAAATTTGGTTCTTTCATAAATTTATTATGGGTCTGCTGAAAATGTCACCAAATCTGCTGGGTCAAAAATATACATACAGCAACAAAATTTGTCAATTTTGGTGACGTAGCGAGTTGTGTCAATCAAATTAGCTTCATGTCATGGCCTCTTCACTTCTTGTAAGTGATTCTGATTGACTACAGCTGTTGACTTCTCATGAGCCCATTTAAATAGGGCTCATTTGACCCAGTGATTAGACTCAGCTACAAAAGCTACAATGGGAAAGTCAAAGGAACTCAGTGTGGATCTGAAAAAGCGAATTATTGACTTGAACAAGTCAGGGAAGTCACTTGGAGCCATTTCAAAGCAGCTACAGGTCCCAAGAGCAACTGTGCAGACAATTATACGCAAGTATAAAGTGCATGGAACAGTTGTGTCACTGCCACGATCAGGAAGAAAACGCAAGCTATCACATGCTGCCGAGAGGAGATTGGTCAGGATGGTCAAGAGTCAACCAAGAATCACCAAGAAGCAGGTCTGCAAGGATTTGGAAGCTGATGGAACACAGGTGTCAGTCTCCACAGTCAAGCGTGTTTTACATCGCCATGGACTGAGAGGCTGCCGTGCAAGAAAGAAGCCCTTGCTCCAGAAAAGGCACCTTAAGACTCGGCTGAAGTTTGCTGCTGATCACATGGACAAAGATAAAACCTTCTGGAGGAAAGTTCTCTGGTCAGACGAAACAAAAATTGAGCTGTTTGGCCACAACACCCAGCAATATGTTTGGAGGAGAAAAGGTGAGGCCTTTAATCCCAGGAACACCATGCCTACTGTCAAGCATGGTGGTGGTAGTATTATGCTCTGGGGATGTTTTGCTGCCAGTGGAACTGGTTCTTTGCAGAAAGTAAATGGGATAATGAAGAAGGAGGATTACCTCCAAATTCTGCAGGAAAACTTAAAACCATCAGCCCGAAGGTTGGGTCAGTTGGGCGCAGTTGGGTGTTCCAACAAGACAATGACCCAAAACACACATCAAAAGTGGTAAAGGAATGGCTAAACCAGGCTAGAATTAAGGTTTTAGAATGGCCTTCCCAAAGTCCTGACTTAAACCCCATTGAGAACATGTGGAAACGGGTTCATGCAAGAAAACCATCACATTTAGCTGAACTGCACCAATTCTGTCAAGAAGAGTGGTCAAACATTCGACCTGAAGCTTGCCAGGAGCTTGTGGATGGCTACCAAAAGCACCTAGTTGCCGTGAAAATGGCCAAGGGACATGTAACCAAATACTAATGTTGCTGTATGTATATTTTTGACCCAGCAGATTTGGTGACATTTTCAGCAGACCCATAATAAATTTATGAAAGAACCAAATTTTATGACTGTTTTTTGTGACAAACATGTATGTGTTCCGATCACTCTATCACAGAAAAATAAGAGTTGTAGAACTTATTGAAAACTCAAGACAGCCATAACATTATGTTTTTTTACAAGTGTATGTAAACTTTTGACCACAACTGTACATTCATACACTCATACACTCTTCAAACACAACTAACAGGCTATATTCGTGACCCTGACAGTAAAGTCATCTAGAAGAGCACAAACACACACACACACAAACAACTGATGTCTGATGGCAGCCCTACAGCTATGGAAGGATGGTAATCAGTACAGTACATCTACAGCACAGATCTGAAATGATAACTGTGGGAACAGTGCTATTAAAGTAAAAATAATGACCAAAAACATTAGAATGAGGCAGAAACAATTCTTGATAATATTCACTTTGAAGGTCCAGTAATGTATGAACACAAGTTGGTGGATGCTTAGGATTCACCCATGTTTAGAGTAAAGCTAGGCAATCTATATTTTTATTTAAGATATCATTGCTTAGAGAAATGACCCAACTGTACATTTTATTACAGATTGTATTAAATCCTGTTTAACTGGATGATGTGCAGCAAAATTATTTTTTTATTTATTTTTTCTGTGTCAAAACATGATATGTATCATGGAAATGTCTTTAAATATTGTGATTTATACCATTTACCCAACTCTATCAACGTTTGATTATGTGCACCAAGGGGGCACATGTTAAAAAGTTTTTTAGCCATAGATTGCCCATAATTTATGGTTAAACTATATTTATTTTTGGCAAATTCCACTCTGGCTTTTTTATGTTTTTTTTTTTTTTTTCCACAATCTGTCCTTCTTGGTCGTCTCCCATTAAGCCACCTGGGCTCGAACAGCGACGGATGGTGCAATCCTTGAGCTTGAAGTTCATCTTTAATCTCTTTAAGAAGTGTTTCTCTTTTGTTACCATTCATATTATCCGTCTCCTTGTCATCAATTTTCCTCCTGTGGAGGTTGGCTACACTCCCATGGTTAACATGTCTATAATTTTCTTTCAAATCTCCTGAGGCAACTCTTTCCTTCACGTTCTCTGGTTCATGTTGAGTGTGGTACACACCAAGTCACCAAACAGCACAGTGACTACCTGTAGCCCTATATACAGGCCCACTGACTGATTACAAGTTGTAGACACCTGTGATGCTGAGTAGTGGACACATGTTGACTTAACATGTCCCTTTGGTCACATTGTTTTCAGGGATTCCCTCATCAGCAGTTGAGCTGAGTCTGTCAGTCAGTCTTTTGGCAATACGAATTCTTTATACAGTAAAACTGTTTATCCAAATTTGTAGCACTGTGTTATAAATACCAATACTCATATCTCACATTACTCATATACACCAGTGCCAGTATCATGTGGGGACTGACTAAACACGAGCATAGTGTGTAGGCTCACTCCTAAGTTTGTTTGCTGTACATCAGCTTTTATCCATATCAGTGCATACATATTTATTCAAATACCTTTCAGGTGTGCTTTTCTGATCTAAAATGGCAGCACTTGTTGTTCAGAAAAGGATCATGGCACAAGGGGATGTAGTCCATGCTTTGAGACTGAATGTGTGAAAATGTGGTTTCGAGATATACTGGTATAAAAATTTATATCCATATATCCATATATTAATGTAATTTTATACAGATTATATTATACTGTGAACATGGTGCCTAAATACAATTGTAATATAGATTACACAATGTAATGTGCATTAATTGTTTTTTTTTACTAAATTAAGGGAATAAACACAAGTTTACCATGCTTTTGTTGGAGTAACTGGCTCCACTGTCCAGGTAAGGCTTTATACTAGAGTTTGGAACATCGATGTCTGTGATCAAAATAGCATCAGTGTGTTAAATGATCACCAGCCTCCTCATCCTCAAGTCCATTCCAGAGAACACAGTTCCATTGCTCCACAGATCAGTGATGGATGACTTATTTTATGGAAACATTATATTTGAGGAACCTTTATTTGTATGAGTGTAAATCTGCTTGACTTATTCCACTAGTGCACACACACATAAACACACCCTCAATGGTAAACTGACAGGCTGTGTTCATGACCCTGACAGTAAAGACATGCCCTGACAGTAAAATTAAAATATTTAATATATTGTATAATCATTGATAATTATGCCTAACTCATTTCTAACAAATGTTGCTGTCTGTTTCTGACACTCGCTTACACTCTCCCTGAATATTACTATATTTCAATATTGCATCAGACGCAATAATAACACCAAGATTTTTCAATATGAATGATTTTATACTCTGAAATATCGAGCCATATCACCCACCCCTAATTATCACAACAGGGTACTAATTGTTTTTGCTGTTTTTAGCAAAAGAAAAATTCACACGGTTCTCATTGTCCATTATATATCTACTATCTACTAATAGTACATTTATTGTACTTTAATCCTGGATATATGGAGATATATGGAGTGCATTATTAGTATCATCACATTCTGGATCATTGACATCTTTTACAAATCTGATAAAATTCTTGGATTTTTTTATATCTCAAAGATATGTGCAATATGTATGCAACACTAAACTGTTTTTTTTTTTATTTTGTTCTCATTCTTGAAAGATTTTATTTTTTCATCAGTACTTTTTGTCATATCGCCAAGAGTTTCGTTTTCGCGAAAATAGCATAAAATATTGTGATATTATTTTAGGGCCATATCACCCACCTCAATTCAATGTATCAATATTTTTATAGGCCACTACACAATACCCCAATTCATTTAGGACTGGACCAACAAACATCTCGTTCCAAGGAAAATTGGCAGCTTTGATTTATATTATCTATCTTTAGATAAAAAAGTCTTTGCTTTAAAACGCTTTTAAATGCTTCTTCTGAGAGCCCTAAAATGTTGAAAATAATTAAAGAGGAGTTGGAGAAAATAATGAAAAATGTATTAAAAGCAGAACATTAAGATATGCCTTTACTTCCACCCAGCATGAGCTCAATCCTGAACAGATAATGATGATGACGTTCAATAATGATGATGAGAGTTAGGAAAACGATAAAGTTTAATGATGATTATGATGATGTTGATGACTTTAGTTGTGGTACACGCAGTTTTCGCACTGGCATCATACAACGCATACACCCAAACATACTGAACTTGCTGGGAGACTCTACCAGTGTGGGTGCCATTATATCCATATCACTCTTCTGCCTCCCCTCTCACTAAAGACTGATGCAGAGTGAGAAGCCCTCGTTCTTCAGCCTTAAACCCTTTGACAGCCACAAGCTTGAATGTGTGGGCGACTGCCTTTCACTGGAGAGCATGGAATGTGTGCAAACACACACACTCACACACACACATTAGTGCACATACATACACAAACACACACTACAGGCTCCATAGAGTCAAATTGTATCAGACTGTGAGATGATACAGGCAGGGAATTACAGAGCATCAGTACAGCTCAGGGCTGACAGTGGATGAGCTCCAACAGGCCCCATCATAGCCAACAAACTACACTTCCCACTGTGTATCTTTGGCTGAGAGCCCATTGATCTTAATATGAAGGGCTATGTGAGCTTCCCAGTATACACACATTATATGTAGAGTGATATACATAAGTGTTGATAATAGGCCTGGACAATAATTCGATATCGGTATTTATCGCGATAAGAAATGTTTCAATAACGGTGATATCATTTTTGTGGTATATCGATATGTATTATTTACAGAATCTGTCACGGACAGGCGTTTTACTGGCGTCAGCTCGCCGCACAGCTGAACACAATCAGCCTCCGTAGCTGGACTATCTCTGTGCGTGATGATGTAATCACATAGGCACGTAGCCAGATAGGCTAGGCTAGGCTAGATTTGGCTAGGCTAGGCTCGGGTCCGCTACTCATCTAAAATGCCTCGCGCTGGAGCCAAACGGAGCCGGGACGAGCGGATCCAAGGCTAAGGTAGGCTCGGTTCGCATCTGAAATGCTCCGCGCTGGAGTGGAACGGAGCGGAACCAAGCCGAGCCTAGCCTAGCCTAGCCTCGGGTATATATGCTATATGCAAATAAAATTGAGCATTGATTTATTTTGACTATTTTTTATTTCTTAAGTATTATAATGTTTTCGTGAAAGGAGGTTTCAAAGACTTAAATTAAATTTTCAGACAGTAGTAGGTACATATTTCCATTGCAGGGATTCTTCGCAGTTTTCTGTGGCCTTCTAAGTATTTATATCGATATCGAAATTATATCGTATCGACCGAAATTAAGGAATATATCGTGATATGAATTTTGGCCATATCGTCCAGCACTAGTTGATAATGTTTGCTGATGTTTTAAAAGATATTGAAAAGTTATTCAAAGTTTGGTTATTTGGAACCATGCCATGAAAGCAAGTGAAAACTCCATGACACAGTGATCAATAAAAAATTATTTTACTCTTCTATTTCATAGCATGCAGTCATGAATCAAGTAGTATTAATTACAGTTGTGGTCTTAGATGTTGATTAGATGGTGGATCTTGCTGCAAGCAGGTATACATGGGCTTTTTGCAGCCCTATAAAAATGCTTTCAGAGGCTACTGGTGGTAGTGTAAATCTTGGTGAAAAGTTGCTGACTGCTCTATGATGTCCCTCTCTCACTCATAGACAATTTGCCCAGTTGACACAATTTAAAAGTGGGCATATAACTGATCTAAGAGAAGCAAGATTGTTGTTTTGATAAATTGTCGTTTATCAGCCAGCCACCATTACCTTAATTTGCGAATCAAATAAACTGGACTTCTATAGACTGGAATTGTAATGTCTTAAGTGAAGAATTCTGTTTGCGATCCTGTGACGGTCAGGTTTTGTGTGTCTTAGTTCGCTTTAAATGTGCCTTTGCTGGCAAGCACACTGGACACACTGCCCCAACTTCTTGTGTGATGATCTGGGAAACAAATCCATTCAACAGTCTGTCAGCTCTAATAGTGAAATGAGGGACACTGATAGCTCAGTGTAGTGCTGGGAGATGTAGGCCAAAAAAAAAAAATCAGATTTTTGATTATAATCCATTTTTTTTAGGTTTATTTAGGTTCAAATGCCCTCCACCAACACCCTAAACATCTCAAAACATAACTACGCTGGCTCAGTGGGGCTCTAGTCACTTAACTTGTCACTTTTAAGGGTCCGTTCTGCCTTAGCCTTCCTCTCACCTGTAGCATTTCTCTCAGTGAGGGCTGAGACTGGGTCTTTATGCCGGTCTCAGCGGGCTGCTCAATCAGTCCTGATTCAGACCAGCTGTCAGGGGCTGTGTGTCATGGCGTAGGACAGACCCATGGCTCCCCCGCCCTTCGCATGTCACAGTATGTAAAATCACGATTACTTCATTTTGAAAATCACATTAAAACTAAAATTCGAATTAACTGAATTAATTGTGACATTGATATGTGCAAGACATCCTGCGGCCACATGTGCTCCCTGTCATGGTAGAGCATCCAACTGCCATTTTTCAGCAGGAGTAAACTCATTCACACACAGCAAGCGTTTCTTTGGAATGTCTCCTTGGACTGCCTAGTAACCAGACTTATCGCCAATTAAGCATATAAAGGACAAGTATGCAGGAGCTATATGCCCAGATGCAACATCTGTGGGAAAATGTGCTACAAGATGCCATAAGAAACCTGTATTTTAACATGCGTAACTTTATCTCATCTTGTGTTTAGCCTATAGGCTGCACAACAGGGTAGTACAGCCTACTTTTAATTGAATTGTTTTTATCAATAAACTTATTATTTCTCTCTAACATTGTAATCACTTACACATATCATCATAACATTCACACATATAACATTTCATTCCATTACCACAACTCGTTCAGTAAATGAAGAATATTACAAAAAGTAAAAATCATGTTAATTAACTATGTAAAATTATTTTATGAAACACAACGTAAGCATAAACATACTGAGCTGAAAATGTGTTTATGATTGACTCATTAATATGGGCCAAAAAAAAAACAGCAGGATCCGGAATACCGCTGGCCGGAATCTAGGATAGGGCATGAGGCATGCCGTCTCCTCCTGCAAGGTTGCAAGTTTTAATTTCACTGACCTTCAACTAACTACAGCCATTGCAGCCCTAGGCAGTACATACCACAGCACAGACCTTTACCCCAGCACATGCTCTTAAAGCAGATAACCCTGCTCCCTGACTCCATTATGAGTTATTACAAAGAAAATGTCTCCTGCAAGGTGCCAGAAAAACCAGGAAGCATTATGTAAGATGAGATGAACTGAACAAGACAAATGTCAAGAAGTAAGAATATGTCATAACCTTCTTTTTTCTAGTAGCGAGACACTGGCACAGGCTGAAGATATCCATATAACTAAGAGAGTGGTTTCAACAGGCCCCAAAAACTGTCATTCACTGTCTGAAGCAGGACTTGTGAAAGAGAAATGCATGAACTGACGAATAATTCGAACCACAGCTGAAGCATCAGTCAAGCCCGCAGCCCCACAGGGTCACGCATGCCAGCTGATCACAAGCTGTAAATTATTCTGAAATCAATCATATAGGTTACGGAGAAAAGCAAGTTTACATCAAAAGCGGCACAGTTATGAAAGGGAAATATGCAAACTGGTGATCATTCCCACCCACTCACTGGCACTAGGCAATATGCTAATACATTTTTAGATCATTATACTCGAGGAAATCAGATCATGCTGGAGAGGATTCACTGGTTTTATTCTAAATCAACACAATCCTTAATTGAAATGAGAATAAACAAAAGATCAAGGAAAGTAATTTCAACAATGTCATCAATCCAGATGCAACACAAGTTTAGAATAATTACTTTATGTTCACTTTAGTGGTCATATGTCTGAGACTGAAGTCAAGCACAATAAGAAAAAAAATGTGTTTGAATTATATTGTTCTGTCTAAAGAACGTTCCAGTGGGAGGTGGGCAGCAGAGCTCAGGAAGCTTCTTTTCAAAATGCATTTCACATACTATGGCAACATAAGTGATCATCTATTTTAAGATATTTTATCTCTATTGATAATTTGAGTCTTCAAAATGAGGTCGACTTAATTTTGTACAGTTTCAGAAATACAGTAATTTGAACCATTCTATACCCTTTTATTCTCTGTAGGTCTAAGTATTCTGTAGGCAGCTTGGGTAATGGAACACAAACAAAGTATGCTGTGCTTCTGGATCCTTGTTGAGTCTGCTGTAGTTGTTGCTGTGTTCTGCTTGGTGTTCTGTGGCCCAGTGGTTAGAGCATTGGGCCTATATAAGGTGTTTATCGTCGCTGTCCAATGAAAAACACTTATCTCCATTTCTGTCGATTTTTAGTTCCCTACATGATTTGAACAGATAAACTGTCTCTTGCACTGTGCCAACATTTCTTGATGAATGGACCAATAGAAACCCTTCAAAATGACCTGAAATAAACTATATACTATTTACATTGACTTCCATTGAAAGTTTACAAGGTTTTTTTCTCTCTCCTGTAAAGTTGCTGTTTTGGAGATAAGTGTTTTTCATTGGACAGCGACGATATGGTTGTCTTGCTTTGATGTAGTGTGCAGAGGTTGGTTATTTTGTTAATATTGATAAAGGGAGTAAGCCTAAAAGAGCCATTTCCTATCTGTTGTTAGAGTACCTTGTGACTTCATTGTATTGTTTAATTTTCTCTCTTTTGCTGAGTATTAGCAAGATGGCTGTGTGTTCTCTATTGTACAGTTATAGTATGCTAAAAAAAACACACTAATATTGTTCAATCTAGTGTTGCATTAAGTTTTCACCAAGATCTTGCAGCATTGATGATGGTAGAGTCTGACCTCTGTACAAAGCCTCTCCAGCACATCCCAAAGATTCTCAATGAGGTTAAGGTCTGGACTCTGTGGTGAACAATCCATGTGTGAAAATGATGATCTCATGCTCCCTGAATCACTCTTTCACAATTCCAGCCCCATGAATCCAGGCATTATCATCTTGGAATATGCCCGTGTCATCAGGGAGGAACAAATCTATGGATGAATCCATTGATGGAAGAACCTGGTCTATATTCAGTATATTCAGGTAGTCAGCTGACCTCATTCTTTCAGCACATACTGTTGCTGTACCTAGACCTGACCAACAGCAGCAACACCACATCATTTGTTTAGTTAAAAGCAGATGGTGATTTTTTTTGGGCCAGGCAGTGTAATAATACATCCTGACTGAGCCCTATGCATAACTCCAGTTGTGAAGTGCAGGATTTTATTAATATTTCTGTATTATGTTGCAGCATCAATGTCAGTCTTTTTTCAGTCGACTTTTTCAAAACCGTCTACTGTATGGTAGACATATATTTGTGTCTGAAAGGATCAGACAAGCGACAAGCAGCTCAGATGTTGTAGGACAAAAATCATGTTCAAGCTGGTAATTGCATATTGTCAGATTAACAGCCAATGACCTTCAAGCAGATGATGGATTGACTCCTTTCTTCAGAATGGCCTGAGCTGTTAACCAGTGCTGTTACTGCAGCAGACTGGAGCATTCTGATTACAGTCTGTCCTTCAGTGAGACACAGCTGGTAATAAGATCTGTCTACCAAATTCAAGGCTAAGAGAGGAGAGGGAATAAACAGAGAGCCATATCAAACGGCAGTACTCTCTCTCTCTCTATTTCACTCTAACTCTCTGACTACTATTCCCCCCTCTCTTTCTCTTACTACTGTTCTCTCACACTGCTATTCTCTATCTTATCCCCTTTCTCCTGCTCTCTTTCACTCCCTCTTTCTCCCTCTCTCACTACTATTCTCTGCATTATTATCTGTAATCTGTATCTCTCTTGCTCTCTTTTTGTATTCTTTTGTATCCCTCTTGCTTTAACACTGTTATTATCTCTTTTCCTCTTCATAACTCTCTGACTACTCTCTCTCTCTCACTACTATTCTCTGTCTCTTGCCATTTCTCCTGCTCTCTCTCTCTACTATTCTGTCCTTCTTCCCTTTCTCCCTCTCTTTCTCTCCACTCTTCAACTCTCTCTCTCTCTCTCTCTCTCTCTCTAACACTACCCTTATTAGAATATGAATCTCTCTCGCTCTCAATTTCTCTATCTTTCTGATTGCTATTCTGTTCCTCTTTCTTTCTCTTGCTCTTTTTCTTCAACTCTTGTCTACTCCCTTTCTCACTACTATTTTCTCCATCTCTTAATCCTTCTGTTGCTCTTTTTTCCACATCTCTCTTTCTCCCTCTTGCTCACACTATTTTTTATCATTTGTTTTATATTGTATGTATTCTATATCTCACATACCCTTTCTATGTGCGCGCACACACACACACCTGTCTTTGTGAGGCATTTCAGGTATTATCTTGTGTCTGATGTGCTGATTCATTTGATGCATTTCCACCTAAAACTACATTCTAACCTCATCTAATGACTCCAGAACACAGAACACACACACACACACACACATATATATATATATATATATATATATATATATATATATATACACACACCTGTTTTGTGGGATATTATCTTGTGTCTGATATCCTGATGCACGGCCACCTGAAACTACATTTTAATCTCATGACTCAACAAAACACACACACACACACATACTTATACATGTGACTGATTCCAAGTAGTTTCCAGTCGAGTTCACATTTCCAATACTTAAACTCCTCTTTGAATATCTGCTAGAAATAGGACATGCCAAGTTCTGGGTTTTTGATGATAATGTTGGGCTTCCTCCTCTCCTGCACTTCCCTCCCAAACCCTCATTTATGATAATCCTGTTCACTTCCATTCCTACTTTTAATGTCATGCTTGATTGAGAGCTGAGAGCTGTGTTCCCCTGCGTGCATATGCCACACGGTTCAAATGGTACCAACCCTATCCATAAAACATTTCTCCTGAAGGGAAAAAGGGTGTATCCTTGAGAGCAGATTTAAGATTATGAATATACTATATTGTGGGAAAAAAATAAACAAGGGCTGCATGATGATAACGATTATGGTAATATGGTTTTTAAACATATTTTCGATATTTCAATATACAAACTTTACAGCATCAGTTACTGACTGAAGTTTACTATTAATTCTTCAGGTACAGACATCTACTGTAGGTGTTCTTTCTTCAGTTTTTCTTTAGCTTTTATGTTGTTCATTATTGATAATGGAACTGAAAACTCTACAAATTAAGATATAAAAGTTGGCCATATTGCCCAGCTCAAACCCAGTACAAACTATAAACCAAATGAATAGTGATCCCATAATAATTCTTATAGTAATCTCCTGATAGAAATTTGCCAATAAAAGAAAGCCCTGTGGGATAATTTACGTCAGGAGCTCAGAGACAGAGCAGGGAATTTATTAATATAATAAAAATAATGATAATGAATTAGGAGTTTGATTTTTATGTGGTGTCTTGCCCGAATGAGTTTGTCCTTGTGAAGGACAATTAAGTTAGGAAATGACGGATGAATACAAGGCTAATGCAATTAGTCCTTCCTTTATCAGTGCAGATAACCAGTTTCCCCTACACACACACACACACACAACTGTGTTCATGTTTTTGTGTGGTTTTGAACAGGTTTCTGTACTCATTTTATAATGAAATAGAATAAGAATCTATGCTCTCGGAACCCATTGTGTTTCTAAGCCATAGTTTCATGTGTTCCAGTGGACACAAAGAACCAAACACACACATATAACAAGATATTCATGCCTTTGGTTCATGCCAATAGTCTTGGAAACCATTACACTGTTTCTCTACCATGCTGCATTATCTTGGGAATGTGTGACTCACACAAGACCAAAATACACACATGTAAAAACACACACACACACATGCATGCACATAGGCTCACATGCTCTCTCGCCCACTCTTTGCTCCTAATCCTTATGCATTTCATTGCATAATCCCTTCTGACCCACTGAACACTGATCCACCTGTGTTTGAGGTGCTGCTCGGTCACACCCTCTCAATCAGTGAAGGTGTTTAGCGTTATTGACCCCTTAATCTAAACACACACACACAGACACACACACACACACACACAGAGAAAAGCTGTTTCTGCTTCAAACTGCCCTGGTTTACAGTCCTTTCAACTCAATTGAGGAAAAAGTTACATTTACATCCCAAATCAAGAGTCACACGACCCCATGTTTGCTTTTATCAAGGCAGACAGACCTAGGAAACAAGTATTTATACTAAGCATCACTGTCTAATGCTGGAGATATGAGTGTAAGCTGTCAGTGCCTGTCATTAATCATTTAAACTCAAAATTATTTTTAATCACTCTGTTAACTGCTATGCCATGACTTTTTGCATTTCAGTGTATGTTGTATTATGTGCAAGACACCCTTAACAACATAAATTTATTCTATCCAGTGTTTAGCCTCACTCACAAGATAACACCTCAAAACTTATACAGATGTTGGTGTTTCCAAGCCATCCCCTGAGGTAACGCACATTTCTAATCAATTAACATATTGCTATCCCATGACTTTTGGCACCGAAGTATATTTTGTATTAAAAGCAACCCAGTGTTCAGCCTCACTTGCAAGAAAACACCCACAACTTATACAGGTATGGGTGATCTTAAGCTATCCCCGGAGGTAACACATTTCCAATCAATTAACATATTGCTATCCCATAACTTCTGGCACCCAAGTATATTTGTATTAAAAGCAATAAACACTTAACCACATACATGTATCCAGTATTCATCCTCGCTGACTTGATACAGAGGTTCCCAAATCATTCTTGAGGTGACACTTAATGGTCAATTTACATATTGCTATCTCATGACTTTTGGCATCCAAGTATAATTGCATTAAAAGCAACACACCCATAACCACATACATGTATCCAGTGTTTAGCCTAACTTGCAAGAAAACATCTCGCAACTTATACAAATATGGGCAGTCCCAAGCCATCCCTTGAGGTAACACACATTTTCAATCAGTTTACATATTGCTATGCCGTGAGTTCTGGCACCTTAGTGTATGTTGTATTATGCGCAACACACCCTTTACCACACATATCCAGTGTTCAGCCTCAATTGCAAGATAACACCTCACAACTTATACAGGTGTAGTTGTTCCCAAACCATCCCTTTTGGTAACACACATTCTTGATCAATTTACATATTGCTATCCCATGGCTTTTGGCACCCAAGTATATTAGTATTATAAGTAACACACTCTTAAACACATACATGTATCTAGTGTCCAGTCTCACTCACAAGATCACACCTCACAACTTACTAGTTAAGGTAACACTTAATCAATTTACACACTGCTGTCCCATAACTTTTGGCATTGCAAAGGTATTTTGTATTAAGAGCAACACATCCTTAACCACATAAATGTATCCAGTGTTCATCCTAGCTCACTCGCAAGATATCACCTTACAACTTATAAAAATGCGGACATTCCCAAACCATACCCTGAGGTGACACTTAATGATCAATTTACATACTGCTATCCCATGATTTACAGCACCCAAGTATATTTGTATTAAAAGCAACACACCCTTAACCACATACAGGTATCCAGTGTTCAGCCTTACTTACAAGATAGCACCTCACAGGTTGTACAGTTGTGGGTGTTCCCAAATCCTTCCCTGCTATATCCCATATCCCCATACTTTTGGCTCTTAATGTGTTTTGTATTACACGCTTCACTGCAAACGTATCCAGTGTTAAAACACGCGATAAATATGTTATGTTACCAAACGTGTTAAACTATCACTAAAATATGAATTCTTATTAATCGGAATGTTGTTTTGCTGAAAAATGATCAGTTTTGAGCCCTGCGTTCTCAAACAAAACAAGAATGAGAGAAAAGAACAAAGAGAGAAAGGAGAAAAGTGGCGCGCGAGGAACGTACGAGCACCACGCGGAAAGCGCGCTCGAACTCACCCGTATCGCAGCTGCAGATCAGGCATTTCTCAGGAAAAAACACCGCGCGCTTCACAAAACCATCCACAACACCGCCTCGCGCCTCAGCACATTCCCCGTTTCGCGCGCTCCAGCCTCAGACTTGATGTCACACACTGCGCTGATGGGAGCTGTGCTGGAGCACGGGAGAGAGAGAGAGAGAGAGAGAGAGAGAGAGAGAGAGAGAGAGAGAGAGAGAGAGAGAGAGAGAGAACTCCAGTGAGGGAGGAGTGGCCCAAACAGAGGAGAAATGCAGCGCGCGCCAAAAATCCAGATTAGAGCACAAACAAAATACTTCAAAGAGGCAGTATGGGAGGTGATGGGTCTTCAGTCACTATTCTTATATCTCTCTTCTTATGACTCCCAAATACACACTGTCTAGACATTACAGAGAGAGAGAGAGAAAGAGAGAAAAAGACTGTTACATAAAGAACCATCTACAAACCAATTAAGCATTAATGGTTCCCAAATTATGTTTTTCTATAGTACAAGTGGAAATCACAGGGAATCTCACAATACAATATTATTATGGTACTGTGATTCTTTGATAATCAATTATACAGTTCAAATAAAAATATTGTCATTTAAAGCATTTATTTGCAGAAAAAGAGAAATGGCTGAAATAACGAAAAAGATGCAGAGCTTTTAGACCTCAAATAATGCAAAGAAAAAATGTTCAGAAATCAATATTTGGTAGAATAATCCTGTTTTTTCATGCATATTCTCATGTTCTCCTCCACCAGTCTTACACATTGCTTTTGGATAATTGTATGTCACTCCTGGCAGTTCAGCTTGGTTTGATGGTCTGTGATCATACATCTTCCTCTTGATTATATTCCAAACTCATCATTTTTAAGTGGTCTCTTATTTTTTCTGTATATTGTGATTTTTTTTTGTGAGACACCAGTGATTAACCATGTCCAGATATTAATAATTATTTTTTTCCAGAGCTGTATCTCACAAGACTAAAGAGGATTAAATACTACCAAATAAGCAAATACAAGAATTATGTATATATTAGTGCCAGTTTTACAGAATTTGACTAAACCAATATTCTTTACCACAGTTTATCCTATTCATTAGATTAACGCCACCATGTGGAGTAATGAAGAAGTAACTTTATTAAGTTAAATTGGGGGTGGAGCCACTCTTAGGAAGTTTAGAGCGCATTTGTTTCAATAAAACTATTGATATTTGATGCCACGTACTGATAATATTGCACAAACAAAAACGATACAGTATATGATGTAATACTGATATTTTATGTTAACAGTGACAGGGTTAACAGGGCTAACACATGTCCAGTAAGGAAATGATTTCTCTTAACCCCTCGGCAAATGAATAATTTGACTTTAGGCTACTAATGCTCCATTTCATTTACCTCAAATGTTGAATGCCAGAGCTGTTAGTCCCACTTGAGCCAAACATTGTTAGCATTGTCTCAGATTAGCATTGCTAGCAATACCAGGTAATAGCAATCCTGCATTCTGGTTTATTTTTAACATGTGGTTAAATATTTAACAACCATTTTACCTACAAAAGTGACTTAATTCAAAAAGCTCTGTGCTCCCAAAGCTAACTCCGCCCACTACTCTGGATTTTGACAGACAAGCAACTAAACCAATAACCTTGCACCTTGCAAGTAAAACAAAACAGAAAAACAAAAGAAATTAGTAAATTAAACTGTGTGGGCAAAAATAAACTACTGTACAAATATACTATAAATATTTTTTATAGAATTTTCTTTAAATTCTCATTTACACAACAGGAAAATTCAAACCAATGGAACCATATCCCCCTCTGATTTAATGGCGCCGCCTATGTTATGTCCTTTCTTATATTCTGTTAACCATCTTCTTACCTTATTAACCATGTCAGCTGTGTTAGTTAATGCTTGCACTTAATTCTTGATAAGGTTCATATTCCTTTTTTCCTATTTATCTATGAATTGGATGCAGATTTCAGCTAGAATTTGTGTATATCATTTTACCTGCTGTGTCAGATTGAGAACTGGCTCAACCGTCTGGTGATTTTATTGGTCAGTCAAAGTGTCCCAGTCCTGATGTGAACCTATACACACTTCAGTGGTCATCCTTGAATAATGGTGTGTCGATATTGTGCCCTGAAGCATGAAGTGAATGGAAAAGTGGGCTGAGATGGACAGGAGCTATTTCAGAAATTGGTGTATTTGTTACTTAACGTGGCTGACACTATCACTAAGGCAAGGGGGTATACAATTGAGTACAACAGAAGAAATGATGCACCAGGACATCATCATGTTTTGTCCCAGGTTAATGTTTCTGCATTGGGACTGCATTGGGTTTGGTTTAACTCTTTAACAGGCATTGTAACCACAAAGGCAACATTTTTTTGTAATCAAATTGTTGTAATAGTCACTTTTCAAAACCCATTTTTGGGTGTTTGACCCTATTTCTCATTTAATATATAGCCCCTAACAATTATATGTTTGCTGATTTCCAGAATCTCTTTTTTACCCTGAAAAGGGTGTGTGATTTCTCATTTGAGTTTTCCAATTAGGATAAACAAATTTGCAAATGTATTTTATTGTAATTGTTATATATATAGTATATACAGTGTAAGAAAAAATACTAGGACAAAATCCAGCTGTGATACAAACAACACCTACATTCCATTGCCTATAGACTAGCCCCCACCCCTTGTTTCCTGTCATGTCACTTTCTCAAGCGCTCAGCTTCAAGGAGATGTTACATCTCCCTGCGAGATCTGAGGCAGGAACTGATGCCTCTACGTCCTCAGAGGATGATGTAGTGATGTTCTGTTGCTCCTGCAGTCATGATGAGAATTTGTTCACCCAACAGTAAATCTCCCACCAGTAACAACAAAACCACCAGCAAGGACGACAGCAGCAGGCGATTGAGCATTCCACACAGCACTGCCTTTAAACAGGGTTGCAGAAGGGTTTAATGCAGTGTTTTGTACATGACTAATGCACAATCATCACACTCTGAGGATCTGATCTCAGCTTGTGTAAAGGCACAGGTTGAAGTCAAAGGTGCTCTCTGAAACTGCAGGCTGCCGTCACTCATGCGTGTTGACACCAACATCTAGGTGAACTCTGACAGGGTCTGGTTGAGCTGCTATGCAGTCAATCGCAGGAGCAGCTGCTGAAGAAAGTGACTGTTAAGCTTTCACAGCCTGTGAAATATAGACGAGCAAAGAGCATTAATAATGCAATCTTAATCTTTGCTTCTCATGAATTCGAAATATCTCATTGATTTGATTTATGTTTCCTCCTCTGCACATGCAAACAAACACAGGCAATGCTTTTTTAAAATCATGCACATTCATTCTGAGGTGTAAATATGTCTCTATGTCTATTCATTCCATTTATACTACTATGCAGCTGAAATAAAAATGTTCAATAATAAAACTACATATTTAAAAAAAGGGTTTCTCATACAGGGATTAGTATTGGAGTACACAGTATTCTAAATTGCCATTCTCCATTAAAAGTACAATTTAAATAAGGACTATGCTTAATTCCTGTCTAAGAAACAAACAATAAACAAAGAAAGTTGGTGATGTTTTGTTAACTCTCTAAGAATGTTTAAGTAATCTCTAAGTAATTACATGATAAACAATGCAATCTGGTGGAGTTCTTATTGAATTAACATCTTAAAGAACAACATTATTTATTATTTCTTAAAGAACTTAAATATAATTAGTATGACTAGTACTGATACTAAATACAGAACACTTTAGGTAATTAAAGAATAGCATGGATTTATCATGACATATGAATGACCTATAGTAATGAATGCACGTCAAGACATGCAGAACAAGGAGCTTGGAATTTGTCGCTTACCACAGGAGAATCCTCTTAAATTCCTAATTTTATAGCTTTCAAATTAAATTATTCCATTTGGAATACATTTAGTGTAGGTACTGATAAAACAGCCTTCAGGGTGTCATAAGCCTGGGAATTAGAGTTCATTTAA
Source organism: Astyanax mexicanus (assembly GCF_023375975.1). Lineage (NCBI taxonomy): Eukaryota > Metazoa > Chordata > Actinopteri > Characiformes > Acestrorhamphidae > Astyanax > Astyanax mexicanus. Next base: position 40,246,089 of record NC_064414.1, on the reverse strand, counting down.
AGGGTAGAGAGAACCCTTATGTGGAGGTATTTTATACTTCATGCATCTAATTCACAAAAAAAAATGTTCTTAAAGGGCAATGCAATGCTCAGTTAAGGACCCAAAATAGTACCTTTATGGCATTATTCACAGACACATTTTGGCACCTCTATTCTTAAAGTGCAGACTAGACCAATATAAACAGGATCAATTTCTGCACTGTGGATAGCTCTGCAGAGCCCAATATACAATATAAGTCATTATTTTTTAATTAGTTAAGTTAGTATTAGAATTTGAAGTATGGGTTTTGAAAAATAGCATGACTTTAGCATGACCTATGAACGACCTCTCATAGTGGAAGCATATTAAGACAGGTGAAATGGAGAGCACTTTGTCGCTTATCATATGAAAATCTCATTAAATTCATTATTTTATTACTTTAAAATTTAATGATCCCATTTGTATTAAATTTCATATATACTGATATAATAGCCTTCAGGGTGTTATAAGCCTGAGAATTTAAGTTCATTCAAAGGGTACAGAACATTAAGTGGAGCAATGCATTATACAGTTCTTCCAATAGAATACTTCTATAGCCTCACTCACACATTTTGGCACCTTTATTTTTTTAACAGAAGTGGTACTGCATTCAGCACCATGGTGTTGCTGTTGCATGTAGTGTTCACTGTGATAGCAAGATGTGCTGGATTATGCTGTCAGTGCTGGCAGAATTTAAATATGAAAAATATTGTTTGTAAAGGTATATTTACTTTAGTTTGTATTTAAAGGTCAAAATTCTTTACATGCTACACAATACTTGATTAACCAGCTGAGTAAATGAACAGATTGTTGTGATATGCTGAATAAACCTAAAATGTTTTTAATGACTTGACAAAGTCAAAGGAAAACGAGTTAGAAGATAAGTTGAATCAACAAATGACTGGGCTCTGGAGAGTTATCCACAGTGAGGAAATTATTCACAGGAGCTATTTCTCTGTCCGTGGTGCTGAAAGCAATACCAGTTCTGATTATCTAATTCAGAGACAGTATTAATGAGGAGGTCAGACACTGACTTATTTTTTGACTGGAAGTTCTTGTAACTCTCAACCCAGTGTTTAAGTCCCATCCCTCAATAGAAAATGCAAATCAGCAAGCTAGTGTGGAAAACTTACTTTAACTTGATGAGGAGCTCTTTAAAACCAGGAGTGGCATAAAGTTATCCAAAAGCAGTGTGTAAGGCTGGTGGAGGAGAACATGCTAAAATGCATGAAAACTGTGATTAAAAAACAGGGTTATTCCACCAAATACCAATTTCTGAACTGTTTGTTTTCTTTGCATTATTTGCATTTGAGATCTGAAAACTCTGCATTTTTTTTGTTATTTTAGCCATTTCTTATTTTGTGCACATAAATGCTCTATGCGACAAAATTTAGAGAGAAATGTTGTCTGTAGTTTTCATATAATAAAACAACAATGTTAATTTTACTCACTCTACATATCCTTATAAATAGCAAAATCAGATAAACTGATTCAGAAACTGAAGTGGTCTCTTTTTTTCCAGAGCTGTATATACATTAGGATGTGATAAGAGGTTCTTTAACCCTTGTGTGGTGTTCATATTTTTGTTACTCGTTTACTTTGTTACTTGTATTTAATTCAGCAAAATTAAGCAATTTTACATTAAAATGCTTTACACATGCTTGCTTCACCTAAATTGCAAGCAATATAAACAGCTTCCATGGTTAATATTTCCCCTTTACCTTTCTTCTGTTACATTTCTTTCAAAAAGTGCTACTCTTTTTTTTTTTTTTTAGTTTTTTAAGAAAATGTGAAAGAAATGAATTAAACTCAAGATATGAGTAGAAAATTTGTTTAGTTTCACATTTTCAGCAATGTTTATTAGCCCTTGGCCAAACATACTGTATGTAATATAAATGTGTGTGGGGGGGGGGGGTTGGGTGGACAGTGTGTGTTTATCGAAAATGTGTTTTGATATATGTTTTCACAAAAAAATGAGCCAATGCCAATGAGTTTGAGTTAGAAAAAAAAACCATACAAGGGTTAAACTTTACCCATCATGTTTTACCAAAAAATAGATACTTAAATTGTATCAATCTATCTAAAAAGATTGCATTGTATGATTCCTTGGGGAACGGAATTGGTACGTCTGTGGTTCTATGGCGTCATTTTCACATATTTGGCCTCTCTTTTTTTAATGCCGCAAACTAGACTAATAGAGCGGTATCGGTTTCAGCACCATGGATAGAGACAGAGCCGCTATGAATAATTTCAGCACTGCGGAGAACTCTCCAGAGCCCAATGCGATGCACAATTAAGTATGGCTGTGTTCACATTGTGTCTTCATAGGAGACCTCATGATAGCTGTGACATAATGATACTCCATATTTCAGCACAGTTATGAACATTTAATGGGCAGCTGTTGTGCCAAAGGGGAACTGGGGTGCTGCTGCAGAGTGGGGCTGTTTTTGACTGTTGTTTTTTTATTTGTTTTGCTTTGCCTTGGTATTTTTAATATGCTTTGAAGTGTTCTGATATTTTTCTGAAAGGAAGTTACTATAGTTTATTATATTAATACTTCATAATGGTTTTCGTATAAGCACATAATCCTATTAAATCCTAAATACATTAAAGAAGAATAAAGTAGAAAGTAAAATACTTACAAACATAAATATGAATTAGATAATGAATTAATTACATTTCTGGTAGGGTGCTATAGCATTTAACATGTTATCCACTGAACTGTAGTGCTTTAGAATGAAGCTGTTGTTTTGTTGTTTTTTTTATATGCAGCAATATATCTTTTTCAAAAAGAAATGTACTGATATTTTGTTGTTTGTTGTTTTAATACTTTAAAGGATTTTAGCCTATAAGCACATAATCCTTAAGAACAAATATAAACAAAAAAAACACAAACACATTCATCAATTAGATAATAAATCAATTAAGTGCGCTCTTGCATTAATCGTATTCTCCACTGAGCTTCTATTTGAAGTTCAGCTTCTAAGGACATTGTGAGGATGAGCTACCCTAGCTTCTGATGTATAGTTTGAGAAGAGCCTCCATCCATGCATATTGTATATGATCCAAATTTACTGAGAGGCTTACTCTGTTCTAGAAATGATTGATTCCCACAGTCCCCAGCAAGTCCTCCAGTTGCTTTGTATGTTCAATCTAATTGAGTTTCGATCTATCCCCATCTCTCTTTCCTGTTTTATTGATGAATCTGGACATCTAACTCTGGTAACCTTCTTTACCCTTTTTCCCTTCCCTGATTCTTCCCCCTTTTATCCTGTTTTTAATCTTCTCCCATCCCTGCAGTTCACCGTAGACTTCCCTCGGTTCTATCTTTCCCGTCAACCCATTTTCTTCTCTTTTGTTTGTCTACTTCTCTCTCTCTTATTTACCAATCTGCCTTCTGTCTCATTTTATGCAGCTAGCTTCTGGAATCATGTTTGTATTCTTAGTCTCAGAAAGAAACTGGGCTCACAGTCTCAAGAGAAGGAGAATAACATGAAAAGTTTGATGAATTGTTTTTGACATCACGGTTTAATGCCTTCAGAGACTTTTTTAATGGTTAGCACTGTTTCAGAGTTGTGCATTTGTATTTTTGGATCAATATCAATGTAATGTAGCTTTTGAGCCCGTAGCATAGTTGTTTAAATTTTATACAAACTCTGCACATTTCTCCAGATTTACAAAAAAAATTGCAAATACACATAATTGCAAATATAATGGAATGTTAAGTGTCACAACACTAACAAACTGATGTGATTTTACAGGGAAATTCTGACAGATTCTGAAAGTACTGTTTCAATCAAATACAGAACATTGCTATGGATCAGTAAGAATTTGAAGAATCTTCATGGCCCCCATGTGAGAGGTTTCTAATTACAGTAACTAACTGCAAATAACAGTGGATGATGGTGGATCAGCTTGATCACAGAAGTAGTTTTCATTTTAAATATACATGAATAAAGTTTTTTGAGTACATTAAAAGATTTCTTAGTACTTCACACACACACAAAACACACAAGAATACATTCAGCTTCATTTTATATAATGGTTGACTGTCTGGCCACCGTGTTGTAGGCTATAAGAGCAAGCTACCTTTGGTGTTACCCACAATATGGGTTATTGCAAATGTTAACATGTCCACAGTGCTGCCTGGTTCAATAAAAGTGGTTAAATTACACAATTAAAAATTTGTTTTCTAAATGTTAGCTTGATATTTATAAAAAATAGTCCATCCAAGAATTCCCATTACATCATGTCATCCTGGGATAACTTCACCGCTTAAGGAAAGTAATGTTTGATACCAGTGACATCACAATCATCATACCATTTTCTTTTTACTGAAGACACTTGTTGCATGTTCAGCAATTAATAATATAATATAATATATGTTTTATATTGTCTGCATATTTATCTAAGGTAAAGCTGCTGACCGTTTCATGGTAGAGTTAAATAATTAAAATAATAAAATGTTTTTTGAAAATCAAAATGTACAATGTTTTAGAGAATGGCATCTTTTGCTAAATTTCCCTGTCATTGTCCATGGGTCAGGGTCCACGCATGCACCCTAATAAAAAAAGTGATTAGGCAGAAAAAAATTTGATCTCAGTGCAGGCTGAAGTCTTATAAATATGATTAATAGTCAAAAAAATTAAGACAATTAACTTTAAATATATTTTTAAAGTTATCAGATGGCAAATAATAATTAATTTGAAGCTAGAAAATAACTGAAATGTCTGTTCAGTAAAAGTGAAAGTTGCTCATTTAAAAACAGAAGCTGAACGATTTCCCCCCTGAGAATCAGGCTCAGAGGATACGAGCTGAAGAGAGCTCACAGATAAACACACAGCCACTGTCGGCTCTACACACAGCAATTAACCACAATCAGTCTTATCCATCATCTTCATGAACTACAAAACCTTCAGCTCTGTTGTGCAGCGACAGCAAATAGTGAGTTATGTTCAAATCATGCTCTCATAAATTTAAATAATGACAATCAGTCTGATAAAACTAGAGGACAAAGTGCTGCTCTGGGACATTTTTCATATCAGAGCAGAGTCTACAGGGATTGCACAGATATATCATTACACATAATTGCACACGATTTTGCACCCATTCCTGCATATATTGTCCCCAGATATTTCATTATGTACTCACAGAAGTGAGGGGTTAAAAACAATGACCCGGTTGGGGTCATTTCTTTAATGCAGTGCAGGGCTGCTATATTACAAAACACATGATGCGTGTCCCTGGCCAGGAATCACTAGAGTATATGAATATCTCAACATGCTCATTAGAGTTCACCACATGTATAAGATGTGGATCAAACACAGACTGAGAAAATGTTCAATACCCAAACAATAATGTTGGCAATACTTTGCAAAGAAAGGGACAACCAGAGCAGGAATTTATACATTGTATGTATTAGTTTTATTTTATGTGGGGGTGGGTTTGGTGTCATGTCCACAGTTGTCCCTGGTTACATTTAATGGGTTAAATCACAATATAAAATCACGTTTTCTAAATGTTAGCTTGATATTTATAAAAAATAGTATATCCAAGTATTCCTATTACATCCTGTCATGCTGGGATAACTCCACCACTTTCGGAAAGTAACCTTTGACATCAGTTATATCACAATCATCATAATGTTTTCTTTTCAAGTGACTGAAGACACTTGCTGCATGTTCATCAATTAATAATATCATATAATATATATTTTTATATTGTCTGAATGTTTAGCCAAAGTAAAGCTTAAGCTACGTACCCTGTCATGGTAAAATGTAAAAAAATTGAGTAATAAAAATATTTTTTGAAATGATAAAATTATAGAATTTAATTTATTCAAACATGAGTAATCATGAACAGGTGAAGGTGATCAGTACTCAGGAGAGGACTGGGTGGCTGCATGCATGTGACAGGAGGATTATGAGAAGTGTGGTTCAAAGGCAGAGATAGAGGCAGCAGGAGAAGTGGTTGTCACCACTGATTAGTTTCCGAAATGCAGTATAACACCCTTTGTTTTACTCAGATTCCTAAAGTGCTTTTATTTATTGGAACTGGCTTTTTCAGGTGTTGTGAAAATAAACCTGTACAGTCAACGCAACATTTAAATACATTTTATTTACCCAGCAGTGTAATTACATAATTGCTAACATATTTGAAAAATAAATGTGCCAAAAATAAACATTTGGATGCCATAGAAGAACTATTTCTACATAAAGAGTGTATTAATGTATGGGAGATGTGATTATGAAGGAGGATCTGTACCAATATATTTTTTGTCTAGTGTCATCTCTCTTGCTAAATCAGTCACTTCAGGTTATATGCGTAATGGGAAAGAGAGAGAGAGAGAGAGAGAGAGAGAGAGAGAGAGAGAGAGAGAGAGAGAGAGAGAGAGAAGAGAAATCTTATCACACCACATCAAAGTATTCCAAAATGTCCTAAAAATACCTTTTACTTTGAGTTTATCGTCTGTATCTTCCCCTCAGCCTCCTCTCTTTCCCTCAGTCTCTTGCTGTCCCATTTTGCTCCCCCTCTTTCCCTCCTTATTTATTTATTTCGTTCCTATCTTTCTTTCTCTGCATCTTTTGCTTTGCTTTTTTTAAGCTATCTTTCTCTTTCTGCTGTCTTTCCATGTTTCTCTCCCCCTCTCTACCTTTCTTTCTCTTCCTCCGTCCCTCTTTATCTGTCTTTCTTTCTCTCCAGACAGTCACGCTGCATGATCTGTTTTCCATATGGCTTTCCCAGCACCAGGTCTCAGCAGTGTTTTAACTCCAGACAGACTAGCTGCTGCATGCCTTACATAAGCCTCCCCATTTCAAAGCTCTTTTGAGCCTCATTAGGGGGGAACCTGGAGCATGGCTTCCACATCTTCTCTGATGTTCTAAGGTAAAGAAGAAGCCGTCTGCTTAAACCAGCACACAGAGAGAGACAGAGAGAAAGTGCAGCTCAGGAGTACCTGCTATTATGAGGCTTTTTATACTGGAGACACTTGTGTTGCATTGTTCAGAGATGAGAACTACAGTCTTATCCTGTAGATTCCATCAGTTCTTAACGAGTCTACTGGTGATTATACTGTTGACAAAAATTTTAGTCAGTGAGTCAGTTGACCTGTTTACAAGATACAAACTGATTAAGCAATACCTCAATGTTTGACTGTTGAGAAACCTCCTCAAACAGACTCAGTCATCTTTTTATTACTGTAACTTCAAAATTCAGGCTTCAGGATTGGTGCAGCTGTTGCTCTTGGCTGTTCTTAGCAACATGCATTAGCTAGAATGTTGTGTTAACAGTGTCAGAAGACATATTCCCAAGGATTAGCACCTCTGCTGGCTGGTTGCAGTAAGTGTAGCTCTGCCTATCCTCATATGCTTCAATGATAGTTCATACATTTTTTTTTATCCTGTAAACCGTCTTTTCATGTCTAATTCCAATACAATTTCAATACAATTACACTTATATAGTGGCATTTTAGTGGCACTTATATTAGTGGCACTTATATAGTGGCATGTAAGCACTCAAGGATGCTTACAGTTCAGTTCCACACACTCTGGTAGGAAGCAGCAGCCAATAATGCTCAGCATACTCTCAACCGGAGCGAACATCCACCTGGAGGACTGCATCAGGCAGTTGAACCATCACAAAGTGCCAATCCATATCTGGGCAAACAGTCACACACACACATTCACTCACCAGGGCAATTTTTGTGTTTTTTTTTTAGGGTATCCCATTTTCTGGGCAATTTAGAATATGTAATTTACCTGATCTCCATGTTTTTGGACTGTGGGAGGAAACCGGAGTACCCAGAGGAAACCCACCAAACTCCACCAAGATAGGGACTAAAACCCAGGATGGTAGGTGAACTTGTTAACCACTAAACTACCTGCTTTTTTACTGTGTCAGAAAAAAACATCACAAAATCCTAAGACTAATTGATTTCTGTGTATTTGAGTGTCTGTTCTGGCAAAAGCTTCAAACAATCTATATCAGGGGTGTCCAAACTTTTTTTGTTGGGGGCCAGAAGGAGAAATATATTTGAAGTCACGGGCCACAGACTCTATAATAAAACAAATAATGAAATATACCACTTTAAATAATACTTTTTTCCTGATTATTTCATTTACACACCATTTTACTTGACTAACTGTCTTTATCTTTGACAGTGTTGTGTATTCTGCGCTAGAAATGCGCACCCTATCCGCTTTTAGACTCTTTGGCCCGTTTTCCTGCGCTAGAAATGCGCACTCTCTCCGCTTTTAGACTCTTTGGCCCGTTTTTCTGTGCTAGAAATGCGCACCCTCTCCGCTTTTAGACTCTTAGGCCTCGTTTTTCTGCGCTAGAAATGCGCACCCTCTCCGCTTTTAGACTCTTTGGCCCGTTTTTCTGTGCTAGAAATGTGCACCCTCTCCGCTTTTAGACTCTTTGGCCTCGTTTTTCTGCGCTAGAAATGCGCACCCTCTCCGCTTTTAGACTCTTTGGCCCGTTTTTCTGAGCTAGAAGTGTGCGACCTCTCCACTTTTAGACTCTTTGCCCTGTTTTTTCTGCGCAAGAAATGCACACCCTCTCCGACTCTTTGTCCCGTTTCTGACACCTAACTTTGAATCTCACATTATAAAAACCTGCTTAACAGCGGGCCAACTTTCATTCTATTTCTAAAATACCTCGCGGGCCGCTCCAAAAAAGGAAACGGGCCATAGTTTGGACACCCCTGATCTATATATTCAAACATAAAAAATGGTTCTTAAATGAGTTTGGGAACCTACACTTCATTCATTTACCCAGAGAAAGGGTGTTTTTTTTTTACATTTTTTTTTTTCAGAACAGAACTGATTCAGTTGTTTTCTACCTGAAGTTACTAAAGATTCACGCTTGAGGTTAACACCCCAGTGACAGTGTCTTGTCTGTACCTTGAAGGGTAGAGTTTACTTTATTTTGACATTTTCATCATAGCAGGATGCAGTATACGAACATGTTCACACTTCCAAAAAAACACAACAGGGAGGTTGACATTGACAAAACATTGTCATGACTTGTCATATCCATCAATATGAGTGCGGATGGGAGAGTTTTGGCTGACAGCTGAAGATCTGATTGACATTTCCTGAGACGTGTTAGCTTAGGAAACACTTCTCCACTTAGACTTCACTGGCTAACATTAGATTCTTTAGGACCTAGGATACAGACTGGAGGTAGAGAAGTGATACACTCTGTTCATCAACATTGCTGGTAAAGGCAAGGGCAAAGGCAGGGTGGGATAGAAATTGATAGAAGCTTTTTTGCTCTAACAACTTAGTAAAGAAATAGCATTATGAGCAAAACTGATCTCTGGATGTGTATTCATAAATTAAATGACTGCATCTGTGTTCTCAGATATGTTTTGCTTTATACAGAAACTAAACATATTTGACTATTTGACACTTTAATCTCACTGTACATGAAAGCTGATTATTAGAAAAATATCTGCAGGAAAAATCACTCAACAGTACATGACATAAGCACTCTGCAAATAAATAGATACATATGTTGATATAATTAGATGTGTGTATGTTTGTGTGTGTGTGTGTGTGTGTGTGTGTGTGTGTGTGTGTGTGCGTGTGTGTGTTGATGTAAATGGCACAAATAGTGTTTAGTGTTTGGCAAACGTAATGTCCCAAATGTAGTACATACCATATTCCATTTTAATATATATATATACACAAATACAAACACACACACACACACACAATACATGTGGAGGATATTGATAACACATTTGAACCTAATCAGTCGACTCATGCTTTAGTAGAGCTCAGTAACACTACAACAAATAACAGATCAGCACAGTAATTTATCAGTCTACTCATGCTTTAGTAAGACCCCAGTACCACTGAGAAATGTAATAAATAATGATCCTAAATTATTTTAAGTTCATTATAGCCTCATTATGTAATGTGAGCACAGTTTCCACTATAAAGAGCGCCCTATGTTGCTGCATGCAGGTTATGTCAATTTTGTAAATTTTGCTGTTATTCACAGCTCTTGCAATGTGTTTATTGTAAAAGAACATGATTTATCTTACAACCCTAATGTGATTGGCCAAAGCAAGTCTTTAAACATTACTAATGAGCGGTTTTGATGGGTTTGCATAAGTAGTCTAAAATATGAATATATCTGTAAAATACATGTGCTTACATTCAGTGCTTGCATTTGTTGTGTGTGTGTGTGTGTGTGTGATTCTATGACTTGCTCGTGTGTGTGTGTGCTTGCGATGGAGGCTATAATCTGTTTAGTCTACAGAGCGTGATTGTTCGCTATTTCCGTGTGGGAAAATAATATGTCACCAGCACCCCCTCAGTAGCGCTGAGCTATTACAGATGGTCTGTTCGTTGTCATATCTCTGTTCGCTTCTGCATAATGGGCTTGTCACCATCTTTCCCTTCATTACAGAGAAAAAGAACACCATCAATGCATAATTAATACATCTACCGACACACTTTCACACTTTACTGGTATAAACTCATGGGGCCGACTTCATTTGCCACTAATGACAAAGAGGTTGGGATGAATATGATTACTGGAGGTAGAACTTGGTACCAGTGGCCTGCTCAGTGAAACTGATAATATTATGCATGTGATCTTTATCAGATGAATGAACTCTCTCTGCTTTCTCTCCTGTGATAGTAATGAGCCACTTGATACGCAGAGTAACTCTGGCATTCTTCACACGGCAAATTAGATTATCTCTCTTTCACCCGGCAAACCGTGCACAGGATTGCAATGATGTTCAGGATTTTAAACCTCGACTCGATAAAATCAGCTTCTTTCACACTTGACCTTCTATTTGATTCTGCTAAACTTAGCCGCTGTGCCTCAGTATACACGAAGCCACAAGTTTTGACATAAAGTAATCAGGACTGCTCCATCTCTGAATTTCACCATCTTATTTTAAACCATTTTGTTTCAACTTCCATTTGAAAGCCACAGAGCTGTGGTAGGGATTTTTCATGCTCTCTAAAGACCGCTTGTCCAGCTCTGAAGATCGATAAAAGTCGATAAACTAACAGCAACAGTAAGCCAGTGTATTGAATTTCACACAAGAGAAAAGTGAGACTTATTTCCCCCTACATTTCTCACAGCTCTCGTCAATGCTCTAGCATTGTATCTTTGGCCTTTTTAAGAGCTTGGCCAGTCCTACTTACTTACTCTCAAGGACAAAGGTAGCATAGCATTTCCATTTTCGCTCATGAGTTATAAATCACTGAATTCTCGCTGAAACCTCAGCAATTTATAATCACATTAAAAAAGTAATTACAGAAAATAAGAAAAAATTAAGAAATATAATCAGTAATTTTCCATCACGCGTGTCCCATTTGTAGCTCCGCCCTTACCCCAGGTGTTAATGTTTAGTGTGTGTTCCCTGTTTGTATATATAGTCCTCCTTGGCCCTTTGTCTTCGTCGGTCTTTGCACCTTCACCTGTCGTTTGTCTATCCGTGTTTCTTTGTTGCCTTAGCCGTAGTTCCTAGTTCCTTATCTTCTTGTTTATTTCTTGTTTTTTCTAGTTCCTTGTTTATTTCCTTGTTCTGTTTTGTTTACTTTATCTAGATTTTTGTTTTTAGTTTGTTTCTAGTTAATTTCCTTTGTTATCCTTGTTCAGTTTAGTTATTTTAGTCTTGTTTTAGTTACTCGTTTGTTTCTTTGTATAGCCTCCCTGTTGTATGTTATTGTTACCCCCTCGTTTGTTTTGGTTTATTTTTTGTTACATGCTTACTTGTTCCATGTTTCTTTGTTTATTTGTTTTTTATTTATTAAATATTTTCTTACCTGCATTTACGTCCGCCTCCACGTCTTCTCTGTCTGCACCTCTCTGACAGATACATGCTGCAACTGTTGATTAGTCTCCCTGTTCTGCTCTTTACAGTGGCATTGTTTTCTATTAAGTCACTTAATCTTATGCTATGTTTTTTTAATAAATATTTTAGTCAAATGCCTCAATAATAATAAATGTGGTGTTAATAAAGAAAACAATAATAAACATTGCTGTCTTATACAACAGAAAAAAGCATCTCTTGTATTTTGATGTTTTTTTACATTTTTGGCTTAATTTGAATTTAGAAATTGTACGATGAATGGGTCAATATAGGTGATCCAAAATGGATAAAATGGAATACACTCTTTTTACACTGACTTCCACTGACAGTAAAAAAGTTGACAGCAATGATGTAGTCAGTATGTGTTTAAGAAACAACATTTGTAACATGCAAAGAAGGCAGCGCCACACGGTGCTTTTCTCTTTTTGATTTGGTCATTGCTTTTTTTGTAATGAACATCATTCTGAACAAATCACTGAATAACTGAATGGTTTGTTTAATGTGTGAGGCTTATTCATTTAATTTAATTATTATAGATTTTGTCTTAGATTTATTTGTTATTTTGTGTATTTGAATGCTGTCTAAAACTATTTATATTTATTTGTGCAGTTGCAATAAACCTCTATTTAACATAATAATAATTAGCAGAGCAGAATAATAATATAGTGGTCAGTGAATAGTATAGTTATTGATGTGTTGGTTAGAGACACACTGCATCCAGCCACTGTATAGATTTTTTTTTCTTTCTCCAAGCAGCTCGCCTGATTTACTTCAATGAAGAATTGATTACATAAACAATTGGACTTTATTGTAGGGAGCTTTGGAAACTGGACGCAAGCACACACACACACACACACACACACACACACACACACACACACACATATCCTAATATAGTGTTTGATTTGTATTTGTTTTTTAAACTAATAAACAAAGTGTGTTTGGTACTGTGATTCAATCTGATAGTCCGCATCATTATAGCCCACCTTAATCTCACACGGGTCCCATCTAGGCCCCACATGCAGTGTATAACTCAGCTGGGGCCACTTTTAACCCCTTATGGTTCCATCAGGGTCCCATCAATGTTATACATATTTAGGGTCAACATGGAGCCCATAGACAAACCTTTCTAGTTCCCAGCTGAGCTCTCCATACCATACAGACCTCACACAGGCATGTCATTTAGGGTGAGCTGTAGGACGTTTAGTGAAAGAGAGAATGTTCAGGTATTACATCAGTATCAAATCTGCATTCAGCATCTTATCACATTTCCTCATTCCTAAGGGTAATGATAACACAGTGTGACAAATAAAGCTAAACACAGTGGGCCCTATGTTAGCGATCTATAGCACACCGGTCATTTGGGCACAGCTTGATTTAGGGCGTGTTGGTGTGTCTTTGGTATCAGAAATATGCCAAAATACGCCTTGTGCAGCTTGAAATGCACAAAAAGCATGTCAACCAATCAGTGTGCCAGTTGTCATTCCCTTTAAGAGCCAGGTATGCTCTGACTTTGGCGCATTGATATCTTAACAGTGTAACTTTTTTCACATTTTTGCGTATCTCAGCCCTATGTGTTAAAAATGCCCACAGAGACTGTCTGTTCTGTCTTTGTGTATATATCTGCCAAACTATGTAGGTCTGTCACATAATCTCTATTAAAAATTATATATTTGTTGGAGTAACATTCTCTATTGTCCAGTGAGTTGGGGTTTTCTACTACACGGAAAAAAAATGATGCGTAAAATTTGCTTTAAAAACTTTTGCAACTTTCTGCATTTGCTTTGTTTAAGTAAATTTAATTTCATGTAAATTTATGTAACTTCAACTCGGTTTCAAGACTTAAATGTTACATAGAGTAAATAAGTGAGCTGAACTTCAGCCAATCCTTTCTTTTAGTAACCTTTACTTAATTTATTTTTGCTGAATTAATCCTTTTTCTAGTAACCTTTACTTAATTTCTGCATACAATATTACCTAATTACAATTACTTAATTTATACAATATTACTTAAATAATTTATGATACATGATATATTATAATTCCTGAAATGTAAAGACTTTTAGTTAAAACACACACAACACATGGATGACATGTAATACATTCTTTATACTAGTATATGAAAAAGAATGTATTAAATGCCTTCATGTGTTGAGACTTTGTATAAATTAAGTAGGTAATATTGTATGCAGAAATTAAGTAAAGTTTACTAAAATAAAGGATTGACTGAAGTTCAGTTCACTTATTTACTCTGTATAACATTTAAGTCTTGAAACCGAGTTGAAGTTACTTAAATTTACATGAAATTAAATTTATTTAAAAAGCAAATGCAGAAAGTTGGAAAAAAAAATTAAGTAAATATTACGCATCATTTTTTTCAGTGCAGATTTTGGAGCAATGCTGCGTGATTTGTTGTGATTTGATTACATTCATTGAAAAGTGTCAGTGGGTCAGTGAGACCAGGATGTTGCTCCAGAGAGTTCTGTTATTTGGCAGTACCCCTCGACAGAGCCTAGACAAGCTGTGTGTGTGCATTTACTTATATGTGTCAACAATGTGTACAACTTAAAGTAGCAGAATGCACGTATTATATGGGGTATTTACAAACACTTCTAGTGTATAGTGTATTTCCACAAATATATTACCACCATGTCTTAAATAGACTCCAGCCTTTTCCATCATTGTTTAATGTCCTGTCATTTTCACTTCACACAGTTCTTTAAAGCACAGCTCATGTTGTGTTCATGTTAATGAGATGCACCTACTCTATAGCTGTGTCTCATAAGCTGTTGGATCATTTATAGTCAATAGCCACCTATAATTTCTGTTAGGTCAGACGTGAGTTGACTGTTCCAGAGTCCTGTCTCCCATATGAGGTGTGTTAGAAATTATTACTATCCTGTTTTGCTTTCAGTGTGGGTAGGCTAGTGCCTAAGGCTGGACTGCAGTTCAGAGGGAGAACAGGTTTATTTTTACTGAGACAGAGTTTTAATTTGCTGCTTTTCTCATTATGTATGATAGAGGCCAAATTCAGCAGCATTGCCCCAGAATCTTTCGCTCAATAGCTATATTTGTAAACTGCACAGCCAACAGTCCAATTATTCATAGTGTCTTAAAATGAGAGGCTGTGTATAAAAACGCCTTTCATCCCTTTGTGATTCATCCACCATAGTTGCAAAAGCCCTCAATTTAAATCTGACTTTCTGCACTTTAACCTTATCACTGCTGGTTCATTTGAAAGCTCACAATCTGCACAACAAAAAAACATGCGATTTTCGAGATAATTGCAGAATGCACCATGTATAAGAATGCCTTTATATGCTAAAATATGGGATATATTTTTACTTTATTAACTTTATTCACCAATTCAAATGTGCTCATCATCTATATATCTATAAAATGTATGTCTATATAAGTTATTTTGAAAAAGAAAGCAAACTATAAGAAAACACAATGTAAGGGAGAATGTGCAATTAGAAGAGACCACTTAAAACAATGAGTATCTTTGATTTTACCTAATTGAAAAGCAATGATATATAAGCAAGAGAAAGATGGATGATTACAAGCCATCAAACCAAGCTGAACCGCTTGAATTTGTGGCATAAAGTTATCCAAAAGCAGTGTGTAAGACTGGTGGAGGAAAACATGCCAAGATGCATGAAAACTGTGATAAAAAACAGGGTTATCCCAACAAATATTGATTTCTGAACTTTATGAATATCAACTTGTTTTCTTTGCATTATTTGAAATCTGAAAGCTTTGCATCTTTTTTGTTATTTCATCCATTTCTCATTTTCTGCAAATAAATGCTTTAAATGACAATATTTGTATTTGGAATTTGGGAAAATGTTGTCCATAGTTTATAGAATAAAACAACAATGATGATTTTACTCAAACATAAACCTATGAATAGCAAAATCATTTAATTATCAAAATTATTTAGAAACTAAATTAGTCTCTTCATTTTTTCCAGAGCTGTAGTATGTAGGCATATATGTTGATATAATGAAACATTATGGACACTTATTGATGAAGCAGATCATACAGAATATTTTGTAACTATAGTGTAAATCAAGGTCTGGAAGATACACTGACATGCCAACTTTCACTGGACAGGACCTAAATGTCATGTCCCATGAGTTTTGCCATGTCTTATGGAAGGTATAGAATGCTGCATTAACTTGTGGGATGTGTGTGGGGCCTGACACAATTACCTGTTCATATAGACAGTTCTAGCCAGAGGCCACCAGTCACAATCATTACCACCCACTGCTTTGTCTGCTCTGTACTTTAGTGGTAACATCATCTATGTTGTATTGGTACATGTATTCACATATTCAAAATGGGAATATACTATGCATCTAGAATCCACTGTCTTTGCTCCAACTCGATAATTCACGTCATCTTGCCATAAGCATGCTGAACAGTGTTCAGTCTCACTCACAAGATATTCATCTTACAACCTACATACTTATACTGCTAAACAACTGAAGCTCTGTGGCAGGTGGAAATGCCAGTGGTGCAAACAGGGACAGGCCATTGTTGCATAAGGTTCTTGTCTAGGCTAGTAAGGGTCAGAAGGGTTGTGGCTTCAGGTTAAAGGTGGAATGTGTTACATCACACTATGCACCACACCTTGCAGTGAACTGGGCAGAGTAGGCACAGAACAGTCTAACACTGAGTTCTGTCCACTGTCTACTTTCAATAGGCAGCACTGGAGCTTGGAGCAATGCAAGAAGGGTGTCTGTTCCTATGACTTCTATTTTCCTTTATTTCATGTGGACGGCCAGGTGCATGTGAGTGGTTTACCTGTGGGATATGATGATGTAACACTTGCAGCAGGTACACCTCACAGCATGAAGGACATAACAGATCTGCTGCAAAGGTCTTGGTCACTTTAGCAAGAGAAGTTGCTACTATTTGGTGAGTCGACCTATGGAAATGAATTTAGGCTGGAATGGACTTTCAACATTTGTAAAAAACCTTAAAAAGTGCAGCAGTATTAGACATTTGTTAGTGACAGAAGATTTAACATTAAATTTAACTATAACCTGCCTAATTATTGTGCTCATTGTCCTTTTGGTTGTTGATGGGACCATTACAGATTGGTTCGCTGACTAATATACACTACTAGATTATGCTCAGAGTTGGAATGAAAAAAATCAAACATGTTTGAAATGCTCCAACAAGTTAAAACGACTGGAGGGCCAAAATCATGACACATCATCCCTTAAATGCTGCGCGATTTTCTCTTCAACTATCGACTCTGAGTGCTGAAAATTCTGAAGACAAGAGTCAAGGACGTAACAGATCTGCAGATTAGGTCTTGATCGCTTTGGGAATAGAATTTGCTACTATTTGTTGAGTCTACCTATGGAAATAAATTTAGGCTACATTTGTTTAAAAAAAAAAGCCTCTTATTAGATTCTTCTATGAAGGGCAAAACAGAGTGAGTCTTGTGGCACAAAATAACTGGTCTAAAATGTTGCTGCAGATGGTGATGGGGATGATTTAATTGTGGTTTTGTTTTTGTCTTGTCTCTTGTAAACCAATCAAGGTAACAGTGCAGAAGATTCTCTGAATATCAAGTAACATGTGCCAGCAGGCTTTACTCCCTATTTCTCAAATTTTAGCAAAACGGTTGAGCTGCTACTGTCAGGGTTCCTACACATTAAAGGCCGACAGAGCATTAGAAATCCACCCCCAACACATCCCAGTTAAGATGCTGTGTCAGCTCTGTTAGACTATAAAAGTGCCTGTATGCAGAAAAGAGATACTTCATCCAGTGTCAAAAAGTTCAATCCATTACAAACTTTGGTGAAGTGGATTCTGACATGGAGGCACGTCAACCAATAGAAATGAGCCAAGTTGGGTACAGGCAGACAACAGATAAAAAATCCTAGATAGAGGAAGGGGTAGTTTTGCGGATTTTTATGGCAAGTGGGGCCCATACATTACACATTGGCTGCCCTAGTGAAACAAAAAGTATATTAAAGTATACTAAGTATTATTATGCTATAGTGCACTAAAGTGTACTTTTAGCCACATTATTAATCAGTATATTGAAAGAGTGACCCTTTTTTGTACTTATTATACTTTAATTGTATAAAAAGAACAAAAGTCTTACATAAATTGTGCAAAATTGTAAAACGTCTACTTAACTGTACTAAAATGGAACTATTTTAAAAATATTTAAGTCATATTTAAAAATACTACATAATGTATGTAACCCAATATTTCAAATATGCTTATGGTAAACTTATAATACATTTAATGAGTAGTACAACTGTATCACTATTATACACTGGGTATATTTGGAATGTTTTAAGAATTGATGGTAAACATATTTACATTAGAGTACAAATATGCTTCTTGTTTCTGTCTTTTTTAAGTAGCACATTGTTTATTTGACATTTAAATGTTATTTAACACTGTGTCCTATAATTTATATATTATATATTAAAACTTTGTTAATGTACAAAAGTATATTTGGAAATAAGTATTTTGGAAGTATATTGAATTAGATTAAAATAAAAGTGTACTTCACAGTAGTCTATTTATTAAAATACATTATATTGTACTTCTTAAAAAGTATGATAACATTTTTCTTTTAAACATTTAATGAAAGCAGAATATGTACTTTTAATATATTTTAAGTAAGTACATAAATCTGTTTATTTACAGCATACTTAGACATTTTTCAATATGTTTTAAGTAGAATTAAGTATATATTTTTTCACCAGTGTCACGTTACCTAATATATGTATGTAGATTTTCTCCATAATAAATGCACATTCCATAAATAATGCACATTTCCATCCCACCCTAAAAAGTGCAGCAGTATCAGGCATTTGTTAGTGGCAGAAGAAAGCTGCTGAATCATTTAACATAAAATTGAACAATACATTTTATAAACAACCTTCCTAATTATCGTGCTCGCTGTCTAATATACACTACTAGATTATGCTGGGATGAGTTGGGATGAAAAATAATACATGTTTGAAATGCTCCAACAAACTTGAAACCAAAATTATGAGTCATGAGGGCCAAAGTCTGAGCCACTTAAGAAAAGAATGCAGTATGTGGCCATCTCCAGCAAACAATTCATTTCATGATTCCTATGTCTTTCAATGGTCTAAATACCTTATTTCCCACTAGGTTTTAAACTGTACAAACTCTACCCCAGCTTCAGCCATATATTTACCTTTAAGACATACAAAATCTGCATGCACATGTGCCTAACACTCTGTCCTTGTGCAGTGTAGGCACTTAAACTCGTACTGCTACAGTTCTTTTCTAAAACCTGGCTCTCCAAGTCCATCCCAGACAGCACTCTCCAACTCCCTGGCTTTTATCTCTACTGAACAGACTGCAATGCTGAGCCGCCAGGGAATTTGAGAAGTGGGGAAATCAGTTTTTTCTTTTATTAACCAAGGTTCTTGTACTAGTGCCACAGTGTTACCAAAATCCTGTATTCCAAACCCTGAATCACTTTTTGGAACGTGTAAACTATTCCACTGCCCTTTGGGAATTTTCCTCCACTGTTCATTGTGCATTCAGGCTGGCATGGACTGGCTACATTTGTGCAAAAGCCTCTCATCAGATCAATCTGTGGAGGCCAATACACAGCCAGGTTTGATGAGCAGACAAAGGCAAACAAAAAAACAACAATCATTCTAAAATGCTGTTGAGGATGGGGGTGTTGGATCAAAGGTCCTTTGTGGATTATTTGTGTCTTTCTGATTGTCTTGCCTCATATTAACAAATAAAAAAAAACCTGCTTAAGGTTTTCTTGGAAACACTGATGCCACAGTTTTATCAAAACCATGCAGTCCAAACCTCTAAATCACTTTTTAAGAAAGTATAAGCCATTCTACTCCTCCTGGTAATTTTCCTCCATTGTTCTGGTTGGGAATTTTAAGTTTTACCATGAGTGTGCATGAGCTGTAGCTGGCATTGGTGGAATAGACCATAGCATACACAATACAGCATAAACACTAATTTAACACTGCCCAAATACAGAAAGAATGGGATCTGCTCCTTCGGGGGGAGCAACTAAAACACTAGACCACTGCTATACTGTTTTAAAGAAGGCATGACACTCTGTGTTCACCATGTAGCCTCGAGGCTTTTTGATCTCATCTTCTCCCAACCTACAGGTAGAAGCTAAAATCAGTGTTCCCGCCTCCACCTGCCAGTGAAACAAAACACAAAAACATGGTGGATGGAAAACCCACTCGTGACATCCTACATCAGCTTTTGTGAAGACATCTGTTCTCTAAACAGGACACAAATAAAATACAACAGTAGCAAAAGCAGATCTTTATCAATCTAAAACAGATGGAACACAGAATTGAGGACTGGACGTAGTACGACAACAACAAGTCCCGATTTAATTCAAACCTGAGACATCAAAGTCAGTATAAAGAGAATGATTATAAAATTGAAGGCTAAATGTTGTACAACAAAAGCAAGAAACTCTCCAAAGAAAAAGCAGTCAACAAAAAAAAAAAAAACTGCAGCAGCCTGCAGGTCATCAGCTACAAGAAGACATTCGCCCAGAAGATCAAGAATTGTCATCTGGCTGAAAGGCTGAACTCTTACTACTCACTAGCTCTAATTCACACCTCACTCACACCACAACACAAACATCGGCACCTCTCCCACAATTTTGACCACCCCCCAGCATGTACACAGAATGTCCTGATCTGTGAACAGGATGATGCCTGTCTTTGATTGAGAAAATGTTATCTAGTCAACAAGTCACTGGAGCTTTATACTTGTATTAAAACACCTGAACAACATTGTGTACATTCTGTTGGACCCCTCTGCAGTTTGCATATTAAGCAAAAATGTCAGTGAATTACTTGGCAGATCTCAGATTCTTCTTATCCTTAACTTTAAATCAGTCAAGGAACCCAAGCAGAATCATGTTAGTTCACATCACCATGTTGTAGCAGGACACTGTTAGGCAGCACTTGTCTGGATCACTTAACCTATCTCAAATACTGGACAGTTGCGTGCAGATCACTGACTTGAATGTGAGCACCCAAATATTGAAATGACTTAAATGCCCATCCCTACTAGTGGTTGCCTAAAATTAACTTAATTCACCTAGTTAATTTTAATTAATATAAGCTGAAGCTCTGTGCTTATCAGTTCAGGAGAAAAATAGCCAGCTCAACTTATGTCTTGTAGTCCTTCTGGGTTCAGAGCTCTCTGTTTATTAAACACATTGCCAATATTTACTCATATTTTACTCCTGCTCTGATGTTGATGCATTAGCATACTGTGTTTGTCTGCTATTGTCTTCCATACCTGGCAACTAGGAAAATAGGACTGGGGAATCTGCAGTGGGTAGGATTAAAAGCTAAAATAAATGAGAATTGAAATGAAACATAGTGGTTAAAGCAATACTGGCAAGAGATACAAGTGATTAAACTTAAAATATTTACATAATATCCTGAATTAGTAAAAAAAAAAAAAAAAAATTCATACATCCTTTAATTTCAGTGCAGGGTTAATTCATCATTCCACAATCATTACAGCGTAACCTCTCCTAGCTCACTGTTCCTGCCTCCACCTGCCAGTGAATCACCAGCTTCCTCCCAGGCAAAGAGCAGCAGGTTAGGTGAGGAAAGCTCTGCTCATCAGTCACTTGAACCGTCAGTACTGGCAAACACACAAGTACAAATATACTCTCCCTACTACTGTTTCCACTGTAAATCAACAGATGCACCTCAACAGACCCCTCTTGTCAAAATCCTGAAGTTTTCAGACGACTCTACAGTAATTGGTTTCATCCGAGATGATGATGACTCTGCCTACAGTCTGATAGTTGCTTGGACAGCTGGCCCCCTGGAGCAGTCACAACACATTAGAGTTCATGAAAAGCCCACCACCTCTGTCTGCCCTCACCATCACTGACAAGCCTCTGATAGCTGTGCAAAAGAAAGCCCTGCAGAGGATGTGTTTTTTTTTTTTTGCACCAGCTGAAGAAGTTCAACCTGTCTCAGGAGTTGCTGCTACAGTTCACCATAGCCATCATAGAGTCTGTCATATTCACAAACTGCAGCACAGCATCAGGTCTGCAAAGACCAGCAGAGCTCACCTGTCCAACAAAGAACCAGGAGGCATGCAGAGAACATCATTACTGACTGATCACAGACTGTCCAACATCTGTTGAAGATTTCCCCTTCAAGCCACCATTTTATTTAATGCTTTAGAACCCGAATTGCTGGAAACAAGCATTACATAACTATATATTTTGCTTTATTTCATTGCTTTCTCAAGTTTCAAGTCATTTGCACAATATGTCAGGACATACATGCATGGAAATGATTAAGATTACACAAATATAGAGCACTAAATACATCAAAAAGAACCAAAAAATATACTAAACATACAGTAATATAAAAAACTGTATATTCAGAACAAGCCCAAATGATTCTAAATGCACTGTACAGAAATATACAAAAAGAAGTCCAGTGTCAGTTTGTATGGGGGTAGCACTCAGATATGGAAGTCTGTATTAGTCCAAGTGTGAAAAATATATCTATATATCTATAATTGTGTATTGTGTTTTGAGAAAATAATGTCAATTTTCTGCTGTCACATTCTCGTCCTGTTCTGTGTCTTTGTGTTTGTCCTGCCCTCCTGTTTGTTTCTTTACCTTTCCCCAGCATGTCACCCTGTGTGTTCCTCCCATGTCTCTGTTCCTGTCTTCAGTGCTCTCACCTGTGATCATTTGTAGCTCTGCCCCCTCGTTACCTGTCCCTAGGTGTTAGGTGTGATCCAATTTTAGACACATGGAAACATGACCTAATAGGATTCTCCCTTCAGCCACAGCTTGTATCTGAAATTAGATCTCCATCTGCCAAGCTGTTCTCATTTTATATGGGTGTTTCCTTACTTTTGCAACTACCTACTTTTGAGATAACCTGTAAACACTGATGAGACACTTAATTAAAGCGGCAGTGCATATTTTTTTTCTTTCTAAACTGAAGCAGAAGCATTTCTGACTGGAGAAGGGACAAAATATTGTGTTTAATGGTACCAATGTGCTGGAATGACCATTCCTGCTGAGACTAATATTCTAATTCTAAAATTTGGGATGTCGGGTCACTTTTCGCTGGAGTTCTTCTGGCCACGTCACACGTCTTTACGTACTTATGTTACATGTACAGCCTCTAAAAGAGGATCCGGATCAGTTTTACTGAACGCGAGCAGCTGGTGGAGCAATGGAGACTTCAGAAGGGGAAAATCCGAGCTCAGTAGCTCATTCACTCATAGTAGAAATAAGGTGTGTAGTTGAAGTGAAGTTTCTGACTGAACATAACCTGGAATCGCATTCATCCGCTCAAAAAGGAGACCGCATCACAGCCGCCCAGTTTAAAATGATTCTTCCGCATGCTCGGAGCAATTACCCATTCTCAACAGAGAGGGCTCTAAATCCCAAAACTTATAGACATCAGCTTTAAAACAACTTTTATCTACTTACAGTGTTTATTTTATAAATGCCACTTACCCTTCAAAACCATTTTGTATTTCTATAATTACAGTACAGACTCTAGTATTCCTGTTTCTCTGCAAACTTTATTATCCTGCTTTCAGCCTGTCCTTTAATAACCAGGACCCCACAGGACCACCACAGTGCAGGGGTATTATTGGGTGATGGGTTACTCTCAGCACAGCTGTGACACTGACATGGTAATGGCATGTTATTAGTGTGCGTTGTGGTATGACATGATCAGTCATACTGAATCTGTTGCTGTACAGTTTGTGTTGATCACACTTCTGGTCTTTTATCAGTGCCCACGGGACGCTGTTATCTGGATATTTCTTTTAGTTTATAGACTTTTCTCAGCCCAGCAGTGACACTCCAACAGCACTGCTGTGCCTGATCCACTCATCTGCACCCCGCCATCCTGTCAATGTCCCAGCAGTGAAGAGAGTGACCCACCACACAAATTATATCTGCTCTGTGGTGGTCCTGTGGGGTCCAGAGCATTGAGCAAGAGTGTGAAATTAGGATAATAAAGTATGCATATAATCAGATGGATTATAGTCTTTATTTCTAGAATTTCAAAAAAGGAGGTGGTTTTAATTAAGTGGCCTGTCAGTGAACTCACACAGTATTAATTTATAATTTTATCCCATTTTCTCCCCTAAATTTACAAGGTCAATTACTGCCCCTATCACTAGTGATGCTCACCCAACACCAGGAGGGTGAAGACTAGCACATGCCTCCTCCGATACGTGTGAAGTCAACCACCACCTCTTTTTGAACTGCTGCTGATGCAGAATTACCGAGTAGCATCACAGCGCACTCGGAGGAAAGCGCAGCGACTCGGTTCCGATACATCATCTCACAGACACCTAGTGCTGTGGACATCACCCTTTGGAGTGATGTGGGAGGAGAGCGCCATCTACCCACCTAGAGAGAGAGCAAGGCCAATTGTGCTCTCTCAGGGCTCCGGCAGCTGATGGCAAGCTACATGAACAGGATTCGAACTGACGAATCTTCTAATCATGGTGGCATTCCTTAGCCCTCACACAGTATTACTAATAGCACTAGTTTTCATGTTAGAATCACAACAGGGAATATCTTACAATGTGACTGCTGAGTGAAGAATACCTGCTTAGAAGCATTGCCACAGAACACAAAACCCTGTTATTTGGATGAAACTCTGTGTGTATGTGGGGGGGGTGGTAGAGGAGTGTCTGTTTAATCTTTGAGAACAAATTCTGCTTGAGGGATACAGCATCTGTTTTGCGCTATGCCCGCGAGAGAAAACAAGAAAGAGAGAGAGAGAGAGTGAGAGCAAGAATGAGAGGGAGGGAGGGAGTGAGAGTGGAAGAAAGATGGGGGGGGCAGGAGAATGAGAAAGAAGAGCTGTGCTTTCAGCACTGTAAAAGATATCGAAATGAGCCGACGTTGCTTTCCCTGCAGCATGCTAAAATAGTCAAATTCACTGAATAGGGTGGCACAAGCCCCTTTGTGTCACTAATACCTTACACCAGAGGTGTTTAATCTTATCCGCAAAGGGCCGAGCAGAAGCATGTGTCCTCGGTTGTTTGAAAACAGACCAACTGATTAAACAAGTGGAATCAGGTGTGCTGCTGCTGCTGCTGTTGTCAAAGAAATAAATGTGTGTCGGATTGCAATGCTATTCAGAAGGATCTATAGCACACTGGTCAATTGCGCATCACACAGCTTGAATTAGGGCATGTCAGTGTGTCTTTGGCATTGTGAGGGCACAAAAAATATGTCTTGATTGGCTGGAAAGGTGTGCAATTAATTAATCATGGGTGTGTTTTGGGCGCAACATGAAATAAAACAATGAATGTGCCCGTTGTCATTTACTTTAGGAGGCTGGTGTGCTATGACTTTAGTGCATTGGGATCTTAACAGCGGCGCTTTTCGCATCTTAGTAGAGGATACTGACCTGTGCATTCACTCTTAACATTATTTTATTCGTTATTCTGTTTATTGTTGAGATAAAAATCAGGTTTGCGCTCTGTAGCGCATCCGTGTATGTGTTTAATGAGTGGATTAGTGTTTAACGAGACAGGATTGGGCTGCTGACTGTTGTCATGGTTTTAATCAGTCAGTGGAGAACCTGTGTTTTCCGCTGGCCAGATAGAAACACGGCAGAAATGAACCTGAACACACCTCACTTCCAGACCACCAGGCCCATCGGTGTAGATTTAATCATAAACTCTGACACTATTTTAAGAGGGTGGGCCCAAGGCGTGAAAATAGACTGTTGAAGGGGTGTAAGATAGCAACGAGCTTAGCAACGCACCTTGTGCAGGGAGTACGATAGGTCTCTTAGACTGACATGGATTGCCATTTTGACATAAAGTTGGGTCAATGTAGTGTTAGGAGTCTTGCCCAAGGACTCTTGTTGGTGTAGTGCAGCACTCAGTCACTCAGGCTGGGAATTGAACCGGAGTCTCCCACACAATGTGGTAGTTAGCACTCTGGCAGTTAGTGGCGTTATCCACTGTGCCACACCAACCACTGAAAATAATCCATCCCGTGCAGCCTAAATATTCACATAGTTACTTCAGCTTGTGCCGTAGTGTTAAAATCTTGTTCAAAAGCATCATATAGCAGCAGTATAGGGACAACATTGTCCTGTTGGAATAGTGCACCGGAATATATGTTGGTTGCAGGACCCTTATCAACGTAACTTTGGGCTGTCAAAGGACCTGTCATGAAGATCAAAAGTATACCAGCATTGTAGGAAATTGTAACCCACAACATGACATTAGGCTTTCTGGACATGTTATAGTATGTAATATCATACTGTTGATCTAGCCGCTGATCAAGGTGCCTCCACACACAGATTCAGATTCAGATTCAGATTCATCTCCACCAAGGCCAACATTGGACTCTGCCTCCTGATTCACTACCCAGCAAGTTTCATTCCTGCCAGTTTATTTCCTTCTGTATGCACCTATTTTTTTGATGATGAGTGTGCAACAAAAACCTGCACCCACACCAGCTCTTTATGAAAAAGGTTTGACACCCCTGCCTTACAGTGATGCCAAAAGGAATAAAAAGAGCTTCACTCCCGCGCTCCTCCAACTCACCTGGCCACTGGCTGCTTCTCAGTGCTTAGCATGGTAAGATTAGGAGCCTGACTGCACTACAGTGTCTCTGCATGTCTCTGCTAATGTAATATAACAGACAGAAGGAGATTAAAGCCTGTCTTTTCCTATGTTAAGATAAGATATCACCGGCAGCGTGTTTCTTTAGCTGGGTAGGTATGTGAACATCTTGAGATCATCCTGGAACTAGCTAATTGGCAATAAAAAAAAGAAAGTAAGATGTCCTTATAAGACATTTTAGAAGTAGATACATTGACAAATTGTACTGTGAAAACTGTACAATTAAGAAGAGGCTCTAAGACCTTGTTAGGTCACCTCTAGCCTTGATAAATGATGAGACAAACATCCCCAGCGCGTACCGGGTGGAGCCCCGCCCCCACCTCGCTTTCTCGGATCACATGTGTGTTTGGCTGACACCAACATACACACCACTCATCAGACGCTCCAGACCAGTTCAGAAGCAGGTGAAAACCTGGCCGGCAGGCTCCATCTCTGCCCTTCAGGACTGTTTTGAGTGCACTGCATGGGACATGTTTAGGGAGGCTGCTACTGAAGGCGATTCTGTTGATTTGGAGGAGTATGCAGCATCAGTCACTGGCTACATCAGCAAGTGTATTGATGATGTCACTGTCTCCAAGACCATCACCACACGCCCAAACCAGAAGCCTTGGATGACTGCTGAGGTACGTGCGCTGCTGAGGACCCGCGACTCCGCCTTCAGAGTGGGTGACAAGGTGGCCCTGAGGAAAGCGAGAGCCAACCTGTCAAGAGGCTATCAGAGTGGCAAAGCGCGCACATGCCCAGAGAATCCACAGCCACTTCAAGGACACGGGTGACGCGCGGCGCATGTGGCAGGGCATCCAGGCAATCACCAACTACAGGACAATGCCACCATCCTGTGAACGTGATGCCTCCCTCCCTGATGCCCTAAACAACTTTTATGCACGGTTTGAGGCACAAAACAACACGATGGCGAGAAAGACCATGCCCAAGCCGGACGAGCAGGTGTTGTGCCTGACTGCAGTGGAGTGAGGAACACTCTGCGCAGAGTCAACCCACGAAAAGCTGCAGGACCAGACAACATCCCCGGCAGAGTGCTCAGGGAGTGCGCAGACCAGCTGACAGATGTTCTCATGGACATCTTCAACATCTCCCTGTGCAGCGCCACTGTCCCAACGTGCCTCAAGTCCACCACCATCGTCCCCGTGCCGAAGAAGTCAACAGTGTCCTGCCTCAATGACTACCGTCCCGTTGCACTTACACCCATCATCATGAAGTGCTTCGAGAGGCTAGTCATGAGGAACATCAAGACACAACTGCCCTCTTCACTGGACCCCCTGCAGTTTGCGTATCGTCCCAATCGCTCCACGGACGATGCCATCACCACCACCCTTCATCTCTCCCTCACCCACCTGGAGAAGAAGGACACTTACGTCAGAATGCTGTTTATAGACTTCAGTTCAGCATTCAACACCATCATCCCACAGAACCTCATCAGGAAGCTAAGCTCGCTCGGCCTCAACACCCCCCTCTGCAACTGGATCCTGGACTTTCTGACGGGGAGACCCCAGTCAGTCCGGTTCGGGGGCAGCACCTCCAGCACCATCACACTGAACACGGGGGCCCCCCAGGGCAGTGTCCTGAGATCCTCTGCTGTTCACCCTGCTGACTCATGACTGTGCTGCAAAACACAGTTCTAACAGCTTTATCAAGTTCGCCGATGATACAACCGTGCTGGGTCTCATCACCAAAGGCGACGAGTCAGCATACAGAGAGGAGGTGCAGCGGCTGAAAGACTGGTGTACAGTCAACAACCTTCACCTGAATGTGGACAAGACAAAGGAAATGGTTGTTGACTTCAGGAGAGCACAACACACCCACTCTCCACTCAACATCGACGGGTCCTCTGTGGAGATTGTTAAGAGCACCAAGTTCCTTGGTGTCCACTTAGCAGATAACCTCACCTGGACCCTGAACACCAGCTCTACAGCCAAGAAAGCCCAGCAGCGTCTCTACTTCCTCCGGAAGCTGAGAAAGGCCCGTCTCCCTCCACCCATCCTCACACTCTTCTATAGAGGGACCATTGAGAGCATCCTGAGCAGCTGCATCACTGCCTGGTTTGGGACCTGCACCGTCTCTGACCGCAAGACCCTCCAGCGTATTGTGAGGACAGCTGAGAGGATCATCGGCGTCTCTCTCCCCTCCATCACGGACATTTACACCACCCGCAGCATCCGCAAAGCAACCAGCATTGTGAATGACCCCACCCATCCCTCACACGAACTGTTCTCCCTCCTGCCTTCGGGAAGAAGGTACCGCAGCATCCAGTCCAGCACGACCAGATTCTGCAACAGCTTCTACCCCCAAGCCATCAGACTCCTGATGGTTTTTCTGTACATGCACACACACTCTTACCCCACTTACCCCAGAAAATGGAAAGCACTAAAAACCCTACTACCTCACTGGACTCTATTGCACACTGTGTAATAGAGTAATTACTACCTCACCTGGTCCTTTTTGCACACTGCAAAATTTGCACACTGTCTTGTTATTTATTATTCTTTGTCTCTATGGTGTTGTATTGTCTGTCTGCACTTTTGTACTGTTGCACTATTGTTCTGTCTACACTGTGTTTATGTGCACCATGGTCCTTGGAGGAACGTTGTTTCGTTTCACTGTGTACTCTGTATATAGCTGAAATGACAATAAAAACCACTTTGACTTTGACTTTGACTTGATCATGAAGGCTTCCAGGTTCCTTGGGGCATCCAGCGACATACATACTTACAGATGTGCAATTGAGCTTGTAGATCCTGCACCCCAGCATCCCAGTTTGTTATATAAATGTTCGATTGACGAAAGTGTTGAAATCTGGCAGACACATTAACGGAAAACCCTTGCTGTGTCTGGACGAGCAATATCCTGCTGAAAAATGGACTCAGTTCATTTTAGTTGTGGTTATTTGAGCCACTAAACTGTATTGCTCTCAATATATTACTGAAGAACATGCATCATTAAGGACATTAACTAGCTACTAGAAGGTCCATAACCAAGACTTTACACAAGCCATTGTGATGCTATAGATTTTTTACTATAGGTGGACTTACTAGCTTGTCTTGTCAAAGGATCAATACTACAATAGCCACAGCATGAGACACAATATCAGAAACCTGTTAGAACATCTGTCTCACTGCCAGAATAACAGGGAAAAGCAGCAGTGCTTCACTGGTATGAATGATGAGCTGCAATCTGGAAGCCTTTTTAGTACTATGGATAATATTTTAATATAAATTGTGTCCTTGGGGTATTAATTAATCGAGACCAGCACGTAATTAAACTGAACAAGTCACAGTTACAGCTGCTCAGGCATCAGTAAAGCAGTCTTAAATACAATATTCTGTCCAACCCTGCTCTAGGTGATCTGCTCCATCAATAACCTGTATGACCCCTTACCTGCCTCATATGACCACAAGAATTAGCTGCATCACGTGATTTCAGCAACTCTGCAGCCACCATTGATCAGGAGCCCATGCAGTAGACATACAGTTTTAATAGTAAACATTTTCATGCTAAACCTAAAAAAGTTGGACACAGTTGGACAAGCATCCACAAAACTCCCATTGAATTTAGATTGGCTTCATAATGTTGAGCTTTAGATCAACTAATGAATATATGTATTGAATCATAAATTCAACGCAATGCAATATGTATTGAATATGTTTCAGAGAAATGGCAATAAGATACAGTACAATATAATGAAAAAGCTAAAATAACTAAAGTATTTGTATTTACTTGTCACACCAAAATAGATTCTATTGTACATTAAGTACATATATAGGTAATTGTAATAACTAAAATTTTAGTATATATGATTGCACAACTAAGTAATTCTTTATATAATAAACTGCTATTTCCCTGATTCAGCAAACAGTACTGGATTATAAAGCTTGAGATGGTGAAATCTGAAAGAGAGTGCCACCTGCATAGCAGATGCAACATTAAGATATTATGTTGTTTATATGTTGTACAAAAAGGATATATTGCCAAGCCCAATTGAAATTGTAAAGCTGCACAAAATCCAGATATTCTAAAAGATTAAGATTGTAATTTAAACACAGAAAGGATGCTGTTCTCAATATAGACTGATACAGCTTGTGTAAACAGATTTATCTGTCCAGCAAAATTTTTCTTGAAGGAACAGTTCAACAAGATCTAGTGGGCTGACTACATGTTGCTCCCAGGCTGGAAGCTTCTTTCCAGACATGAATGTTAAATCAGCTTAGCTATAGCTAACGGAAGAGGAAATCTGACTGGGGAAAAAACAACAGGTTTCACACTGAAGAACCTGATGCGCGCTACTGATACCTTACAATTCACACACTCCTCCTCCTTAAGTATCACTGGAGACATTCATGCTGTGGAAACTAAGGGAGCAGCTGGAACTGCCGTGATCTACTCCAAACCACTCCAGCTCTCCATGACAGAACAACCCACTCCACTGGATTTCCTATTCTTTCATTCTTCCCACTGTACCGTACTTGCAGCGGTAAAGAAACGCTCTCCCACATGCTAAACTGCCTCCTTCTGTCAAGATGCCTGTGATGTGTGATGTCCCACAAGGTAGATTTCTCCCACGCCACAGGGCACTGACCCTTGGAGCTTCAAAACCCCGCGAGCTGATTCTTCAAAGCTCCACCAGCGACCTACTTCCACCCCATCTCTAACGTTCTGACTCTCACTTGCACTGCCTAAGGGGGTCAGGAAGGAGTGGTGGGGAGGAGTGGAGGAGAAAGCGCTACAGCATTGTCTCTCTGATGATTAATGGATAGCATAATGGAGTGCCGGAGTGAAGATGGATTGAAAAACATCAACCCTCGACTGACAACATTCTGTTCTCCTACAGCGAAAGGGAAACACACAGTCATGTTATGATGAAGCATTAACAGCCAATGCATCGCTAACCTTTTTCCACAGCACAGGTGGAGAAACTGGAAAGTCTTGTCTGGAATAGTGATTCACAATGTATAAAATAAAAAAGTCCAATTAAATTACAACAATGAACTGGCTACAGTTTTGCTAGTATTTTACTCAGCACAAGTATTTATCAGCAGTGCATCTACTGTAATTCATTTTAACAGTATTTTACTGTATATTGAATTATAGCTTGTTACTGTTTAGCTGTAAATAACAACATATTAAATCTACTTAATAAATTTGAGACAATACATGTTCATTTTATTTGGGTAGAATTCATCTCACATCTATATCTATCTATATATTCTGTGAGCAGGCAGCCAACCTTTATATAAAAATATAAATCTGAATACCCAAGGAAAGGAAGCCCTAGTGGGCATGACTACACACTGATGGTGAGGGGAATAATGCAAATAAATGGCACCAGAAGCAAATAAAAAAGATGTTTTTTGTATAATAGACTAAGAAATGTTGAAATGTACTCAGAAAAATCACAACTGCCTCTTTAAATATAAATGAACTGTTTTTGAACAAAAATAAAATGCATGATTTAAGACAGCTCTTCACACTACCAATGTCGCTTACTAAGCAGCTGATCTCAAAACAACACTTGGTATCTACAGTAATGTGTTTTTATTTGACTGAAACAGTACTTTACTGATAGACTTCGCCAGTAAAATTACATGATTTTGTCACAGTACAGATACATCCATCAGCTAGATGATTCCCAGGCAACATAAGGAATCACAAACCTGCCAATTACACCAATTATACAAATTAGCTTAGAAATGGTCCTTTGGGCCGATCTCCCATCCCCTATGCGAACCCCAGCCATACATTTCTGAAGAACATGAAAAAATCTACATAAAAATGTGTCTCCTTTTTATTAGCATGGATAAAGATATTAGACCATGTGCACACACCATGTAATTAGATCAAGATATTCTCTCTTACTCATGAGGTCCTTGCGTCATGTAATTAAAAGAACATGGAGAAGTCCCAGCATGGCCCCTATGTAGATAGCAAAGCAAGTACGATATGAGGCACGCTGGTGGTTCTGCTCTTGTCGGCTCTCAGTGGACGTATGCTAACACAAGAAGGCTGGGCAAGGAAAGTATCTGCTAATTATCTGAACACAGAAAATGTATGGCAGCAAAAGCCTGCCAGCATCAATTACACTGGCTTCTCATTCTTTCTTATAGTTATGCTGCATTTCCATTTGAACTTAGATGATAGAATTTCCAGAATTCCAAGAGTTCCAAGTAGGAAATTTAAACTGGAAAGCCCTCAAAAGCAGGATTTTATACTCAGAAAGTCAGGACAGCCTCCGAACCCAACATAGTAACTAAGCATCTAAGCATCAAAAGCAGTAAAAGCAGTAGTATTATACAGTTTATCAACACTTTTATCTTTTTGTATCTCATTAAATCAGTTAAATACACAGGACTGACCAACTTCTATTTATGAACACACTTGAAATCATTTTGCCCAGTTGACAGACTTTGAGAGGAAGTGCATCCATGGACTGAGAGAAGCAGAATAGTTGTTCCAATGAATTGCCCGCCATCTATGCTATCTTGTCAGCCAGACATCGTCACCTTCATTATATATCATTAAAAATTACTTTACTTTAGTACACACAGACTGATCTATTTTAATCATTTATTTATTTTATTGTTGATGATTACGGCTTACAGCCAATGAAAACCCAAAAGTCAGTATCTCAGATAATTAGAATATTTTATTAGACCAATTGGTACTTTTGGCAGTGTGGGCAGTGTGCCAAGTTGGAAAATGAAATCCACATCTCCATAAAAGTTTTCAGCAGAGGAAGCATGAAGTGCTGTAAGATTTTGTGGGAAAACAAAACTGCACTGACTTTGGACTTGATAAAACACAGAGAACCAAAACCAGCAGATGACATGTCTCTCCAAACCATCACTGATTGATTGTGGAAACTTCACACTAGACCTCAAACAGCTTGGACTGTGTGTCTCTCCACTCTTCCTGCAGGCTCTGAATGCTTGATTTCCAAATGAAATGCAAAATTTACTATTGGTCAATGTTGGTTTGGAGAGCCATGTCATCTGCTGGTGTTGGTCCACCGTGTTATATCAAGTCCAAAGTCAGTGCAGTGTCACATAACATTAAAAATCCAGAAGAATAACTAACTTCTCAGGTGCAAATTCATGCGTATAACAAAAGAACCACAATCATGTATAGCTTGCCTAGAATAATGTCCTCCAGTGACAACATGTTTGTACTTTATGCTTAATTTATGCTTAAATATTTGTAAATATGAATCTTCCATACAGTACATCGTGTACACCACAGTGAAAAGGCCATGCAAGTAACCTTCTAGAGATACATATGTCACAAGCAATGCTTTATGTTTTGTGCTGAGAAACAATGACAACAATTGCAGCTGCCTTTGGCATTGCTGACAACAAGGGGGAGGAAGGAAAGGAGCAGGGGAGAAAAAGAAAGAGACAGATGTAGAACATGCTTGCAGAAATGCCCATTAGCATAGAGGGGTGGGGCTAATCTGTGCCTTTAAGATTTGATCTGTAATAGAAAGAATTAAAATATGGGGTGGGGTGCATTTCGTTCATCGTTCATCTATTCATTATGACCCACAGCTAAAAAAAAGTAAAATTGACAGTTACATGCAATAACACAGAAATACTTTGGCATAGGACAGTTAGTGATTGGCTGAAGGTTACATTATAAAGCTGGAACAGAACACAGAGCACGTCTTATCAGAAGAGCAAAAATTACACACTAATACAAAGAATTTAAATGCTTAAATGACACCTGTCTGAATAGAAAAATCATGCTAATAGCCAAGGTGCAATAAATGACATTTAACCTGTTATGGCACAGCATGTTAACAGTGGTACCCAACCTGAACATTAAATGCGTGGATCAGAACAAGACAACCACTGATCGGGGGTCACGGTTCAGTTTGCGTAAGCGCATGCAGAATACATGGGTGCAGGCAGTCTAAACAACTTGTGAAACTAATGGACGTAATGCGAAACTAATGTTCAAAGGGGTGTTGCACCCAGAAAGTGTAGCTGTAGCACTGTTGCTATTAGCAACTCACTTCTGACTTGACTGCCCCGAGAAGTTTAGCTCTAAGCACGCTGGATATGTGTAGGCTACGGCGTAGTTTTGACGCAGAAGTATAAATTGGGTTTAACATGCTAAAGCATATTTGGCGGCATTATTCAGACCTACTAATAACCAGAACTAATAAAACAAAGTAACTTCAACCCAACTACTTACTCCACTGCCTCTAGATGTTTTACTGAAGCCATTACTGAAGTATTTTTAAAGCACATGGTTATAATTAAGTTATTCCAACAACCATGCCGAAACCGTACCAAATTGTGGGGTTTATACCCCGATGTGAGCCAAACGTCAATTTTCTGTACCGTTACACCCCTAGTATTGATCCATAAAGAGGTAGTGATGTTTGAAACACTGCTTTAAGTCAGAGTGTGAAACTAGCACATAGTAAGTTAGTCAGGTGGCCCAAATAACCAAAGCTTCTACAAGTTGCAGCACACAGTGAGCCAACTGCTACTTCTGGTTATTCGATAATGCAATGCTAGCCTAAACAAGCTAATGGTGGCTTTCTGCTTGCAATTCAGTGATGGTAACATTATTATAACATTATTAAACGTTAAATATGTTTTAAATCTAATTAATCTATGTTTACAGACTTGGAGGTACAGCATGTCTCTAAAGTGGTGAGATTTAGATTGCACTTCTCTTTCCTCTTAAACTTTACTCTTTGGTACACCAGCTTCATTCAAATTACAACTAGCAGTCTTTCTTTTCTGCATTTTCACACGAAATCTCTCCAAACAAACGTAATTTTACTCAAAACAATTCCTAATATTTGTGTACTTGGAAACCAGTGCTGCTGAGGGTTAATGGTAAACTGTAGATCTGGAATCTTGTGTTACGGTTATGGCGGCTTTATGGTTATGTGCAAGTTGTGGTCTGCAAACTGGATTAGTAAATGTATCCCTATGAAATGTAGCACACAAACAAACACACAGACACACACACACTTACTTTATTTCATATTCACACTTACACAAGCATTATCACACATGCAGTATTTCCATTATCTGTTTCTACACATACCCTCCCCCAACACACACAAACACATGCATAAACACACACATTCTCTTTTATTACACTTTTACACACATGTGAATTCACTCAGATGAGCAGTATGTCTTGTTTCTGTGCACATGCATAGATACATATATTGAATCCTATAGCCCGTGCTC
Source organism: Astyanax mexicanus (assembly GCF_023375975.1). NCBI lineage: Eukaryota > Metazoa > Chordata > Actinopteri > Characiformes > Acestrorhamphidae > Astyanax > Astyanax mexicanus. Next base: position 40,210,326 of record NC_064414.1, on the reverse strand, counting down.
TTTGTTTCTCTTTTCTCTTTCTCTTATTGGTTGCAGGGTATGAGCTGTCTTTTCTCATTATGGCTCCATCACATGCTCTCTCGCTCTCTCCCTCGCTCTCTCGCTTACTCTTTGCTGAGAATTGGCTGTAATGACTTGGCTGCCTGGGCAGAAAGGAGAATGTTGGTGCTGAGGCCGGTCTCTACAGGGACACAGCTGCATAGGCAGTGTGTTTATGAGGCTTGGAGAGGCGAGGCGATGGGCTGGGAGACAGGAGACGGCAGCCGCTCACCCTTCATTCTGTCTAAGGAGCAGCTGGCTGTATAATACCACCCTGCATGCAAGAGAGAGCAAAAACAAGAAAAGCACACTCAAGGAAACTTATGGTTAAACCTGAAATGCCTTTTTTTGTGTACAGTGTTGGTATACGTGTCAGTGCCATTACTGGGGATTCATGGCTACAAGTTGAGAGAGAGAGAGAGAGAGAGAGAGAGAGAGAGAGAGAAATAGACACTAGCATGTCTGATAGTAACACCAATAAACCAAATTTATTGTAGGTAATAAAATGATCCTGTTACTATGACCAAACATATTCTCACACATTTAAGTTCCTAGTTATCACAATGAAAGTTTTAGTTTTGTACATATTATATCAATTTATAATAAGGCATTTAAATGGTAGGGCCAGAATTCAAATACAAAAGCATCAATCAACGAACCAAACAAGCATAAGAAATAGTGTAATGCTGTGGAAAATGTTTTCTTGGCACAGTTTTGGCCTGTTATACCAATCAATCATTGCTTGAATGCCACAGGCTAATTGGGTATTGTTGTCAATCCCAATCATGTGCATCCCTTCTTGGCCACATTTTACTATTTGGTATGTCCAACCTGACAATGCAACAAAAATTCTAAGCATATTAGGACCCAAATTGGTTTTATGAGCTCAAAATAGTGAGTTTGGGGTTCATTAGTGGCTAGCATGAAAGTAGCATGAAAAATGTGTAATTTCAGCCACAAACAAATTCCGGTTAATAGGCTACAACATAAGTATATAACTTTACCCACTATTATTATTCTAATAAAGTGTTTGGATGGTGTATTAGGCTGTGTTCACACAAAAAATGAGATTAACCCAAATCCCATCTTTTCCTCTTATGTGAAACTTTAAAAACTGGTATTGAAATCTACAGTCTAAAATCAGATTCCACACAACTTCTCACACAACGTCAAGGAAAAGGTAAATGAAAGCAAAAAGAAGAACCAAAAAATGGACGACAACAACAGTGAGAGATGTTTTCAGTGAAATATTTGGGGCAAGGTCTCTGTTCAAACTAAACTAAAGTGTATATATATTGCAACTGCTCTGTGTTTAAAGGTATTTCCAAAGAAATGACTGAACATGGTCACAGGGGGATGTGTATGTGGAGCATATTTAAAGTTTTGTAAGGGAAGGTCAAATTAAATATCAAGACACAAACCAAAACAGTGCCTGTGGAAACATTGTGCAGCTTTTTACAGCAAGCTCAAATGCAATTTTTGGTGATGAGCCCAGTTGTTGACCTTTGGAATTTTTGATAGCTTTTATGATGTTGGCAAACTTAAACACTGAGCATGTATGTCAGTTTTTGATTCACACAAATTCATGATGCAATCAAAGTTAATTAATAAAAATGTTGGATAAATGCCATTGCTCAGAAAATCAGACTTGGGTCGTTTTGCCTACTGTGTGAACATTGCCTTAGTGGCCATATCATTACTTTCACACATATTCAGTACACTGTGATTTTTTTATTCATTTCCCAAGCCCTTTTTTCACTCAGTTTGATTGATCCACATCTAATGAGGACAGAGAGAGACAGACTGACACTTACCTTTCCTAGAACACTATAGTTTGCCACACGTTTCTATTCTAGGAGAAAATAAGAAGAAAAAGTGATGAAAGTCAGAATAGAGGGAATTGAGAGTTAAGACATTGTGCTTAGCTACAGAAATGGAGCTGAGAGTAAAAATATGGAAATCACAAGGAAGAATATAAGAGGTAGGCCCATTATAAACAAGCTTTTATATTGTATCCGGGTCTAAAGAACTGGAGTACAAGAGGTGACAAGAATAAGTACCATTTTACATCAGAGGATTCTATATTTGCTCAAGTTCAGTTGATGATTTATAAAGAAACCGAGAGACTGAGGTAAAGAAAGAGCTGAAAGGCACCATCACAGCCTTTAACGCAAATACTGTAGACAAACTTTCAATCTTTCTTTGATTCCACACATTTGTAGGGCCATGACCTCAGTTCAATCTGCTAGATTCTTTTGAAAGGGTCTGTTGAGCTGGCAGTTGAGTATCTGTCTCATTCTGCTTTGCTTTCTGATGTCATTTAAACTGCACAGCCTTGTGGGATGTGTCATGTGCTAAGTATCATCACAGGTGATTTCAAGAGCACTCGCACAAAGTGCTGTAATCCTACTTACACAGGGAAAGCCTTTGAACCAGCCTGGTCCTTTGTGACTACAGCCAGCAATTCACTGCTTTCATTGCCATTTTCTGCGAGTGCCTCTCGAGCCGCACATGAACAGATGTGTGTAGCAAATGTCATGTATTGTGCTTCACAACTCAGGAAAAATTGGGTCATGGAGTGTAGTGCAAGCACCACATTGTTTTTTGTTGAATTACAGATGTTTTAACACTAGATACAATTCACTGTTAGCTTAGAAGAAAATAGAGGCCCAAAAAATAAGCCTCCAACCTTCCCAGCATCCCCAACCCCCAGAGCTCACTAGCCCTTGAACCCTGAAGCTCTTCAGCCCTGCAGTGCTCAACCCCTCCTATCTTATACAATATGTACAGCAATCTGACCCCTAAGAGGTCAAGATGAAAACTGTAGCCCATGTATAACAGGGACCCTCATGGTCTCACGGTTCATTCAGTGTCTGACATGCTGCAGTGCTCAAATGGAATTTTAGAAGAATGTGGAAAGATGCGCACAGGGCCATATTAAGACATTCTGAGGCCCTGAGCTAACTCTCTCTAGAGACCCTGTACCTCAGCCATAGCAGCAGCAGGGATGTACATCATAATAAACAACCTCAGTTAGCTACACTATCCATTACCATACTGTAAAAACGCACTAATAACTTTAGAAGCTTTTGTGAGCAGCACTATGTGAACATAAGATATATATTTGACCAAGTTTCCTGTTTTAAAGTTTCAAGTTCTAAAATATGTTTGCCAGGCACAATTATATGCAGCCATGCATTGTAAAACTAGCAATGAATGTTTAATAAAATGCATACAAAACATAAAACTACCAGATACAAGAGAATATGCAAAATATATGTAGCCATGCATTGTAAAACTAGCAATAACTGTTTCATAAAAAGCATACAAAACATAAAACCACCAGATACAAGAGATTATACAAAATATATGTAGTCATGCATTGTAAAACTAGCAATAAATGTTTCATAAAATGCATACAAAACATAAAACTACCAGATACAAGAGAATATACAAAATATATGTAGTCATGCATTGTAAAACTAGCAATAAATTTTTCATAAAATGCATACAAAACATAAAACTACCAGATACAAGAGAATATACAAAATATAAAAATTAGAGATGTCAAATACACATAAATAAAATAAGAGCAAAACATACAGAGATAATAACATTACAATAAAATGTGTAAGGAAGGAGTAGTGATATACAGTGTACACAAAATTACACAATGCAGAAATGACCACTTAACAGTAGTGTACAATATATAGATGAGTTATTCTATATTGTGGCATTGTTTCGATAAGATTCTACAATGTCAAAAGATTTACTTCAATCCAGTGCTGCATTAATTTTTCACCAAGATCTTGCAGCAGCATTGATGATGGTAGAGTCTGACCACTGCACAAATCCTTCTCCAGCACATCCCAAAGATTCTCAATGAGGTTAAGATCTGGACTCTGTGGTGAACAATCCATGTGTGTAAAAATGATGATCTCATGCTCCCTGAATCACTCTTTCACAATTCCATCCGCATGAATCCTGACATTGTCACCTTGGAATATGCTCTTGCCATCAAATAAGAAAAAATCCATTGATGGAAGAACCTGGTCTGTATTCAGTATATTCAGGTAGTCAGCTGAACTCATTCTTCCAGCACATACTGTTGCTGAACCTAGACCTGACCAACTGCAGCAACAACCCCACATTACTTACTTACTTAAATCCAGGTGGTGATTTTTTTTGTTTTTGTTTTTTAACACAATTAACCCTAAAGGCCAATTGTTTCTGCAAACACATTTAAAACACATTGTTTTAAAATCTTAAAGAACTCAATCATTTGAGATATCAACAAACAGTCTACTACAGTGACTAGCACATTTTGTATGACATCAAAACATTTGACCTGACTGATCTGACTATTTTCATTTTAATCTGTGTACAGTATGACAACAATGTTGTCTCAGCACAATGTCTTTCTCGCTACAGGGTACAGTGGCTTATATGATGACACATAGCCCAATGACTCTTTTGTACTTTATAGTAAACAACCATAGAGATTACTCTGCCATCTTCAATTGTATGATTAATAAAGATGAATGAGTCTGCAGCGCATATGTAAAGATGATGCTACTATACATTAACATACACATAATGTTAATCTAACAATGTGTTCAGTGTGTGGTGGTATGTAATAAGAACAATTTTAAGGGGGACCTATTTAATAAAAAAACGAAAGAGAGAGAGAGAGAGAGAGAGAGAGAGAGAGAGAGAGAGAGAGAGAGAGAGATTGAGGGAAATCAAGAGCGAGAATACAATTAACAGCTTGGGAATCAGAAATGTGTGCATTCTGTAGCACAGGTTATTAATAAAGTACTATGTACAGAGCACTCGTAACTTAAAATAACAGCTTCAAAATAATTGCAACGCTCCACGTATTAGGGACAATCACGTCATCTTCATTACCACTTTTGGCTCTGAAGGCCAGATACTGCACTTGGAATTGGTGCAGCATGCAAAAACTAGCTCCACTTCCACACTTGTAGTGTTGTCTATGAAGGGAAGCTCAAATCACAAATTGTATTAATGGCAGTGGTGTAAAAGTGAAGTATGCTCTACAGGGCTGGGCAATGTGATGAAAATATATCACAATATATTTTTTTTATATTTTAATATACACTATAATTAAACATACAAACACATATAAAAATTGAATTTAATCTAAACATTGTTACATAAATACCTAATACAGATAATAATCATAAACTACAAAGACCATTTATTACCATTGGTAATAAACTTTACAATGACTCCTTTAACCTTTTAGCCGCTGTGTTTAAGCCCACATTTCAGTTCTTCACTTTCAAAGCTGCATTACTGTCATAATTATCAACAGTTTCATAATACCTAACATACAGCCCTGATACACACCTCAAAGAACACTAAAAATCATAATTCTTTACATAATTTAGATCTCACAACCCCATTATTGCTTTGCGCGTATTACCAGAGTTGGCTTCAGTGCTACAAACCAAGAAAAGTTGATATGCTTTAAAGAGATGCTAAAATTCCCAGATGTTAGAATATTTATTAAAACCCAGAAGGGCCCTTAAAAAATAATCTAACTCCCAATCCACACACTTAGTATTATTTCAGAGAGGACTTTAATACATACAGACCCAAGGGCATTTTATAGCGCAGCCAGGGGAAAAGACGAGCCCAAGGCACTTAAGAGAAGCCGGGTAGAAGGAGGACAGAGGAATCCCTAAGTGCTTAGAAGACCTGAAAGCATGGGGTTTAGCATTAACATTCAAGGGACCAGGGCCAGATTGCAGGGAGATGACACTCAAACAGCAACACTGCTGGAGGCATGTAGCTGAGAGTGAGAAGAGAAGGAGGATGAGGAGACAGCATAGTGGAGGATGAAGAAGCATGAAAGAAGAAGGAAGGGGAATGCGTAGAGCTGTAATGGAAATGGAAATGGAAAAAACATACAGTATCACTCAAACGTTTGGAACTACCTTCTTATTCAATGTTTATTTCTATTATTTTCTACATTGTAAAGTACCAGAATTACCTGACCTAAACCCAGGTGAGGGTGAGTTGGGTGAGTGAAGGAAAATCAGCCCCTTGTGGTACCCTTTATGGGGGGGATATGGGGTGGCACAGTGTGAATGAGTGTTAACTCAGGTGTCCAATCTTGCAAAAGGGTGCCATATTATGTCATGCAGTAGGTGGTCTTTTTTATTTTCACCCCTCCTTTAAAAAAAGCCTTAGTCCACTACTCGTTTTCGTCAAGGATAATTTTAGCATTTTTTACATACTTGGAATTATTTCAGGGTTGAGAAGTTTGACAGACTTATTTTACAGTGGTGGTAAAATCTGAAGATTTTAATTCACAATTTAAAACAACCAGTTAGGTCTGAAATGGCTAAATAAATAGTTAACCAGCCTGGTTTACTAATATAATATACAATACAATATATAATATTGTATATGTACAATCACTATCTTTAATAAACTCCTGAAGACAGAGCTCTTCAAAGAGCACTTACTCTCTTAACACCTCTAACACACTAACTACTTCTAACCTCATTTCCTTCTTCCCCTCCTTCACTCCTCTATCCTATTATTCCCCTTTGACCTCCTTTTATCCCTATCCAAAGATGTTTTACCTTTAAACTTATTTTACATTGTACTTGACTATTGTAAGTCGCTTTGGACAAAAGCGTCTGCCAAATGTAATGTAATGTAATGTAATGTAATAATATACAATATATAATATACAAGTGTGTGTATATTATGAATATATTAAAACTTTTGAAGCCAATATCTTCTTAAAATTAGGGTAAAGCAATCGTCAAATTGACTCCTGTCTTTAAAGGATAGTGTCTTCAACCTTTTACTCTAGCCAGGACTCTTATTGGGCAGTTGGAACACCTGTGGAGGGAGAACCAACCTACATGCTTGTTGTATGACTGAAACAACAGTAAGAAATGTGACCTACTAACATCTAACCAATACCATTTATTGTACTGCAATACGTTATCATTACTAATATCATGACATGTCATAATTTTGATAAAAAAAAAACTGTTATTTGTAAAATCGCAATAAAAAGAATGACAAAATATCGCAACGTAAGGTTTTTTAGTATCATATAAGCATCTAATTCTATGCATTCATAATAAAGTGTAAGTTAAAAACATTTATAACAAAAAAACAAGCTTTGTGCTTTTCTACACTGTGTAATTAAACACCTGCACCAGTAGTCGGTTCAGATTGAAGGACTGATGCAAATATATGGTTATTTTTTTAGACAAAAAAATAAATATAGATAGATAAATATTTGATTTCTTGCTGTAATAGGAAAAGCCCTGGCAGAAGCAAACTGGCCCATCTGTGGCCTTACATAAAGAGTTTTACTCAAGTGGGATTAGGAATGTGAAAAAAGTGCTGTAATCTGCTGCTCTCAGTCCTGCGGGAACAAGAGAGCAAGGGTATGTGAACCATGAAACAATAGAATTTTTACTGTGCCATTATCCTCCTGCCGCCCTCTTTTGTTCCCTCCATCTTTTCTCTTTATAACTACGCTCTCTCAATTCACTGGGTAAATTATTAGATAATTGGCCTGCCCACACTCATTCACACTGGCAGAGCTTGCACAACAGAATAAAAAGCACAAACTCTTTAAAATGTCTTTCTGTTTGGTGTATGTAGAAATACCTTACAGCTGATTAAACATACATCTTAAAGTTAAACACCTTTTGTCTGTTGGTAATCATTTCCTGTCCCTTCCAATACACAGTATAATGAAAACTAAAGTCAGTTATAGTGAATAAACCTGCCACACACATCACACTCAATTCATTATCTCCATTCAGTTTAGATACAGCTTGGTTTAACCTTATTCGAAAATGTTAAGGTGCAAATAGGAGTTTAGAAGGAAACAGACAAGGCCCATCACATCTGATTCATCAGTGTGGATCCAATACGACAAGACAATATAACTTGCAGTCTTGATTGTTAACTCTTAGCTGTTACATGATTTTGCAAGTGGATTTTGGTCAGGACTGAGTTTGGGTTCATATATAGCCTACATATTTTTGGAGACCTGTTGTTTATTAAAGAAATGTCTAAAGATTAAATGTATGTATAAATCAGTTTGATGCAGGACCACAAGAACAAAAACATTATTCTCTTTGTTTATTTAGAATAATAGAGTTTAATGAACAGCTATATTATGTCTTCTGTGTCCTGATTAACAACCTGCTGCATTAAATATTTATTTCATCACAAATACCAATATTTTGACTGAGCAGTTTCTAATCAAAACACACTAAATCTATATGCACGTATAATATAAACCTGTGGCAATTAGCCTTGATTTTTGTGCCATAAATGTAGAATAATGTACAAATAACATATTGTCACTTCCACATAAGAACCTTATATCTTGTAAATGCCAACTTTATAGAAAAGGAGAAGTCATCTTAATTTTCAGTGAAAGTGAATGTAAAATATATATATATTTAAATCGATTTTTGACCATTTATCATGATTTTTTCTTTTCCAAACGGACTGATTCAAATTATGTCAGCATGTGAACAATGGCAAATATTGATTGCAAGTTATATATGAGCATGCCTCCAAACACAACCACTCACACGCAGTTCTCCACAGTCACAACTTAAAAAATATTGTGCCTAAAATATAAGGAAAACGTTTGACTGATATAGTATACAGCATCTGCAGATTTACAAAGACTGAGAGCTTATTCTAACTCTGTAACCACATATGTGTAAGTGTGTGTGTGTGTGTGTGTGTAAGAGAGAGAGAGATGAAGAGAGAGGGCAGGGTGGCATGCTTCATTACTGAGGAAATACAACTCTAACTTCTTGATAGGAATCCACTCAGGTGTAATATTATAAGATTCTTTCATAACACATTTATGAAGGACATATTTAATCATGTAATCGATCTAGTCATAAAACGTGTTCCATTTCACTTCTGATTTGCAGGTTTTAGGAGCTGTCGGCATAACCATTAAAAATGCCGCTTTCAGAGTCATCAAAGGAAGCAGAGGCAAACAGAGGAAGTAAGCAGGTGAGAATTTGCTTTGATAATGTGACCGTTGGGTGAACTTTTATTTGATGATTTTTGGATGTTGTCAAGAGGGTGTGTTATTTTTCCTCCCCAAGTAGTGTGGGAAGATGAAGCAGGGTCTGCCTGCCTGACATGCAGCTCTGGATAATTATGTTGGCTTGCCACACTCCTCCTACAGCTTTCAAGTCAGAACTACCACACTTGGCATGAAGCTGCAGGGCATGGTCTATAATACATGCACCTCTCTCTCGCTTTTTTCTAACAGGCTTTCATTCAATTTATCTTTCAGCAATTTCATGACGTTGATGTTTACATGAATCGATTTGGATTTTCTGCTGAGATCACATTTAGCTAGCTTGACGATTCACAACCACAAATGTAAGTGACCTGTATCTGTCTGTAATAAGAACAATAAATCTGTACCTGAAACCGCACACATGCACACATTGATGCATTTATGCACATCAACATTCAGACTCCCTGCAGGAAACTGACTCCCCTTAATGCAGTGGTTCTCAATCCTGGTCCTGAAGCAGTCCTTTAAAGTTGCAGAAAGGACATGTTAATGAGTGGATTAGTTGAATCAGGTGTGTTGATAGAATGAAAAGCAATAAATGTGCATGGCAAAGGGACTTAAAGACCAGGTGTGAGAAACATTGGCTTAAGCAATAACAACAGGATTTGTAAGCACAATCTGTACTGCTAATACTGCTTGCTGTGTGATGCCCTTGCACATGCAGTGAAGTTAAAATTTGGCACAACACTGGTGCTGGCTAATACCAACGAATCCAAGCACATGTATACCGAAAAAATTACATGAAATGTTTGTCACATATGAATGCTATGTTCATACTATGAGCAATCGGCTTTGTTTCTAAACAAATTTTGATTAACCGCATTGTTATTTGCAAGGGATCAGATCAGATTTACATTTCAGATGGACATCACAAGTGTGTCTGCATAGGTTGATGGTATCAATGTAGGCATCCCCACATTTGTGTCACTGATTTAAAAGGACAGCATATCTAGATTAAGATGCATGTGCACAGATTTCATTGTAATTGCATTGTGGTTTGGATCATTATTGTGGTTTAGATCGATTTGCAGATGTTTTTCTAATTGTTCAAAAAAATCTTAATTTCCATTTTAAGGCTCTCAGTAAAAGCCTAGCCAAACTCTCAACCACTTGCCTTCAAACAGGAAATTATGTGATGTCATATCTGGTCATTTTATCATAAACCTGCCCATAAACCCCCCAAACAAACATAATGTCCAAAATTACTGCAAGAGCACAGCGACGACTCATCCAAGAGGTCACAAAAGACCCCACAACAACATCCAAAGAACTGCAGGCCACACTTGTCTCAGTTAAGGTCAGTGTTCATGCCTCCACCATCAGAAAGAGACCGAGCAAAAATGGCCTACATGGCAGAGCTCCTAGACGAAAACCACTGCTGAGCAAAAAGAACATTAAAGTTAATTTCTATTTTTCCAGAACACATCTAGATGATCCCCAAGACTTTTAGGAAAACATTCTGTGCACCGATGAGACAAAAGTTGAACTCTTTGGAAGGTGTGTGTCCCAGTACATCTTGAGTAAAAGAAACACTGCATTCCAGAAAAAGAACTTGTTATACCAACAGTAAAGCTGTTTTGCTGCTTCAGGGCCTGAAAGACTTGCTGTGATAAATGGAACTATGAATTCTGCTTTCTACCAAAAGATCCTGAAGGAGAATGTCCGACCATCTGTTCGTGACCTTAAGCTGAAATGAACTTGGGTTCTGCAGCAGGACACTGATCCAAAACACACCAGCAATCCACCTCTGAATGGCTGAAGAAAAACAAAATGAAGAATTTGGAGTGGCCTAGTCAAAGTCCTGACCTGAATCTGTTTGAGATGCTGTGGCATGACCTTAAAAAGGCTGTTCATTCTCGAAAACCCTCCAATGTGGCTGATTTAAAACAATTCTGCAAAGATGAGTGGAGCCAAAATTCCTCCACAACGCTGTAAAAGACTCATTGCAAGTTATCGCAAACGCTTCGTTGCAGTTGTTGCTGCTAAGGGTGGCCTGACCAGCTATTAGGTTAAGCGGGCAATCACTTTTTCACACAGGGCCATGTAGGTTTTGATTTTTTTCTCCCTTAATAATAAACACCTTCATTTAAAAATAGCATTTTGTGTTAACCTGTACTGTCTTTGACTAATATTTAAAATGGTTTGTTGTTCTGAAACATTTAAGTGTGACAAACATGCCAAAATATCAGGAAATCAGGAAGGGGCAAACACTTTTTTACACCACTGTATATCTTTAATGTCTGTTTATAGTAGCAAAAAGCAGCTCTGTCACAGTGCTGTATACATGCACTATACAAATACTGTGACTGGGAGTGGAATGAATAATCTTAGATTTCTTATGGGAGGTGAAAGGAATATTGAACTGAACCTTTGCAGCACCTAACAATTACTTGACTCCCATTGTATAATTTATTTTCTGTATGTGCTCTGTGACTCAGCAGTAGGGGGTCCAGGAACAAAAGAAGAAGAAGAGCTGTAGACGAAACCACTAGAGAGGAGAAAACACTCCTGAGAGATGACAACTAAAATAAATACCCAATTAAAATGTTGTAATGCCAGTATTATACACCACAATCCTGACAGCCTCTCACAATGAACCGGTCATTACTGAGAATATTCTTGTCCTAAGGTTGCAAATATTAAAAAAGGTTCAAGGTAAACTGTGTGGTAGCTCAAAGCAAGTGTTGAAACTGGAGTAATCTACAGGGCCATGACAATGTTTAAAAATGCTAAATCTGTCAAAATACAAAACAAGGACTGGAGTAAAGCATTAAGTGATACATATTACAATATATTAATCACATACATCTCATATTAGGCAGTCTACCAGGTATTTTTATCATGGCAGTATTCAGATTAAATTGCTCACTTTCCAGGTCTGAGATTGTTAAAATGTGATCTGATACAAAAAAAATAAATAATCTGTTCAAAAATGTAAAATAATCTCAGGGATTACAATTTTAAGAAATATAATCTGATTACTATTACGAATTACTTTTGAATTACTTATCTTATATCATATCTCTATATAAATATTTAGAAAATGTATATAATATTTTATGTACTGTATAAAACACAGTACATAAATGAACACAAAACCATTCAGTGTCTTCATACCAAAAATCCTCATATCTAGATAAAACTAATCACCTGAGTATTATATTATATTAACCATCACTGCTGTCTCTAAACAGAAGTGTGAAACCAAAACTAAAGGGACCAAAAAATATATTAAATTGGCCCAGACTTTGAGGTGTAAAAACACCCATATTCTTCTCAGCTATTCCAAAAAGGCTCCAGATTACAATAAGAATCATCTGGATGCTTAATAAGGCTCCACACAGAAATGTATGTGTGTCTGACTCATCCTGTTCAGTCCATTCCACTGTGATTAAAAGTGAAAACTTCCATCTGAGAAAACCCTTTTTATGTCTATTTACGTTTTAAAGAGAATGGAGGTAATTAACAAATGTTAATTTTTGGATCTTAAGCTCGTTTTAGAATCAGTTACTTGGCATTCTTTTTGAAGTCCTCCGTCACATTTTTAGAGATGTGATACAGATAATATCTGTTCAAAGTAGAATCGTACAAAAATAGCACTGTATCCTTAGGGAACGTATTTTTAGCAATACAGGGCAGAAGCGAGCAACACAGAAAAAAAATCAGTTGCACGTCTCTTTAGTCACACATAAAACTCTTATAATACTTCAGAAAAGATTGAGTCAGTCTACTGAAGGCATGTTTTAAGGTGTAAGATTTTGAGTCAGACAACTTAAAACCAGAATTGATCTGGAGGATCTCTGCCTACATACAGCATCTTCATGCTAGACTCCTTTTATAAAGTGTGATGTTTTGTATGAGAGGTTTAGGCACTGTGATAAAACTTCTGAAGGTTTTAGGATTGTAGAAAACAAAAAAAAGAAGAGGAAAACAAGATCAGAAAAAATGCAAGAACACACAGAGCATGATGATTAAACAGGTGATCAATCAAATTATTCATCTTTATCTCCCAAAAAAAAGCTAATCAAATCTTCATTAACCTATTATTCATCATCTTCCCAATGTCTAACAGCATCCCAGATCTGTATGATTTTAATATATATATATATATTTTTAATCCTTAATATTGAAATTTGTATCAGTACCTTTGTATCAGACCTGCAGAGTAACAGTGTCTCTTCCTGTAAAATGGTTCAGCACAGAGATGCTGCCACGGATTCCTTTTTTAACAACTGCCTGAATGCTGGTTAGATAGCTGTTCATATTCACCAGTCTAAGCCTTATTTCAACGGGATTCGTTTTATCTGAGGTGGTGGAGTACTGTACTTGAACAACAGGAATCTGTATAATTTAAGACTGATTTGCACGGGATAAGAAATCTCAGCATAAATGACTGAGAAGGGAGTGGCTACTTAATTTACCGACTGCCACCACCTTCAAAAAAATGTAAGGGTAACCAAGGTTGCAACCCACTTACAATAATAATAATTAAATTTACAAAAGGTAAATGTTGCCAGAATATGACTGACGGGGCACATTGGTTGGGACTAAAATCAAGAAGAAACTCTGTTAATAATAACATTATCCTACCTTTCCAGGTTACTAATGCTGCGATCATGTGCTAGTCAGAAGTTTCTACTTGTGAAATTAAAATTACGAGCATGTCATCATATTATTTGTTGTCTGAGCAACATGAAAAATTGCAGATACAAGGTTTGTTTTTACCTGATTCTTTGAGAAACAGCACAGTATTTGAATTCTATAGATAAAACAACAAACAGTCTTGTTTTAAATCAAGTTATGAGCAGCTGCACTATTAAGAATTATATACCATCCAATACTGTCTTCTTTGAAGTCATGTTAAAAGCGAAAAAATGTCACATGAACTCAGAAAAAAAGAGTATTAGATTGAACAAGTTTCCCACTAGAAAATAAGACTCGAAGAAGTGTTAACGTGCCAAGTCTGAGTCAGGATGATGCTTCATTCTTGTATCACATGAACGCAGTATTATCCCATGCAAATAGAGTTTAAGTGACATTTTATAGAGGAAACAAAGACACAGGACATGATTGGTTTACTTCTCTGTCTGTTCTTGATCATGTTGTTGGTTAAATATGATGTTAGGTATTTGTTAGATATTTACCTCTGCTTGTGAAATTCAAGCCAAACATTTTAATGAAATTATTTTTATTACATTACATTTAGTATCATTCAATTAAATAGAAAATGATTCTTATAATTAGAAAAAAGGGGTAGAAGTTAATAAAAGTAAAACTTTTGCCTCTATTTTAGAACAGCTGAAGTGGTCTGCTTTGAGCAAGGCCCTTCACTGTCTCTCCCCTCAGGCTGAGCCTGTTAAAAAAATCCTTTTGCTTTTCCACCCAAAATAAATGCATTCTCAATGTGCAGCCAAGAACTTGTTACCGAAAAAAGCCTCAAACAAAAGACACAACATGTGAACTGGCTGGCCCTACTTAAGGACAAAGCCTGTGGGTGAAATCTCATACTGACATACTGAGTGGTGCATTTTTTATAGCTTCCAAATGCCCCATGAGATAGAAATGCCCCACATGATCTACTTATCTCCACACTTTCAATGAGATAAGTAATTCACTGCATATTTTTCATGAAGTGAAAGGATATTTAAAGTCCATGAGATGCTCTGACTGTCATGATGTTAGATGTGCCTCTGCTGACCCAATTAAATAGTCAATCAAAACACCAGGGAGTGTGCAAGATGCTTGAATGTGATGTGGGGAGAGTTATCATGCTTCCTCAGTGGGATTTAAACAAGCAGTGGGTATCAAAAGGTGCTCACAATGACTAGGTCTGAGCTCACACAGCAAGTGTGAGAGACAAAATGAGCATTCGCCTGCAAGCCAGGTCTACCCAGCTGGATGCTAATTGTAGCCACCTGACTTCATACAGCAAGATATGAAGGGAAAGGGAAAGATTGTCCTTGTATGATCGAGCTACAACAAAAGACTGGGGTGTGATGATTTTTTTTCCTTACTAAAGGGCCTATTTAGGCCTTTTACGATTACCTCCCATAGCTGAGTTGATTTGGTTGGTTGTTTGATGTGGTTAATTCTTGCAGCTGGATGACCTGATTTATTCAGACACTCCTTTTGTTAATCCACCCTGCTGTAGTCGAACAAATATACGAAATGACAAAAAATAATGCACAAACAACAAGAAAAAACATTCCAGGGAAGGCCTTGTTGTTAGAGATCAAGCCTTATCCTGCTGAAAAATGAAAGCTGAAAGCCCTGCCATGACACATAGGGCTGAAAAATGTCCTGCAAATCTCACTGAGCTGTTACGGTCCCTTGTTTCACTACTAGGGCTAACCGACTGTTGTATGTGATGGTTCCCCAGATTATCACACCAACAGCTAGGACAGTGTGTCCAAGCAGGACCTGGATTTAAGATTTAAGATTAGGATATACCACTGTAAATTAAGGTGGCGGTGGCTGGTCGATGGACAACCTATAGTTTTATCTTTTTTGTAAGCTTTTAAGTTTTGTTTCATGGCAAATCCAGGTTTCTAATCTCAAGTTTTGTCAAAAAGAGTATGCACTGTAAATTTAAGTTTTAAACACATCTTGGGATGTCCATTGTTCCAACCAGTTGAAGGCTTTTAAAGAATTAAAAGAAAATGGTGTCCACACAGTGCATATCCTTAAGATACAGTATATGCAGTGGAGGGCAGGTAGAAGCTGGTTTAAAGCTGGTTTATGCATTTACAGCCACAATTCAAATTCAGAGTCAGAAAACCTTAACAATAATTCCTCACTTTCAGCCCAACAGCTCATTTGACAGTTAATGCATTAGGACGAAGTAGAGTCGTGACTACCATGAGAGGGAAAGCTGATGGGGTACAGGAGTTTATCATGCTCATCAGAGCCAGAGCACACTCCTGTCTCACTGATCATTACACTTCAGACGGCACATGGACTCCTGCTGCTGCAAAACGGCCGGCACTGCAGAAGAGTGAAAACAGCTATAGGAAGACATATGGAGGGGGTAACTGCGGCATACTTCAAAAATAAATGTAGAGGCTGCAAAAAATGTGCTGAACTACGCAAAGTTTCTTTGAGAAACGGGACGTTCTAGATGGAAGGACTTCACAAGCTGAGTGAGCAAAGTGCTTCTGAAGTTGTAGAAAAAGAGTTAATAGATACAGAGACTTAAAGTTGTGTAAATGTGCTTCAGTGGAGCTCAAGCTAATAATTGGTTGTTTTTATTTGTTACAGGAACATAAAGTTACAGGTAGAGAACTTCACATCTGTGTTTCTCAATCCTGGTCCTGGGTGCACTGAGTCCTGCACACTTTTGTGCTATCATTGCTTCCAAAACAACTGACTAAATTAATCAGCTCAATAACAACACTTTTTCAGTTTTAGGGGGTGTATTAAAGCAGATAATCCACTAAAATGTGACAGAACATTACAGGCATTGGAAAACACGTATGCAAATATACATATGCAGCATTCCATTTTAACTTGGATATTATAATTTCCTAGTTCCAAGTAGGAAATTTTAACTGAAATCCAAGATGGCTGCACTGCACACCAACAGCAGTAAAAGCAGTAGCATTATGCAGTTTATTAGAACTTATTTCTATTTTTGTGTAACTGAACCAGTCATAGGCACAACACTGTCCAAAGTCTAACTATTGACTTGTTTTAATGGTGTTTGGTTGGACAAAATACTGAATAATACATAATTATCAACTGGTATTGCTAACAATGCTAACCAAGTTGAATGCTAACAGTGATAACCTGAGACATAAAAGAAGGAAAATATGGAAATAAGGAAAAACTGGAGTTTCCAAACAACCCTATACAATAACTATCAAATGAGCTGCAATAAACTGCAAAGTCTTTAGTTAACTGAAATGTTCCAAAATGATGTACAATTATCACACAGCAGTTTCAATTGAAAGGTAAATATAGACAAGAGTTTGGCCTAATCCCTGTCAGAGAAACTGACCCATAAAGTTTATAATATGTGAGTACCATATAACCTGTAGTCGAGGACTGTTTTTTTGTCAGATTCATTCACTCAGTGAGAATGGTGCTCTAGTTTTTAACATTAAGTCTGTTCCCATGTTTCTGAACTACAGATATGCTGCTGATTTGGACTGTGGCTCTATATTAAGGAAATGCTGTAAAAATAAGGATGGTTCACTCTAACAACATTCTACTGCCTGTGGCACCAATCTGTTAAACAGTGTGAGAGAGATTTTTATGCGTATTTAAATATAGTTTGTACAGCATGGTAGTGAATAATTAATAGCTTGTCGCAGCTGATCAATAATTGATTTAATCTCACACATTTAAAATCTCAGGAATGAGGCAGAATTGTGTACAGGGAAAATCAGCAACAGAGAGCAGTAAGAGAGACTGAAAGATAAGAGAGATTGGGATAGAGAAATGTATAGGGGGAGGGGGAATTATGCAAAAGACTATGGTGCTCTAACGGCTTTTGATGATTTTTTAATGGGAGGTTATTTGTGTTTATACTTAAAAAAAACCCTAGACTTTCAATCTCTCATGTTCAGAACTCATCAATAAGAACTAAAATAATAATAAAGTAATAACAATTAAAAAGCAAGGCAGAAATATGGATTAAATTACAAATTAAATATTAATACATGCTATAGACATACCGGTAATTTGAAAGAAAAATGTACTGTCTATGCCAATGTTGATCATGTTCGTTTCATGATTGTTTTTTTTACATTTATTTGTAGCTCTGAGAGCCAAAACCTCTGACACAAATGTTGCACATTACCCACTTTTATATTGGAACCATACCACTGAGACTGAATGAGTTAATGTGATTAACTTCTCCAATTAATTACAAGAATTCCCCTTAAATTTTTCTCTGCATCATTGCAGCTTCTGAATAGAGTAATTAAACAATTTCTCTGCAATGTTCCTCTGAGACTCTTACTATTACTAGACCTATTAACCAAACTCCATCTATAGACATTTAATGTCTACCGAATTCATTGCTTCAAATATAGCTTGTGGGGTGGCTATCACAGTACACTGTCACAGATGCGAATTAGATTAGCACAATGACATTGAGCTAAAGTGTTTATCTTTGAAAGAAAGAAAGATACAGGGTGTGATAAAACTGACTTCATCTTATAGAGTCTTATGGTGATGAAGATTACAGTATTCCATTTATCTGCATTCCTTATCTAGGAGTGTAAATGAAGAAAGCCTGGAATGGCTAACATGATTTCATGGTTAAAGGCTGTGGTCTAAAGTTTCTCAACCCTGCTCCCACTGCCCAGCACATTTTTAGGGGTTCTCTGTTCCCAATACACCTGATCCAACTAACCAGCTGATTAAAAAGATATTGGGTTACAGTGTTTGAATATTTTCCTTTTTTAATCCTGAAAGTTAAGACGCATGAAGTGACCAGGTGTAAATGGAGTCATTGGGTTACAAGAGCGCATGACATCATTGTCCATGGCAATTTAAAAAAGAACTCTGCAAACATGTGTAAACAAAGGTGAAACATCTAATTTCATAGGTTTTGTAGTACTTGAGAATGCTCACCAAACAATGGATGGTCAAAAGCATTTTAAGATAAGTAATCAATCTAAATATTCTGAGCATTTATGATTACATGGAAAATCTAGGCCAGCTATCATTGTAATTTTTCAAATGTATTCATTGTCTCTATTCTCTGACATCTTTCTCAAATCAAATTCAGTTTCAGACACTTTTGAGGGTTTTTTAAGGCACTAAATTGGCCTACCTCATTTTGCATACAGGATCTTTTCCCGATTCACATGCTGTTAAGCTGTTAAGATCCTCTGATCAATACCATAAAGTCCCTCTCTGTTGAAGTAAAAGCTAGAGGGGGATTGGGTTCTCTCGCTGACAGCTCCTAAGCTTTGAAATGATCTCCCTATCGAGATCTGACAGGCACTAACTGTCTAAATGTCCTTCATGTAAAAGCTTTAAACAGATCTGCACTGTTTGTCTTTTAGGCCTCCATTTTGTGTTATACGTTTTGCTGTTATATTACTTTGCTTATCCTGCCCTATTTTCTCTTTTTTACTTTCACTTTGAATATTTTGTGTAAAGCACTTTTGTAAAGTGCTATAGAAATAAACTGTTTTGTGTGTAGTGTGTTTCTGTAGATGCAGGTCCAAGATTAGTCACCAGTGAAGCTCTCGCAAACAAGAAGGCTGGAAAAGAGTGTGTGGGTAAGAGTGTGAGGAAACAATGTGTTCCAATGCCTTGGCTGCAGTTGAGGTAGGAATTTCCTATGAAGAAACCTTCTCAGTATTCTGTTGCTTACTCATTTCAAACAGCCTAACAAGGCTTCACATGGTGACCTGGCAGTGTCAAACTGCCTTGTTTGCATTTAAACATTTTCAAGGAAAAGTATTCAGTGTCTTTAGTGGCCTTATCTTACACCCTGTGCAAGGCATGTGGTGATGCTCATTGCTACCTTACACCCTGCAAACATACTATTTTTACTATTTAAGTGGTCAGGAAATGCAGTCTACCTCAGCTGCTGCCTAGGCTTTAAGATGCCGCAGGAGATACACATTTAGGACTCTTCCCCTTTGAAGACTTGTTAAACCCTGAAGCCATTTCATCCACTGACTGGCATTAACTCATACTGGTTCATTCATCTATATAGTGTCTGGTGTTTGCTCTGACAGACAGTCTGGGGAGAACACCCACTCTCAATATATTAAGGTGAAAATGTATATAACCCAGAGCAGAGACATGGTACTGACTACAGAATAATGAAGTAAAAAAACCCCTTCTTTATCCATTAAATAAAAAAAAGAGTTCCTGGATTTATGTCATTCTTCTGTATCAGCCCTGGCTATGTAATGCACAGTGTAAAAGGGGGACCACGGCAGATTTTGATTTGAACTGTCTGAGTTTTGGATTGATGTAAAATGTTGCTTTTCTTCATGTGAACTTTACTTTTACTTTGCTTCCCTCAATAAAGTATTTCCTTTGGCTGACAGACTTTACAGCGTAGTTTCTTGTGGGCATAGATTCCCTTCAAAAAACATAGAAATTACCTCAACATCACGACCTCCAGCTGTCACATCACTAAACACTGCAGTCACAAAACCCAGCGGAGCACAGAATTGAATAAACGGCACTGTAAACAGAAAAAATACAAGCCAAAGAAGCATGGCTGAGTAAACATGATGTAGCCCAGGGTTAAATCCCTAACCCTAGTCTAACCTTGTGCAATTTAAACATTTATTGAAATATATTTTGTTGGAGGGGTGTTCTAGCGGGTGGGACTTTTGGGCAGGCGGGGCGTAGCTGGCTGACTCATTTGTTGTGATAGGGTAAAGTGAAGTGTATGTCACAGTATCTGGCTTTACTGCCAGAGCTCTGAAGGGTTATTGGTGGGGAGATCCTCTGTCGGGCGTTTCCTCCTATCGGGGTAGTCCTGTGGTTCGGGGGAGGGACAAGCAGCCTCACACACAGACAGAGAAGCGCGGGCTCAGGACAGAGAGCGGGAAAAAAAGGAGAAGCAGAGGGAAAGAGACGAAGGAGAGGAGTTTATGCGGCTTGCAGACTCCACAGTTCTCCGAGTCTGATATATTTTCAGTTCTGTTACTGTTTAAATTAGAGAAAACTGCTACTAGTCAAGTTTAAGGAGCAGTAGAGCCACTCAGCTCATAGCGTTATAAGGGTGAGTCATTCAGAGAAGTTTTCCCCAGCACCAAGGCTGACCGTATTAGCATTAGCATTAGCTGCTAACCGCAGCACGAGCTCTAACACAGTTTATAATCCAGTGTATTGGACTGTAGTTGGCGCGTTTACCGTGTGGAACAACCTACGTGGGAAGAACCGCTAGCTGATAGCGTCCTGGGTTACCGGAACACTCAGGGTTCCTCAGTCTAGCCTCCGAGGGACGTGAATGCTGCCCGATAGCGCTCCGAGTTACCGGATTGCTCGGAGTTCCTCGGGTGGGCCACCATTACACGCTCTGCAGTTTTCCACCAAGAGATGCTGACGGACAAGTTTGCAAGCACACCACACCAAGGTACTGACTGAAGTATTTCTTCAGTAGAAGATAAGAGATCCACACACGCACAGGCCTGCACCTTTTATTATTTTATTCTTTTGTTTTGCCGGCTTTAAAAAAGTGTATATAAAGGGTATCTAAAGAGTGACCGGTCACCGTAATATAGTACAGACAGAGCTAAATGCTCATAAGGGAACTCAGCTATTATAGAGTTGAGTTTTATATTAGAGTTCACATTTAAGTGAGCTTTCACTGGGTGTTCACCAGGTTTAAAGAAGTTTATTCACAGTTGTTTAAGGGAAAACGACTTATTTTGTTTAAATCTGTTCATTTTCAATTGCATTTGGTTTACTTAGTTTAAATATTATTAAATTAATCATTAAGAGCTCTTTCTACAAATTCTATAGCTGATCTATTCTATAAGCTAAGTGTATCTGATCTATTATATACGCTAAGGTTCTCTAAGCTAAACTACATTGTAATAGAGTGTATATCACTTGGGTTATTTAAATTTGCTATTGGGAGTCAGTGGTTTATTATAGACTATTGAAAATCCCGAAGATTTATTCATTTTATTTTTATATTTGACACTGTGTTGATGTTTTTTCATTGCCCTGAGTTTTATATTTTTTATAATACAATCACTTTCTAAAACTGTGTCTGTGTCCACTCTATGTGTATATGGTTGGTACGGTAGTAAAGTTAGATCGGGTAAGGTTAAGCTAACTATAAACAATTGGAGCGTAACAGGTGAGAACCACACCCACGAACTCAGAATAAAAAAAAACACCACCCCCTCTGTGGTAAAAGAGGGCTACATAAATTGGAGGCACCGCTGGGATTTCTAACTATATTGTATATACCATTGTATACCCCACCATAGCTATTCTTATTGTTAACCTAATAAGTAAGTCATAGTAAATTTCGCTGTGTATTATTTGCCTTCCATATATTCAGTGAGTGGACTATTTAAATAATTTTTTTTTTTTTTGGAAACACTGATATTCTACGTTTATTTTAGTATTCTAAGTGATGCTGAAATGTCGCTGCTGCAGAATTGGTGTAAGGGAGAGGGTGTAGATCCAAGCCATGCTTTAGTAGTGAGTCAGATACCTGAAGATACTGAGACAGGAGATATTGAGAAAGCTCTGGAACACATTAAAGCTCTCGGGAGGGTGCGTGTACGGGGGCGCTTATTTGAGCCACAGACCCAAAGTCTTGTTGTGCTATGTGAGTGCAAAGGTAAGGTCAGTGCAGAGTATGTACCTCGTGAGTTAACTCATGTAGAGGGGGGTAGGCCGTGGGCACTTATTGGGCCTGATGATATCACCCCTGTAGAAATGGCGACCAAAGACACCCCCCCTGCCGCTCCAGAACCAGTACCAAGCCCTTTAGAAGACCACCCGTACTCCGAACCTGCTCAGCAAGCTACTCCGTCGTCCATTCCCATGGATACCTTTTTCAAGGTAGTTGAAACTCTCATCGAAAAGTCTGCAAAACCCTCATATGACAACCATGCGTTCAGACGGCTTAGACCCTTCTCAGGCATTGTCCCTACTCCAGCTGGTGAAGAGAGCCTTGATGTCTGGTTGGAACAAGCCCGATTGATGGTAGATGAAGTTGAGCTCCCAGCTCGTGAGAAACGAAAGAGAATAGTGGAGAGTTTAAAGGGTCCAGCATTTGATATAGCCCAAGCTGTTCGGGCTAATGATCCTGATGCTACCCCTGATGACTACATAGCAGCTCTGGAGAAAGTTTTTGGCTCCACAGAGTCTGGAGAAGACATGTACATAGCTTTCAGATCTATGCGACAGCACTTTGGAGAGAAACTGTCAGATTTCTTGAGACGAATTGAGCGAGCTTTGACCAAAGTTGTACAGAAAGGAGGACTTCTACCAACTCAGCGAGATGGGGCTCGTATAGAACAACTGCTAAGAGGGGCCACTGAGTCTGAACTGATGCTGGTGCAGTTACGCATAAGAGAACGCCGTAACCGCCCTCCAAATTTTCTTGAGCTGTTAAATGAAGTACGTGAGGAAGAGGATAGGCTACTGGTGCGACAAAAGAACACAACCGGAACATCCAAAGCTACAGTGCGACAGTTTAGTGCTGCCGAGGATACACTAACAAGCCCCTCTGAAACAGCCAAACTGCGAACTGAGATTGAGCAGCTAAAGACAAAACTCTCTAAGTTGTCCGTGAAAACATTGGATGCTTCACAAGCCCAGGTGGAGGATGAACCAAGGCAGTCTAACAAAACATCCAACCTGAGAGAGAGAAATGTAGTCCAGTGCCTACAGAAACAAGTGTGTGACATGCAACATCAACTCCAGACCATGGCAGTCACCTTTAAAGATACTACCCAAAAAATTCAGAGGAGTAGTCAGAGCCAAGATGCTACAGCAAGATTTCCAAGATCAGCCCACAGAGACGCACAAGACAAGTTTACAGAGAAGAGTCAGAAGGAGACCTTCTTTTGTTACCGTTGTGGGGAAGATGGTCATGTAAGCAGGAGATGTATGGCTGCTGAAGACCCCAGTAAAGTCATCTCTAAGCTGATTAGTGCGTTAAAAAGACAAAGACACACTGAAGCTTCATATGTCAAAGCTGAACTTCCAGTGAGCCAGAGTAATGCTAAGGCCTGTAAAGTCAAGACCAGTACAGTGTACACCCCCAAGCTTCCAAGTCTCCCTGAAGGTCTAGTGGGAAAGTCTTCATTGAGCCAAGTGATCATTGAAGGGCGAAGCTGTACTGCTTTGATGGATAGCGGCTCCACGGTAACCATTATTTTTGAACAATGGTACCTACAACATCTGCAGCATATACCTCTCCAACCCATTTCTAGCCTTGCCATCTGGGGATTAGGAGACTCAAGCTATCCCTACCGAGGTTATGTGGCTGTTAGTATCGAGTTCCTCGAAGACGTAAAGCGTCAGAAGCCCAAGACCATATTAGCACTGGTGTGTCCAGACCCCCCAGGACCCGACCAGGTGCCTGTGATCATTGGTACAAATGCAAGATCTTTTTATCATGGTCCGAGTGAGTCCAAACATAAAGATCCCCCTCGCCAAGCTCAAGTATGGCGTGTTAATACTGTTCCAGAACGCTGCAGAGAATCCTGTCTGAAAAACAGGCCAGTGGATGAATGTTCAGGACATGTCAAGTGGGTAGGTCCAGGCCCGCTGACCATCCCTGCTGGTGAGTCCTGTCATGCTGTTTGTAAAGCAGTGGTTAACCAGGGAGAGAAACCAAGCATTCTGGTCATCGACTCACAAAGTATGCTACCGTCTGGTGTCACATTTCCTCCATGTGTACTGCTTCCTTCTGACTTACAGCAAGAAACTGTGTCGTTATGGATCAAGAATGAGACTGTCAAGGATAGAGCCATTCCAAAGGGTTCTATTATAGCACACATCTACAGAGCTGATGTAGTGACTGAAGTTAAGGCCACAACAAGCACAAAAGGCCAGATCGATCCTAAGCTCTTCTGTTTCGGAGACTCTCCCATCCCTAAGGCATGGAAAGAAAGGTTGGTGTATAGACTAGCTCAAAGGACCAACGTGTTCTCAGTAGACGAGTGGGACGTGGGCCTTGCCAAGGGCGTAGAGCATGAAATCCGCCTCAATGATCCACGACCGTTTAGAGAGAGGTCCCGTAGACTTGCACCTGCAGACCTTGACGATGTCCGCCGCCACCTGCAGGATTTGCTGGCCGCAGGAATTATTAAAGAGTCTCGAAGTCCATATGCTTCAGCTATAGTAGTTGCCAGAAAGAAAAGCGGGAAGATCCGAATGTGTGTTGACTATCGCACGCTAAATTCCCGAACTGTTCCAGATCAGTACACTGTCCCAAGAGTGAATGATGCTCTTGATTGTTTATCCGGCAGTCAGTGGTTCTCTGTCCTCGATCTCAGAAGTGGATACTATCAAATAGAGATGGCTGATCAAGACAAGGAGAAGACCGCTTTCATCTGTCCCCTTGGATTCTACCAATTCGAAAAAATGCCGCAAGGGATCACTGGGGCCCCCGCTACGTTTCAGAGACTGATGGAACGGGTGGTGGGAGACATGAACTTGTTGCAGTGTCTAGTTTACTTAGATGATGTCATAGTTTTTGGACGGACGCTCGCCGAGCATGAAGAACGGTTGTTCAGAGTCCTTGACCGACTTGAAGAGCACGGTCTGAAAGTCTCTATTGATAAGTGTCAATTCTGTCAGACTCAAGTAAAGTATGTGGGACACATTGTCTCTGCTGCTGGGATCGCTACAGACCCTGATAAAATCAATGCTGTCTCACATTGGCCACAACCAACTGACTTGAAGTCTCTGCAGTCCTTTCTTGGATTTTGTGGGTATTACAGGCGATTTATCGCCAACTACTCTGCTATTGTGCGCCCACTGACTGACCTAACAAGAGGTTACCCTCCTACTCAGAAAAGGAAAGCTCTCAAGAAGGAACAGCCATATCTCCGAAAGTCTGAACCCTTTAAGGAGCGATGGACACCAGAGTGCACTCAAGCTTTTGAAAAGATCAAGTGCTGCCTCACTCATGCTCCCGTCCTGGCTTTTGCAGACCCCAACAAGCCTTACATCCTCCATGTTGACGCCAGCTTAGATGGGTTGGGTGCAGTATTGAACCAGCAGTTTCCAGAGGGTCTACGACCTGTAGCTTATGCCAGCAGGAAGCTTAGTAATTCAGAGCGAAACTATCCTGCTCATCAACTCGAGTTCCTGGCTTTAAAGTGGGCAGTGGTGGATAAACTGCATGACTACCTGTATGGTGCACAGTTCACTGTGAGGACAGACAACAACCCGCTCACATATGTCCTAACATCTGCTAAACTGAATGCCACGGGCCATAGGTGGCTAGCAGCTTTGTCCACGTATGACTTTGGGATCCAGTACAGGCCCGGTAGAGAGAATGTGGATGCTGATTTGTTATCCCGAAACGCGGCTGAGGACAAAGGATGGCTGTCTCCACACACTGTTAAGACTGTGTGCAAACAGGTCAACTTTAGTAAGTCCCCACAGATGTCACAATGCATTGAAAGCTTGGGAGCATCTCCTCAAGCTATACCTGAGTGCTACGCTTACCCAACTAAGCTAACTCCTAGTTTGTCAGAACAAGTGAGTTCGAAAGAGTTGAGACTTGCCCAAGAAAATGACCCAGTCATTGGTAAAGTGCGTCAAGCAGTGCTGAGGGGAGAATGGCCCTCTAGCAGTTCCGATGTTGGCCCTGAATTTGCGTTGTTCAGGAGAGAGGAAAAGAAACTCTCTATAGTGGATGGCGTCTTGCATAGAAAGACTAGTAAAGCAGGAGAGGAAACAGGTCTTCAGTTGGTTCTGCCTGAGCAGTACAGAGAGAAAGTTTTGAAGTCTCTCCATGATGAGTCTGGTCATCTAGGCATTGAGAGAACATTAGCGCTGACCCGAGATCGATTCTATTGGTCAAAAATGATGTCATATGTCACCAATTACATCAACAATTGTGGTAGGTGTGTGGTCCGAAAAACTATTCCACACCGAGCATCGCCTCTGCAACAGATCTCCAGTAATGGCCCGTTGGACCTGGTCTGTATTGATTTTCTGTCCTTGGAGCCTGATTCTCAAGGCATCTCTAACATCTTAATTGTGACTGATCATTTTACACGTTATGCCCAGGCTTACCCCACCCGTGACCAGAAGGCCTTGACAGTGGCCAAAGTGTTGGTGGAGAAGTTCTTCGTCCATTACGGGTTACCTGCGCGGATTCATTCCGATCAGGGGCGGGATTTTGAGAGCAAGTTGGTGAAGGAGGTTCTTCAGTTACTTGGAGTGAGAAAGTCACATACCACCATATATCACCCTCAAGGTGACCCACAGCCTGAGCGCTTTAACAGGACCCTCCTCTCCATGCTGGGTACTTTGAAGCCAAGCCAGAAGCGGCAATGGAGCCAAAAAGTTGCACTGCTAGTGCATGCCTACAATTCTACTCGTAACGACGCTACTGGGTATTCTCCATACCTTCTGATGTTTGGACGTGAGGCCCGCCTTCCAATCGACCTCTGTTTTGAGACACCCGTACAGGTGGAAGAAGGTGTTCACCATCAGCAGTATGTTGAGAAGTTACGGAGTAATTTGAAAAGAGCTTACCAGTTGGCTGTAGAGAATTCTGACCGACTGCATCAGAGAAACAAACGTCGGTACGATGCTTGTGTACGCCCTCAAAAGCTTGAGGAGGGAGACCGTGTCCTTATTCGTGCTTTTGGAGAAAGTGGGAAGCTCAAAGACAAGTGGAGCTCTGAACCATATGTAGTGCTGGGAAAGTTACCCAACCTGCCTGTGTATCGCCTGCAGCCTGAAAGAGGGAAAAAGTTGATAAAGACCCTTCACAGAGATCATTTACTGCCTGTGGGGTGCCTGATTCGTTTGCCAGGAGCAGAAG
This sequence comes from Astyanax mexicanus, assembly GCF_023375975.1. Classification (NCBI taxonomy): domain Eukaryota; kingdom Metazoa; phylum Chordata; class Actinopteri; order Characiformes; family Acestrorhamphidae; genus Astyanax; species Astyanax mexicanus. Next base: position 40,182,700 of record NC_064414.1, on the reverse strand, counting down.
CTGAACAAGACGACAGTCCCCGACAAGCTCCTGCAAGACACACCCGACAGAACAAGATATCCAAGAGAAAGAGTGAACATCCTTTGAGAGAGAGCGGTAGTGATCTGTCAGAGTCTGAGGGTGAGAGGTTCTACTCTAGGCCTACTGACAACTGGAGAAGTGAACTGTCCAAGTTAAAGAGCTTATTTCCAAAGAGAAAAGTTCCGACCAGAGCTGACACCCCTAGTAACCCCAGTGAAGTGGAGGACAGCAGTGAAGCTGAGTCAGCCGAACTTCCTGATGCAGAGTGTGTTGAGATGCAGCAGGAGGATGATGAGGAGGCTGTGGAGAGCTGTTCCGAAGATGTGCTGCCTGAACAGGGGGGAGTGCCTTTGGTCCCTAATGTGGGTGAAATGTCACACCATGCCGGTAGTGATTGTTTCTCAGAAGCAACTTCTCTAAAGAGGTTTCCCTCAGTTGTTAAAGAGAAGCGCACAGTTAAGCCAATAGTTAGGTTGAGCTATGATGAGCTTGGAAAACCTGCAGACCTACCAATAGAGATTGTACACAGAGGCCTTAGGATTGGCATATCACCGTTCAGTGATACGGGTGCCACCGTAGTTCAGCCAGAAGGGCAAGATCTCAGAACAGAGTTCAGACGAGTAGAAACTGCAGTCTGATGAGGACATCCAGACCTTTTAGAAAGGGGGGGATGTAGCCCAGGGTTAAATCCCTAACCCTAGTCTAACCTTGTGCAATTTAAACATTTATTGAAATATATTTTGTTGGAGGGGTGTTCTAGCGGGTGGGACTTTTGGGCAGGCGGGGCGTAGCTGGCTGACTCATTTGTTGTGATAGGGTAAAGTGAAGTGTATGTCACAGTATCTGGCTTTACTGCCAGAGCTCTGAAGGGTTATTGGTGGGGAGATCCTCTGTCGGGCGTTTCCTCCTATCGGGGTAGTCCTGTGGTTCGGGGGAGGGACAAGCAGCCTCACACACAGACAGAGAAGCGCGGGCTCAGGACAGAGAGCGGGAAAAAAGGAGAAGCAGAGGGAAAGAGACGAAGGAGAGGAGTTTATGCGGCTTGCAGACTCCACAGTTCTCCGAGTCTGATATATTTTCAGTTCTGTTACTGTTTAAATTAGAGAAAACTGCTACTAGTCAAGTTTAAGGAGCAGTAGAGCCACTCAGCTCATAGCGTTATAAGGGTGAGTCATTCAGAGAAGTTTTCCCCAGCACCAAGGCTGACCGTATTAGCATTAGCATTAGCTGCTAACCGCAGCACGAGCTCTAACACAGTTTATAATCCAGTGTATTGGACTGTAGTTGGCGCGTTTACCGTGTGGAACAACCTACGTGGGAAGAACCGCTAGCTGATAGCGTCCTGGGTTACCGGAACACTCAGGGTTCCTCAGTCTAGCCTCCGAGGGACGTGAATGCTGCCCGATAGCGCTCCGAGTTACCGGATTGCTCGGAGTTCCTCGGGTGGGCCACCATTACACGCTCTGCAGTTTTCCACCAAGAGATGCTGACGGACAAGTTTGCAAGCACACCACACCAAGGTACTGACTGAAGTATTTCTTCAGTAGAAGATAAGAGATCCACACACGCACAGGCCTGCACCTTTTATTATTTTATTCTTTTGTTTTGCCGGCTTTAAAAAAGTGTATATAAAGGGTATCTAAAGAGTGACCGGTCACCGTAATATAGTACAGACAGAGCTAAATGCTCATAAGGGAACTCAGCTATTATAGAGTTGAGTTTTATATTAGAGTTCACATTTAAGTGAGCTTTCACTGGGTGTTCACCAGGTTTAAAGAAGTTTATTCACAGTTGTTTAAGGGAAAACGACTTATTTTGTTTAAATCTGTTCATTTTCAATTGCATTTGGTTTACTTAGTTTAAATATTATTAAATTAATCATTAAGAGCTCTTTCTACAAATTCTATAGCTGATCTATTCTATAAGCTAAGTGTATCTGATCTATTATATACGCTAAGGTTCTCTAAGCTAAACTACATTGTAATAGAGTGTATATCACTTGGGTTATTTAAATTTGCTATTGGGAGTCAGTGGTTTATTATAGACTATTGAAAATCCCGAAGATTTATTCATTTTATTTTTATATTTGACACTGTGTTGATGTTTTTTCATTGCCCTGAGTTTTATATTTTTTATAATACAATCACTTTCTAAAACTGTGTCTGTGTCCACTCTATGTGTATATGGTTGGTACGGTAGTAAAGTTAGATCGGGTAAGGTTAAGCTAACTATAAACAATTGGAGCGTAACAGGTGAGAACCACACCCACGAACTCAGAATAAAAAAAAACACCACCCCCTCTGTGGTAAAAGAGGGCTACAATGAAATGTGTGGTTAGATGTGACAGCCTCCTGATTTTAGCTCTAAAAACATTACACATAAGAATCACACCATGAATATTCCAACAAAAGCTTCTACAATTTTAAAAGAGATCTTACTGGATCTATTGATGATATGAATGACCTAAATAATGTAGGCCTAACTTATTTTGCTTTTAAAGCTGGCCTTCTGTTTCCTTTTTATATCATAGACCATGTCCTGCTATGTTTTTTAGCACTAAGACAAGCTTATTTTGTATATTTAGATAAAAGATATATTTATCTTTTTAGACAAACATGCTGTAATAAACTTCTCAGTAACTAGACTAACTTAATGATGTTCTCACCCTAGATGTTCTCTGTGCATAACTATTAATTACAACACAATGAGCCAAGAGTCTTTGGAGCTCAAACAATATTTAATGAGCAAGCAAAGCTACTGATATTTGCCCTTGCATGGAGACCTCATTAATAAGCTACAAATATCTGGGGAAATTTGAGATTAGGAAGCATGATTGTCGAGTATTCAAAGTAGGATGAACAATAGGAAACTTTAATGACTTCAGTGAATATGCCTTAGAATAATAGAACTAGTAGAACACCTAAAAACAAAGCACAACCCTAACACAGAGCTCTAATACCAATAACAGTAATGAACCAAGTTGTAGCACTTTAATTTAACTCCTTCACTATAAGATAGTACTGCATTTTGACAAAAAAAACAAAACAAAAAATGAAGAACAATCAAGGGTATAAATGTGCCCCAAAATGCATTGCAAGTCTCGCCAAATTGTTACAATAGGACTTAGATAAAGTCCAGATAAGTCACTGGGTATCAAATCCTCCAAAATGCAGACAAAATCGCCCAGAAAACTAAAACAAAAAAGCTAATAATCAGTCTATCAGCGGTATTGCAGGGTTTAATCAAACATGATCTTAAATAAAATACCTTATCTTAAATATCACCAATTACAAAAATATATATTTAAAATTGTTTTTGTATGTTTGTATTAGATGTGTGTTTTGTGCATTGTATGATGAGACACACAAACCAAACAAAAGTAATTACATTACATAAAAATAAGATTGCAAGCAATGAAAGTGCTCAAATATAATAACCAACACAAACCATGCTTATTAAAATTACCATCAGCAGCACTCCCTCTGTCTCTGCAAGGTTAGCTACAGTATCTACAAAACTGATAAAGGAAATTTCTAAAGTCTTAAAATTTCTTAATTTTGTCCATCCAGTCAATTTCAAACTGAAGTCGACATTTGGCTTGAAACCACCCAATCCGGCAACATTGCAAGCCGGCGTACGCTGTTCATTTCAGATATTTCTCCGTGTAGTTTCATTAATGTGAGGATTAGGTTGTAAACAGTGTAAATTTACCAGTCAGAGATTATAACATATTTAGCACAGAGCTTCACTTACTTTAATTCAGAGTTTGTGTATTTATGGAGTTTTAAACACAGCTAAGTCGTTCAGGTGTTCGTGTTTAAGCGACCTGAGCGGGCGCATGTAGCTTGACTCCGGTTTCAAATCGAGGGATTTGAGAATCACTGGTAAGATGGCGAAACAAGCGACCAAAGAAACCCACAAATGTAAGTACTGTCCTTTGTTAAAATGACGTTTAGCACTATATTACCATAGTTTAATGTGTAGTTTCAATGTTAATTGATCGAATTCTTCATAACAATCATAAATAAGTAGTACCGTTACTAGTAGTAGTTTGTCTTAGCTATCTAATTAGCATATCTAACGTTCCACCTTAAATGATGCTACAGACGGAAGAAGCTGCAGCATTTAAGGCGGAACGGAAAAATAAAATGAAGCTAATTTCAGCTCCCACTCACAGAGAGATTAAGAAATTGACAATAATAATTCATTTCTGCACCACCCCTCCCCTTTCTGAAGACATCAAAAGCCCTAAAGTTACCTAGTTAACCAGCAGCAGCTAGATTATTGAAGTTCAGCGCTTCTGAAGAAGTATCGGGTGCTTGAAGGGTTGTTCCCCCCCCCCAAAAAAAAAACATTGTGACCAAAAATCACCAGACGTTTAAAAAAAATGTTAAAGAGAAGAGAGTTCAGGAGGCAAGAACGGAAAAGAGTAATTATTACTTTTAAATGTTCTTGACTAGGACATAAAACTGTTATAAAATAACTAATATAATATAAAATAACTACTGTTACGATTTCCCACAATAGACCACTGAAGTCGTGTCGTCATTTTGTAGTAGGCGCCATGTTGTTTATTCCCATATTTGGGGCTCCTTTGGGGTTCCGTGTCTAAGCCGTCCAAGTCAATACGGGATTTGAATGGGCTTTTCAAAAACTGTCACATTCTGTGGTAAATAAATATGTTCAGAACCCAGTACGTTTTATTCTGTGTACATTTACCTCCTAAACATCACTGGATCCTCTGAATTTCGAGATCGTTTAAGGGGAGTAATCAGAAAAATGCTAAGTTTAAGCTAATGCTTAACTGACGTCACAGCACAGCGGCTCTTGAAATGACCCCGGACTGGATTCTGCACTACACCAGTGAACTCCCATCAGAAAGCGTTTTTGATTATTATGCTTCTTCACAGAGGATCATTAAAGCATTTAAACAGGTGAAAACTCTTTCAGTAATGTTGAGCAGTGTGATGTTAAGCAGTGTAGTCTGTGTAAGAGCTTTAAAAGGCAGATAATAAGAGAAAATGGCTCTCAGTTCGGTGGCGCTTCCCTGCAAGTTAAGTATTAAATTACGGTCATTAGTTTATACTAATTACAACACCTGACCTAAATAATCAACTAACTACATGCCCTCACTGCGGCGACAACGAACCAGAAACACCAATTTATTTCACTGCATAATAAAGACGGTAACGTTAAATGTTAAAACATGTTACAGCTGGTTCTGGAGTATAACTGACCTGTTTTAGTGATTTTATTCTGTGAGACTCTCCTCAGTAAGCGCAGTTAGTTCATTATTAGGCTCAGCTGTGTGTAAAATATTCCTAACTTACGGCCGGAGTTCTCTGGTGTTGCGCCGAAAACAGTCCCTTGCTAATCTCTGCAGCGGTGCCGGGAGGTCAGTTCACGCCGCTGTAGCATTAGTTTAAAGTTAGCATTTTTCTCATTACGACCTTTAAACGATCTCGAAATTCAGAGGATCCAGCGATGTTCAGGAGTAAAATGTACACAAAATAAAACGTACAGAGGTCTGAACAGATTTATTTACCACAGAATGTGACAGAGGCGGGTTTTAAAAAAAAAAAAAACATTCATTTTTCTCATAGGGAAAAACCGCTTAGAGCCGTACGAGCACTACAGAATGACGCACGACTTCAGTGGTCTATAAGAAATCGTGTAATTTGTGATCGAAATTTGTGTCGCTGACCAGTCATGTAGTGTGAAAGTCTCAACTACTGAAGGACTCAGGATTACAGCACAACCAGTCATGTAGTGTAAACAGCACAATGACCGAAAGACTCAAAAAGTAGTGTAGTGTGAATCTGGCATTAGTTGTTTTGCCATTTGCTTCAGACTTGGGCTGGTTTAAGCTTCTGAATGGCGGGTTTTAGACTGACTAATGAGGGAGCCATTTGACCAATGACCATCTTAGACCATCTAAAATCAGCTACAGAGAAAAGCTGGGTTTGAGATGTATGCCATGTTGCCAGTTCATTTTAGAGTCCAAAATTAGCTCGGGCCAGGATAATTCCAAGTTTTCCTTAAAGTAGAAGACTAGAACTGTTTATCTCATGTGTGTTTGTTCTGACCCAAGATGAAAAAGTCTGTCAAAATCACAATGGAACTACTTGTTTTATTTTCAATTTTTGTGTATTATGGCTCGCATGCCATGTTGCTAGTTCATTTTACAGTATAAAATTGTCTCGGGCCAGGGTAATTTTAGGTTTTTCTTAAAGTGGAAGACAAAATCATGTGAATTTGGTCTGGCCCAAGATGAAATATCCTTCAAAATCACATCGGAACATTAGCTTTATATTCATCATATTTGTGCAAAATGGCTCGTGTACCATGTTGCTAATTCATTTCACAGTATAAAATCAGCTCGGGCCAGGCTAATTCTAAGATTTCCTTAAATTAGAAGAATAGAACTCTTCATATCAAGTGTATTTGGTCTGGCCCAAGATGAAAAAAATCCTTTAAAATCACACTGGATCATCTGACTCATATTTTATAATTTTATTAAAGATATTTTTTTTATTATATATTAAATTGTTAATTATAAATTCAGTAATTAAAATAAATATTTTACAGTATACAATTAGCTCCGGCCAGGATAATGCCAGGTTTTCTTTAAAGTAGGAGGCTAATTCTCTATTTAAGATATTTTTTACTCAGGAAATGAATGAATTACACTAGAAGAGCAAATTCATGTTGTAAGTAAAACTGGAGAAAATAAGTGATGGAAGGTTGTGTATATAAAATTACATTTAAAAACATATTGTATATTTACATTTTTAATAAACAGCTGAACTGCTTTACCTCATTCTATCTCCTTCAGCAGTCAGTTAGCCTGCTAGCTAAGCTTCATTTCACAAGTAAACGGTGACATTTAGTTAACCTAGTTAATTAGTTACTTAGTTAGCAAGCTTAGCCTTATTTTTTTGTCCAGGAGCGAAGCCGTATCTATTTCTACTGTGGTTTGTTCTGTTTGACGCTTTTTAAAGGGCGAAATGTAATAGAAATAGCGGGCTCTAGCTAAGAGATACTTATTAACTAGCCAATTAGTTAGTTAGCCAACTCTAGCTGGTTACTACGACTAAAAGCAGAAGCTGCTCTTAATATTTGGACATTCCTGGTGTTCAACACAAATGAATGGAGCTTCAGATCCGCCACTGTTTAATACAGGCACAGGACAAAAACGGTAATAGTAGCTACTTGTTTTCTATTAAAACTGTAATGGTATTATAGTTAAGTAACTACATTAATTTAATTTCATGATGTCTTGTTTTAGTTTCCTAGAATTAATTAACCTAGTTTTTTTTCAGCCAATCTAACAGATAACGTTATTAGAACCTTTAACAACGTTTTAAAAAGGTTCCAGGAAGGTTAGCCTGTAACAATACAGAAAAAGGTTATAAGAACGTTCTAAAAACGTGCGACATTACCTAATAATGGTTTGCAATAACAACTTTATTAGAATGTTTCTCAACGCAACGTTACCAGTGACCCTGCAGCAACATTATTAGAACGTTTAAAAAGTAGTACTGGTACATACAGTAATATTATACTGAAAGATTTACTCTCTCTTCGAGCAGATCTTATTGGGTTTGAACCATTTAGGTATTTTCCCACCAGCTCGTAAATGCTTCAGCAGTGTATTATGTGTACTGGTTAGTAAAAGATGTGTGTGTTTGTTACACCAGATAAGACAAGCAGGTTGTTCAAGGACTGAACACACTGAAACGGTTTAGTAGCAACAACGGTTATTGGGGCTAACAGTTTCCTGGGTCACTTTATCAGTATGGCTTCTGTTGACCTATCATTATTTTTTTGCAGAAGCTCTGAAGAAAGCATATGGCCTAATTAAAGAAGGAAAGACACCAGTGTGTCTCCTCCCTGAGCTGTATGTGTTGTGTTCAGAGCAAGCACTACAGGTAAGAGATATAAGCCTTGCACAGATTAAACCTAAAGTTAATAAAAAAGTAAAAAGTAACATTAAGAAAACAAATCTCAGTATAATGAGTGGTTCTTGCTGAGTTGAAAAACTGCTTCATGTAGCTAGGTTACTTTAAGTCACTTTATTTTGTATGCCTTTAGTTCATATTGCACTTCCAGGATACATTTAGTTAGCTAAAGCCATAGTTAATATTCATACTGTGGCAAATATAGTTTGGACATTTCAAAAGAAAAATCCATATCCTGTGTCCCATAAAAAACTAGGGCTTTGGGAACACTGTGCTGATAAGCAGAGTCTGGATATTTAGTTGAGCTGTCTGACATTAGCAGCTATGTGATTGCTTGGCTTGCATGACCTGGGCAAATTTTCCACAGGCGTGGATAGGATTGAAATCAGAAAGTTGCTAGAAAATGCACACAGAAATGTGCCAAAGACTGCAGATACTGATAAAAGAGTTGTACAATTTTCATCTTTTTTCCTAAGAGAAAAATTGTAACTGAAATATCCCTAAATAAATAGAAAATGAAAAGGTTTAGAGGTGAATAACCAGCCCTAATACATAATGGTGTATTAAATCAGTATACTAAGAAGTGAAGGTAAACTTTTTTGTGGCTTTTTCATGCTTACACAGGAAAAAAATAAACAAACAAAAAAATATAATGCTAATCGTAATCTCTGAGCATCATCCACATGCTGTTTGTGAACGTGTGACATTTGAATGGTGAGATGAGCATTTCACACTCCCCACTTTCTAAAGAAAAATCTTTTTTTATGAAGAAATCTCAGCAGTGAGGATAAGCACACTTTTATATGCACACTGCTGAGGCGTTGAATTTAGTGCTCCACAGATCTGCGAAATGCATGCAGCATCTCAGCCTGCAGCAGAGAGGGACTGAATGAAGTGGGGAGGGGGCTTTGTATCCCCACCACAATCATGCAGGGCGCCCCTTCCAGGCAGAATGACAGCAGGATCAGGCTGTGCTTTGGAGAGATAACACTAGCGAAGTTAATTGGTCACAGGACCTTTTTTTGGTACGTCTTTTTGACGTGCTGTGATTTTACTGTACCCATTGCTTATATATGGTCAGGGCCAAGTATACGGAAATAACACAAAGGGGCAGCAGTGCTCTGTTCTGTGTGCCATAAGGGCAAATATAAAGGAAATAATAGGTTGCAGTTATCATGTCTTCCTTTTGGGGTTTTTAATTAAATAACTTATGATTATGTAATACTTATTATTTGAATTTAATCTTTACTCTTCTTTCACTGTAGGGTTGGGCGGTTTTACTGGTTATTTTTGCTAATATTATTCCACACACTAAGAAAAGTAAGTACAGATTTGTACTTAAAAGAGTACAAAGCTTGTCGCTGGGGCTGTACCTTATATTGAGGTACAAAAAAGTACCTTTCAGTGAAAGTCCTTTTTTGTACTCATGTTTTTGTGCCAGTAAAGATTATAAAGATTATAAACAGTATCATCAACTAAATATGGCTCAAAAACTTGATGATCCAAAATTGTCTGGCTTTCAAATGAAAAATGTGAAGTTAAAATAAATATTGTTTATTAGTACAGTGATACAGAATACTGAATGTACCCTTTGGCTGGTTAAATGGTACAAATTTGTACTTATTGCTGTTAGAAGTTACTTTGTACTTCAGAGGGAACAAATCTGACCCTGTAAAGACCAATATTGTACCTTTGAGGGTACAATTGTGAAGAGTGTACCTTTGAGTACAAAAAAGTACTCATATCGTACCTCTGTTTTTTAGAGTGCATATGACATGTTCTATAATGAATAGCTACATTGTATAATGTTATTTTATTATAATGTCAGTCTTACAATGTTTAATTTTTTATTTGACAATATAAACAAAGCTGTAAATAAGTAGTGCACTGGTGCTGATTCATAAATTGCATATTAAACAGCCCTAAATCCAAGGCTAGGCTGCATAAGACACTTCCTTTAGCTCCCTGAGAAACCATGGGTCACATTGGAAATTTATACCTGTCTGAAACAGAGAACTGCTACATTATCTATGTAGGGCTAAGCTGAGGAAGTCTGAAAGTGCTGGTGTACAAGAGCTTTTAAAAGTCATGATTTTCCCACTGGATCATATTTTACATGCTAAAATAATGCGCTGCCTTTTCAGCATGAAGCAAGCCATGTTTGATTAAAGATACTTCACAAAGGGAAAAAATGTGTAAACACATTAATTTAGCCTATACTTGCATTGCTATTCCAATATTAGGAAATTAATTTCATAATCAATTGAGAATGAAGTGATGGTACTGTAATGTAAAAAGTTGCATCCAGAAAGTGTATCAGATGTCAGTCATCTGGACACAGGTGTATTTTAGTGTGTTTGCTGTGCTTTCAGCTGGGCTGTAAGGAGATCGCAGAGCATTGCCTAATGATGTATTTTGAGACCAACCCCCCATCGAATCAGTTTCTATGCCGCGCTTACTTCTGCCAGGCTCAGTTGAACTCGCCCCACACTGTCACCACTGTGGTGAGTAGCCCTGTTGCACAGAATCTTTGCATACCTTTGCGTCATTTCCAAAGAGTGTTATATAAGGTGCATGAGTCATAGGGGTTCATGGGAACATATGCAACATGCACAGATCATGAACACATCGTTTCTCTTGGTGCATGCGATTAGTCATTGTAAGTTGTTATAAAAAAAAAAAAATTTTTTGCTATTCTCTGGTGTTTGCAACAGGCACATCAGAGCCCTCATTTTACTGCTCTTTGTGTGTCTGTTCCATTTTCAGGAGGATATGGATGAGGCTGCGATGTACTATCTAAAGGCCATAGAGATTTCCAAAGACAACCCGAGGTAGAGTGTGATGTTAGCAGGGAATAGGAGCAGTGCTTTTCCATCTCCATTCTTGACCAAAGAGATACAAGCCTGTGCTATTTTTTGACATAACAGACTGTGTTGAATGCACTGATGTTCTGCTGCTTTTCTGGTTAAAAGCATCAACTGAAATAGGCTAGATATATTTCAGGAGAGAGTACTATTTTCAGGTGCTTGGTAGAAATAACTTCACTACCAAGTTCATACTGAAATAATAAAAAAAAAACATTATACTGATGATACTGTTTTTTTGTGTTTATTTTATGTTTAGGAACCCATACCTTTTTGCTTAGGAGTGCTGCTGGAGATTTCTCTTTCACAACCACAAATGCACATCAAAGTGTCAAAAACATTTGACCTGTCTACTCACTAAATATTAGAATATTCCAGATTAAAATAAATCCTGTGTTGCTGTTCCTGTCATTTGTTAGTTATCGAGAGAGACAAGTGAGGTACTGCTCAGCAGGAGCCTTTTGCCCATAATGAACACAACAAGTCATAGGGGGTAGTGTGATGATGTCACTGTAACTGTCGCTGGTTTGCTGGAAAAATGAAAAAGGATGGACTGTTCTGCTTCTGTGCAGCAGGATTGTGAATTAATGGAAATAGTATTTTTGTGTTAATATGTACATATCAAATCAAGACATATGATGGCATAGAATAGCATAGAATTTTTTTGAAAATTGCATCTGGAATATGTGACTGTACATAAATACAATTATTATTATATATTATTATTATATTAATATATAAATTAAAAGTCTCCATCCCACAGCTGTTACTGAACAAAAAGGTAAGATAGTATATTATTTTTTATTGTTTTTATCTTTTGCAGAAGTTGCGGAATTGGCATCTTACATCAAATAATTTTAGAGGTGTTGGTACCACCTACCATATTTCTAGTATTGTGATATCCCTAGTAAAAAGTGCAGAAAAAAGTCATTACAAACAAACAGCCTTGACAATTTCTGCAGTTCATGCATGTTAAGTTGAGGAGATCTGTTGTGAACTTCCATTTCATCTTTGATGGATAACAAATTACTGATTTGGGTCTGCTTTAAAAGTGTATAGCCCCTATCCAAGCTAAAACATATTGGATGTGGAGCATGCTAATGTGCGTGAAGCTCCCTGGTGAATAAATTAGCCCTCAAATAGAGTCTTCAACCCCTTTTTTGGTTTGATGATTCCCCTTTGGATCCACATCACTCCTGTGGCTCATTTTAAGGCTATTTGCATGAACCCAGACTTAAGGTCACCACAGGGCGAAAATTGAGATGTTCAGAAAAATCAGACGGGGTTTTCCCAGTAGCAGCAGCCCTGAATAATAAAACTGGTTTCAGTGTCCCAAAAGCAGCACTGTGTAAAGATAATCTTAACTGTTAGAAAGTGTTCAAAGTGATGCTCACTCGGCAGCTTTTGGGAAAACAAAGTCTGAATATTTTATTCACATCACTGTCTTGGCATGACTTGCTTCTCTGTCCCTCTCTCTGGCTTTTCTTCACTGTATTTTCTTCTTGTCTTTTTCTCTCTATCTCTCTCAACCCCCGCCCTTTCTGTTTCTTCTGCTCATCACTCTGTCTCTCTCTTTGCTTTGCAGGTACCACTTTCTGGTCTTCAATGCATCGCTCCTGTACTTCCAGACTGTGTGTGCATTCCTGCGACCTGGCCAGTGGCAGCACCTGGTCTGCTCTCTCTCACAGGTGGTCAGCGCTCTGGAGGCAGTGCTGGAGCCCGATTACGCTTGGCGGGCTGAACTTATGCTGTGAGAGCTTGCAGATCTCCATTTTTAATCTGAACGTTTAAAAGAGGTTCAAGAAGTCTTGTGGAAATATAAAAAAATCAATACAAAAAATGGGGCTTTATCTAATTTCTGTTAACAATTAAAATATAAAATTAGCCTAGATGTTTTTAAAATTGTCTAAAGTGCATGTTCATGTGTAGTTTAGTAGAATAATTTGTCCACAAGAGAGCAGAAGTTAGCTTCATATTTACAATATTTTTGTTAAACTAACAGTATTCTAAACTTGTTTTAACAAATGTTTAACAAAAATTTCTGCATGTCTATCCATATTTAACAAAAAATGGATTTTTATATATATATAAATCAGTGGTGGATGCTGGTCTTTCAAGGAGGGGAAGCTCAATTTCGGCCTACATCTTAACATATGTAGTTTTATTTATACAAAAATTCTCCTCTCCCTGAGATGTTTTTTTTTTTTTTTGTAAACAAAACGCATTATTTATTTATTTTTTTACATTAGTTTTCACTACACAACAAAAAGGTACCCATTCTTTACATTGAACAATTACATAAAAAAGACGCTATGACATGAATAAACATAAAATGATCAGTAAAAAAAAACATTACGCAAAATCTTTAAAGTTGGTAAAGGAAAAAAATGCAGATAAATTTAGTTCCTTTTTGGAAAGTTTTAATTTCCTTAAATAATCCCTTTATTAATTTAAATTATTTAAATTATTTTTTAATGATAACACAATATTAGTATTTTTATCAAAGAAAATGCCGCTATAAGGATTAGGAAAGTCTCAGGTTCAACCATGAAAATACTCCCATCACGAGTTTTACACTAAAATATCGCTGATTCGCTCATTTCGCTGTCAATCAAGAAGGGACTCCGCCTCAGACAGATCATCCAATCATCATGCAGAAGCTGAGCGTCCGGGCCGGCCGAGGCCAGCCCACTGCTCCATAGACCCCCAGAGACGCTGAGCGTCCGATGGGCGGGACAAAGCCCAGCATTTATCCAATGACTCGTCTCGTTTCGCCGCGCGCTTTGCTCCGCTATTGAGCTCGGTGGACGCTCAGCGTCCGCACTGTTTAAAGCAGCGCTGTGGGAATGAGTGAGAGGAAAGCCGCGACGTTACCAGTGATAAGAAGCTGATTCTGAACTAAGTTCAGCGCGGTGTAGCGCATATTTAATCAGTGACATGTACACAAAATAGTATATATTTAATCACTTATTTTTTTTACATTTTAGGGGAAACTGAGCTTCCCTTGCAGTCTTAGAGCAATCGCCACTGATATAAATATAGAAAATATAATACAATAGAAACTGCTCACTCACAGGAAGCTGCAGTTTTTCATCCAACCACTAGTCGGAGCTGCAGTAGCAGAGCACAAGCCCTGCTGTCTTCACTCAGTCACAGAGCTACAGCCCAGCCACGGGCTACAGGCAAAGCTCAGTCAGTCTGGAGGGTTTTTACAGTTTCTGCAGTTCATATGTAGGACTAATGCGCCTCGCAATGAAAAGAAAAACGATTTAACCACAATAACTGGATAATACCGCTCTCTACAGCAGCTAACCTCAGGAGCGGTCACAGAGCTGGGTTAGCTCACAAGCTCAGCAGCAAACAGCGGCATCAGTCACGAAGCTAGTTAGCGCACAAGCTAACAACAGCAGGGGACTATAGTCAGTGTTTTTAGAGCTGGATATGCATAAGTTTTCGCTCCTCACTGCAGTTTCTGTGTGCTCACACTCCAGCTCCTTCACTCCGTATCGGTTTATACTGGACGCGCTGAGGAAGCCGCAGTTCCGCTCAGTTTGCGCGCTGCTCACCTCAGAATGTTTATAACTACGCGGTTTAGTGAACACAGCTGCCAGGTAAGACTTTAGAAGGCTACTGAAGACTATTAAAGTCTATTAGAGGTTATTGAAAGGATTATTGGGGAGGGGACAGAAATCAGTACAGGCTGGTTAGATAAGTGATTCACGCCCTCGCTGCAGGCTGGATTTTTAGCCCAATCTAAACTCTAGCTGGAAGAACAACAGCTCTAGATTACTATTGTTCTTAATAAAATAATGTATTATTAGTTATATATTAACAGTAAATATGACCTATTTTAAGCAGTAAGCTAACTCCGAAAAACAGGCTGTGAGGTGGTTGATGTTGGGATACACATTCCTGCGGTATTGGCATATAAATATAAAAATTCTGGTGTCTTATATTTACACATAACTTATATCACTCCTGAAAAGCGTTTATTTTGGTCAGTAACACTCTTCTGTTAATTTACTATCAGTGTAAATTAACAGTGTTTGCTTAGGTGTGGATGTAATTAGGGGAATCTGTACCAGGTTTGCCTGACATCTGTGTGGCATTTGGCCCCGCCCAAGATCGGTATCGGCGATCGGCCGATCGAGGTGAAAGACGATCGGCGATCGGCATCGGCCCCAAAAACACTGATCGGTCCATCATATATATATATATGTATGAACCCCGAAATAAACAAATATTTTAATTTATATATTATTAATAATTATAATATTTTTACTATCACAGCTGCAAATGTTATCAGGTTTAATGTGTTATCTTAATTGTTTTTATTTTTATAATATAACCATGAATTTCTGAAGGATTTTATTTTAGTTCTGTTTTACTAAAGACACGTTGCATGTCTGACTGAGCAGATCCGTTTTGGCAAATAGAGACAGAACTTGAGTTTAATACTTTTTGATTGTTTTTGAGAAAGCCTGCTTAAGTAGTCAGTAGTTATCTTTAAATGACGTGTAAGAGCTGCCACTGATTCACATTTGTGTTTAGACATCTTGTTGAGTGCCTGTTGGATACTGGGAAACACAAGGAGGCAGCTGCCTTTGCCAAGGTCACCTCTGAGTTTATAGAAGCGCATAAACCTGAAATATATCCGCACATTTTCTCCATACAGGTAAATCATTTGCTCTTTGTCTTTACGCTGTTGACACCTTTTATTAGAACCTGTTTGGACAGCTGAGCCCCCTCACACTCTGACAGTTTCTGCAATCCATTTTTCACAAGAAATAGCTAATGTTTGCTGTTGGTTTATGTATTTTTCAGTGTTTTGACAACAGCATTTAAAATCTGTGTTTTGACCTGATTTCCAGGTACGCCATGATCTTCTAGATGCCTCCCAAACTGTAGGAAAACGAAGTCATAAATTACTTGTCATCTACAAGATACAGAAACTTAAACAGTGAGTGAATTTATGGCCTTTTCCTTTCTTTGTCATGAGGGTTTATATGATACAATATTCTAAAATATTTCTACACTGTAGAGATTTAGGAGTATTTACTATTTTAGAATTTAGTATTTTGGTAGATTACTCTTTTAGAATGTTTCTTAGTATGTTTCTGTTGTTTACAAATTAGACAAAGTTTACATATGTCTTTCTATTGAATGTTTGGAACTGTTATATTGTTTCAAACTGTTTTATTCATATTGCCAAGAATATAATTATCGCAAAAATATCATAATATTATCTTCAGGTTATATTGTCCACCCCTATTAAAGATTTTCTTAAAGAAGCCACCACATGAAGAAAGTGCCTACTTTGTATTATTGTCCAGTGTATGAATAAATATTTCTGCTAGCCTCTGTAGAATGTTTGAAAGGGCCTCTGCCTTTGATGAAGTGGTGTGGGCTAGTTTCTGACCCTTTAGAAGAAAGCCCACAGGGTGTGTGACAAATCTAAATTTTTGCTATCCATTCTGGAACTAAAGTTTGAGGCATCTTTTGATTCACATTGTACATCTTTGAGTATCTAAGCATTAATGCCCTGTCAGCATTCCTGTCATATACTGTTCATATTTAAATGTTGTACTTTCAGGGTTTTGTCCAAACTGTTTCACAGTCACTTAATTATCCCTGACTCACTAAGAATAGTAATATATTTGCAATGTTTCTGTCTGTCCATCTGTCCGTCTGTCTGTGTCCCCTGCATTGCAGAAGTGAGTGAAGTCAGTAATGAAACTGCTGAACTGAAGGGGGTTTTGCTCTTGCTGAGCCAGTCATCCCAGGCTGAATCACCCGTTTCTTACAGTTCTAGTCCTGATTCTGATGACCGCTCCCTCATTCTTTCATCTGACAGGTAGACCAGATACTTCATGGTTTGACTGTAGTGTAGACATTTATGGACGGGTACACACAGGGGTGAATGCAAAAAAATAAATCTTAGCAAGTAAAATTTTTTAAATTTAAGGCAATAAATCTTATTTTCTTCCCTGATAAGACTTTTTGTCTTACTAAGCATTGTAAGTGTTAGATTATTTTGCTTATTTTAGGGATAATTATCTTAATCGTTCTTACTTAGAATGTGGACCTTATTTTAAGTCATTTGAACTCAAAATAAGCACAATCAATCAGCAATCAAGTTATTCTGATTCTTGTGACTTTTTTGCTTGATTTAGGTGTTTCTTCACACATTTTGAGACTTTGCCATTGCTTTTTGTAGGAAATCTTACTAAGAAAATTTTGCTTATCCCATTGGCAGATTTTTTTGCCTTATATACATATATTATATATCCACACTAAGCTCCTGTTTGGACAACCTCTGTCCTCTTACATCTCGAGCCATTAGCTCAAACAAACCGCAGCCATGGCTTAAAAATGACACACTCAGGGAACTACGCTCCAAACTCCGAGCTGCCGAAAGAAAATGGCAAAAAACCCAAAAACAAGCAGACCTAAGCAATTACCAACTGCTCCTGGCTTCTTTTTCAGCCAACCTCACTACTGCTAAAGCTGAATTTTATCACAATAAATTCTGCTCTCTCACAGACTCCCGGAAACTATTTGCTACATTTAAATCACTACTCAACCCTCCGCCTCCTCCTCCGGCTACATGCCTTACGGCTCAAACACTTGCCTCATTCTTTACTGGCAAAGTGGCGGCCATCAGCAACCAGTTTACTGATGCACAATGTAGCAGTCCTACTGCATCCTCTACTGCCCGGTGTCCCTCCACCAAAGGCGTTGCTTTCTCCTCGTTCACTCCTCTCACTGAGAACGAGACACTGGCTCTCCTAACACGTAGCCGCCCTACTACGTGTCCGCTTGACCCAATTCCTTCAAACCTACTGCAAACTATCGCACCTGCAATCATTCCGGTTATCACTCACACGATCAATGCCTCTTTAACTTCTGGTGTATTCCCGACTGCTTTCAAACAAGCACATGTGACACCACTGCTTAAAAAGCCTTCTCTCAACCCCGCCCAGGTTTACAACTACAGACCGGTCTCACTGCTACCCTTTCTCTCTAAAACACTAGAAAGAGCTGTTTTAAATCAGGTCTCTGGCTTCCTCTCCCAGAATGACCTTCTGGACCAGAACCAATCTGGGTTCAAAAAAGGACACTCTACCGAGACGGCTCTGTTGTCTGTGACTGAAGCGTTGAAAACTGCCAGAGCTGCAGGTCAGTCCTCAGTGCTCATTCTGCTGGACCTCTCGGCCGCATTTGACACAGTCAACCATGACTTCCTCCTAACTATACTCTCAAACATGGGGATCGCAGACAATGTGCTGTCATGGTTCAGATCGTACCTCACTGGGTGCTCGTTCAAGGTGTCGTGGCAAGGACAGCTGTCCTCAGCCCGCTCCTTATCCACTGGGGTTCCCCAAGGTTCGGTACTGGGACCCCTTCTCTTCTCCATATACACCACCTCTCTTGGTCAGGTTATCCGCTCACACGGATTTTCCTACCATTGCTTTGCTGATGACACCCAGCTATACCTGTCGTTCTCACCTGAAGATCACTCAATCTCTGCACGGATATCGCAGTGTCTCTCTGACATATCCTCATGGATGAAGGAGCATCACCTTCAGTTAAATCTCTCAAAGACTGAACTTCTGGTTATACCAGCAAAACCATCTTTTCAACACAACTTCTCTATAAGTATCGACTCTCTCTCTCTCTCACCGACAAAGGTTGCTAGGAACCTGGGTGTTCTGGTTGATACCAACTCTCCTTCACGCACCATGTGGCCTCAGTTGCTCGGTCCTGCCGCTTTGCGCTCTATAACATCCGAAAAATTAGACCGTTCTTGACGCAACAGGCCACCCAACTCCTGGTGCAAGCGGTCGTCATCTCACGCCTCGACTACTGCAATGGCCCGCTAACTGGCCTCCCGGCCTGTGTAGTAAAACCACTCCAGATGATCCAGAACGCAGCAGCACGTCTGGTCTTCAACCAGCCAAAACGGGCACATGTCACCCCGCTGCTCATTGAGCTCCATTGGCTACCAGTTGATGCTCGCATCAAATTCAAAGCTCTTACAATCGCCTACAAGGTGATGACAGAACAGGCTCCTTCCTACCTGCACTCGCTCCTGAAGGCATACGCTACCTCCCGGCCGCTGCGCTCCTCCAGTGAACGTCGCCTCGCTTTGCCAAACATTCACACAAAGCAATCCAGACTGTTCTCATACAGAGTTCCCCAATGCTGGAACAAACTACCTTCCACTACCAGATCAGGAGAATCTCTTGCTATCTTTAAGAAACTCCTGAAGACAGAGCTCTTCAAAGAGCACTTACTCTCTTAACACCTCTAACACACTAACTACTTCTAACCTCATTTCCTTCTTCCTCTCCTTCACTCCTCCATCCTATTACTCCCCTTTGTCCTCCTTTTATCCCTATCCAAAGATGTTTTACCTTTAAACTTATCTTACATTGTACTTGACTATTTTAAGTCGCTTTGGACAAAAGCGTCTGCCAAATGTAATGTAATGTAATGTAATGTAATATTTGTCTTAATTTGCATAATTTTTTTATCTAGTTTTTGCCAATGGATTTTTTGCAGTGTATTATTTATATGGCAATAATTAGTCCTGTGGAGATTTATAAACTTCCATAATGAAGAGTATTGTCAAATGGAAAGTTTTTTAAAAATGTTTTCTCATAAGATAAACAATACTTAAAATGTTTATCTGTGGGAAATCTGGAAAAAACATCCACAGGTATAATTTCTGAAAAGAGCTGATCAAGAAGCCCTTAGTGAGAAACTAAATATCAAAAAGAACATTTACTAATCAGGAAGAAGCTGATGGTGCTTTTAGGGAAACTGACCATCCCAGATCATTAAATTAGATTAAACTAAAATGAAACTATCATTAGATTGTTACTGTGGTATATTCTTATACATAATTAACCAACAAGTAGTTTGTATATACAGTATTGCTACTAAAAACGCAGATAAAATTGTGTACAGGCTGTGTTTTAATAATATATAAGCACAATAAAGTAAGCTTTAGATTGGCTCATTTTGAATTTCATAAAAAAAAGTAAATGTCATGACCCCATGATAAATATCTGCTTTAATAGGATTGAGCTTCTGTTGGAGTTGGCCTTCTTCTGTATGCAGCTGAAAGAGCACAGGGTTGCAGAAGGCTGCCTTAAGGAGCTACAAGCTATAGAGGGCACCGTGAGTGGATTGACAGATCCTTACTGCCTGCCAAGATCTTTCAGACATGGCAGATAGATTGTCATTGCTTTTTTACTGTATTAATCTTTTTTATGTTCGATTTTCTACACAGACTGTTGCTCAGCGCATTAAGCTGGAGTGTGTTGAGTGTGAGCTGACCCTTAAGGGACAGGTCAGCCGCATCGAGGACTACACCAAAAGCAGTGTGGAGGTGCTAATTTGTGTTTCTTAATATGTGACGTGAGATGTGGCTGATGTATTTTTAGCAAAAACACAGATGAGCTCCAGATGGTGTTAATCCATACTGGGTGCTTGATGCTGCCAACAGAGGGCAACATCTGTGCTGAGACATAGAGAAACACATAATTGCCTTAAGTGTATAGAGTATGTACGGAAAATTAAATGAATGTTTCATGTTAGTTTGGCTATTGTGCATATGTAGGCAGTACATAATGCACTATATTAAGTGTGAATATGTTTTCTTCACTCAGGCCCAGCTTGCAGTATTTGGGCGATTGGAAGCTCTGCTCCAGAGAGCAGTGAGAGAAGGAGAAGGGGAGGTGACGCAGTGTGTGTGTGCTGCTCAGTGGAACAGCTGTCTGCCCCTTCTTCAGCACAACCTCCGGAGGAGCATCAAAAGACCTCTGCTCAATCTTGCACATGCACTGGATGACATCAACAGGTATGCATGTAAAAAAAAAAATAAATACTGTTTTACTACCATTACTACTATCTGGACAAAAAATGCAGGTCAATGAGCTCTAGCAAAACTAGACGGAGAAAAACATATCAGTGTTTTTGAAGCTGATATTGATATTATATGTGGAATAATTATTAGGGCGGGATGTCACATTAACCTAACCAGGTAAACCTGGTAATGCATCATTGTGCAGTACCATCACAATGGCCACTATTACATTACAATAGAGTACCATCTCAATTTCCACTATGCCATCACAATCGCCACTATAACATCACAATGGAGTATTGTCTCAAAGGCCATTATGACATCAGAATGAAGTACCATCACAATAGCTGTTCTGACATTACAATAGGACTGCAACTAATGGCTATTTTTCAACAAGAAACCTCTCTGAAATTATTGTTTGTCTTTCAGAAAATATATATATATTTTAATGAAGTCTGTAGTTACTATAAAATATAACTTATTTTTATTGAAGAGGACAGAGTACAGTGTCACTTTAACACTTATCCAGCTAACATTAGTTTATCGAATGTTAGTGATTTTAATGAAGGGTTGAAGCCTGTTAAAACTCACCTCAGCAGCTATCTGCAGTAAATTTAACTCATCATATGTAATATAGAAATCAGTGTTTAAACTGACATTCTGTTCATCTGCAGGCATATGGAAATTCGGAGGTAACTGTATGTGTACCTGGTATGTGTTTGTGTGTGCAGCACGTTGTTGGACATACGCTGTCAGGTCCAAGCTGAGCTGGCTGCTATAGAGGAGAAAGAGGACAGGCTGGAGCCTGCATTAAAACATCTCCACGCAGCCCTGCGCCTGGATGAGAGAGGCCAACATCAGGAACGTCTGTCATCCTCACTGCACCTCCTTCAGCTGCGCACCAGCCTCTACAACACCCCCACTCGCCCAGAGGACCAGGCTGCTGTGCCTATCCAGCAGGTCAGACCACCATCATTTTAATAAAGATGTTAGTGTGTAAATCCAAACTGTGGAATACAATAAATGGAATGGGGCTGTAGAGACACTGCTGAGATCAGTTTTGTGTTTCACAGGCAAAAGAAGGGAGTGCCTGTATGCCAACAAAGAAGTGGCGTCCTATGCTGGTTAGTGCTGGAACTGCCCTGGCACCTGACACCTTCCAGATGGTGCTGGATGCAGACAAGGCTGTGCAAGGTATTATTATATGAACAAATTTGTCTGTCATGTTCCTTTTTGGTGCTGTAAATGGTAGTGCATTCCACACCAGTGCTCAAACCAAGTCCAGTCAAACTGGAGCTCAAGTCCCACTGGCATCTCCTCTTTCTGCATTTCCTCTGAGTGGCAGATAGATGTCTCCGGTCTCTGTTTCGTTTGATCTCTGGCCTCATCTGCTCTCTCAGGCCCCAAGAGTACCACCCTTCTCTGAAGTTTATTAACCCCAACAAGAGCTTCACTTCTTCAGTGCCTGTGTCTGACAGTAATGTGTGCGCGCGCGTGCGTGCGTGCGTGCGTGCGTGCGTGCGTGCGTGCGTGCGTGCGTGCGTGCGTGTGTGTGTGCGTGCGTGCGTGTGTGTGTGTGTGTGTGCGTGCGTGCGTGCGTGTGTGTGCGTATCTTGTGAGGGTCAAAATCTCCAGACCTCAGCTGCAACCCATTCCATTATTCAAGATTATTCAAGAAGGGCAGAATGAAGAAAAGGTGTTTGAAGTGAGAGCTGCAGTGCTGGTGTCTAGAGAGACAGAGTGTGTGTGGGGGGGGATGAATAAATGATGAGTGGTAATGTTTAAGTTGTTACATTGTAGTGGCCTCTCTGCTGAGATATACACACATTTAACCTCTGTGTCTATTATTTAAACCAAACCACTGCCAAGACTGAGCACTACACTATGTTTTGTTCTGCATGTGCCAGAAACACATGAACATGCATTATGACATGCAATCTTTATATTATATTCGCCATGCTAATTTTCACCAGTTATGTCTAGATTTGCATGATATGGTGATTTAGTAAATTTAAGAATTGGAATGTCTGAACTACCTACTTGACATTTAGTGGAATATTACGCTAAATCACAACAGGCATGTACATGGCTACTCCAGCTAAATTTCAAAACACTAGACTGAGTTGTCTGCTTAGTCCTGTTTTCTCCAGATTCAACGCTTACTTGAGCTGCAAGTTTAAGGACCGTGAACCTACACAAACATGCACAAGTCAAGTTCAAATAGCAATGTATAATTTGTAGCGAACTGACTAATATGTTTCCTTATATTTTTTATGCTGGTTGCTACTACATATTTTTTTCTGTTGTGACTGATAACAGTTTATGTTCGCATGCTGTAACATAACACTGTAGCTAGCACTAGTCTAAATTACTTTACCTTTCTCCAATATTTGCTTCCAGCTGCTTGCGAACCAATTAATAAAATGACTTAAAATATCAACCCCTACTACTAGATAATTTACCACCTTCATAATCAGAATGAATATATGTGTATTTAAGGGTTGCTTAAAGGGCAGATTGCACTTCCTAACTGTATGGGAGTCCAGAAGCAACAAATGCCAATTCTTTGATAATGCTACTGATGACAAGTTACTTTTGTCATATTTTCACAATTTCTGAAAAACATCTTTGTTGCCCTTTGTCATAATTTTGTTCTGTTCCAGGTAAAAGACACCATATCCCTGTGGAGCAGCTTGCTGCCAAGGCCCAGCATCACTTGACCTGTATCCAAAAGGTAGAAGGACATCTGGCCAGGCTGGAGGGAGGCACAGATGATAGAGAGAGGTATGAGGATATTGTTGTTGATATCTGTGCCTGTGCACATCCCTAGATAAGGCTTTGTAAAAAAAATTAATTATAGATGTTATGAGAGTTCTTCACTTGGAACCTCACAGTACTGACAGAAAGAATAGTCAAGAATAGTCAAGGACATGCGAGGAAGCATTTTCTAATAAACTTGAATCCGCTAGGACCTCATTAAGATAGCCAGAACCGTTGAACAGTTCTGCTTAGGGATGGAGAAAAAATACCATTAAGAAGAGCCATCCTCTAGGAAACATACATTATGTATTATAACCCAAACTCAAACAAAGAAACTTTCTAAAAATGTTTGTTCATGTTCTCTTCCCCACTGATGAACTTGAGTACTGTTGGTAAAGATTTTTTTCTTACTCTTATTGAATTGATTATAGAGATTTTTTTTTATGTACTCTTGTGGCAGGATGAGGTTATGGGCCTCTCTGGTGAAGGTTGCACGGAAGCAGCAGGTGTCGGATGTTTGCAGGGCAGCATGCCGCTTCTGTCTGCTCTATGATGATGGCAGGTGGAACAGCAAGAGTTACAAGTTACAACGGGATAAATGTTAAAGGAGAAATCACTTGTGAAATGGACATGAAGTGTAGTGAAACATTATAACAATTATGAACTTTTGTTGAATAACCCACCTCCATTTGCCCCCAGCATTCTGAAATACAGAGCTTGATTAACAAGGCTTAAGGTAGCTCTGAATTATTGTGGCGAAACCTGGAGAACTGCTTCATGGTCTTTTCATAAACTAACTGTGCACTTTTGAAGTTCTCAGAGACAATTTTTTAAATGTCAGGGCCCTTATTATTCTACCACAGAAGTGTGGAGCTACTTTGAGCTTGTTAACGGTGTAAAAAAAAGCCATTTCTTTGCATGTACAACACTACCCCCATATTTCTAGCATTGTAAGCCTGCCTGGAGCATCGGCTAAAAGCCCCAGATATTTCACAGATTACTTCGCTGTAATCTTTACTATGCATGAGTGGGCAGGTCATTAAAATGACGAAAATAGTGAATTGGGAGAGGACAAAACTAATTTAGAAACTAATCCAGTCCAAACAGGGCTTTTGTCACCAGTTCATTTGAGCAGGTGTATATTTTTGTGTTCTAGAGCCTTCAGGTGAGCTGAACGGCAATGGTGAGCCAGCAGGGAGTAGCCAAGGGGACCATGGAGGAATGAAACATACTGGAGAGAGAGAGAGCTCCTGCTTCTTCTGGCTGAGGTCCACTTTATTAATGCTGAGGTAGAAAAGAATCATCATGTAGTTAATGCATGCTTACCTCTGGATCAGTAAGTAAATTGCCATTTGTAACCTAATTTCTGCAAATAGCCCATTTTTGGTACATAAGTAAATGTTGTTATTCTTTTTTCACTTTTGTCTTATTATTATGGAGAAATTAGGGTCTGAAATGTCTTTTAAAATGGCTCTCATTTGAAGAATGCTAGCTGACACAAGTTTGTGATGACATTATTAAGACTGCGCTGGACCTCCAGGCTCTTTTCTGAAACGAAGTCTTCAGAGACATTAACTTCCCTTTGAACCAAACAGAGATGTGAGAACAAGAGAATTGAGAGGAAAAAGAAAAGCGATGACCTTGACAAAAGCAGAAACGGCTGTCTCCGACGCTCCACTTTGATAGCGGCCCATCTCTTTGTTCTCCACGAATATGTTTCCTTTGTTTTTAGAGAGGTCGGCTTTTTCAAAAGGCGCCCCTCTAATTTGATGAGGGCGTTAGGCGGGGTGTGCAGGGATTGTAAGCCCAGCTCCCTAATCGACCTGTCTTGCTTTGATCCTCTGTCGCAGCCTGTTATAGACTGTTGCTGGAGGCTCTCAGCAGTTCCGTCTATGTGGTCCACGTACTATAGCTCCTCATCACCAGATCAGTGTGAATAAGGGATCAGATGCAGCCAGTTAGAACTTTTTATGGCTGAAGTGTATGAACATTTGCTCCTCAGTAATTTATACTCCTAAAATAAGTGCAACAAAAGGTTTATTGAGTAATGCCTTAAAAGAACAATTTTAATTCCATAAAGAACCAGCTTAAGATGACCTTGTAAATATGTTTATTTAGGGTTTAATTTTAAAGGTTCTATCCACGCACTACTCGCATCTCCTTTACAATTTTTTTTGGGGGGAACCAAATGTTCCCATTTGTAGGTATTTTATGGTTGGATGCAAGAATCAACAATACCTGTCTTAAAAAGATTTTTTTTGTTCAAATCAATTAACATTAATTTATATTGCGATTTTTACAACAAATGTTGTTACAAGCAGCTTTACAGAGATACTTTACAGAAATACAGGTTGGTAAGGAAAAACTTCCTCACACCAAGAGGAAGAAACTTTGGAAGGAACCAAGACTCAGTAAGAGAAACCCATCCTCCTCTGGTTGACCCGGACAGCACAAACAAATATTTTTAGCTCACAGATAATAAACCTGTGTTTAAAATGTTTCAGTTTTAACTGATGTTTGCAAGTTTTAAGTAGAAGCAGAATGCTGGAAAGTTCTTTTGATGTGTATTTGGAGCACCTCTGTCCTCTCAAAATGTAATATTAATTTCCAAAACATGATCATCTTTTTCAAATATCATGGAACAAAATTAACTCTAATCCAGCTAATTAGAGTGATTGTTCTAATATAATTAGTTTTTTTTTTATATTAATTTTATGTACCATCTAACCCGCCTATAAATTTTTTTTGTTTCTTCACACAGAACACAAAACATTCATTCTTGTTCTTGTCTCTAAGGTAACTATAGTTAAACTTCGGTCTGACAGCATGGAGCTTAGTGAATTACCAGTTCGGCCTGTTAAGAAAAAAACACACCAACCTGAGAATGACTCTCAGTGGACACTGTACAGGTACATGCATAATACCACTTTAAGGTGACTGTTCTCACACCATACGTTAGATCAGACCACCAAGTTTCACCTCTTTCTCTTTCCACACAAAGAAGGTTCTTTTGTTGGTCATATTTTCAAAGACAAAATATTTTCCAGCAATACACTATTTGTGAATTTCTGAGCAATATTAATAAATGTGTCTCAAAGGGTGAGCCCCACTGACAAAATATTTCAGAAGAGTAGTCCACTTATGACATTAATTTAGACTTTACACAAGCACACCTTCCCCATCACTGGCAACGCCCCAGTCTTAGTAAGAATTCCATGAAGTATTATCAGATCTCTTCTGACTGTTAATCTTAATCTGAACAGTAAAACGTCTTACCATGATATGACTGCAACCCAGATTTTAGCAATGTTATCAATGGTAAATGATGTGCACAGAACGAACATGCTCCACATCTGTCCACTTTATCGTTTACGCTACATCCCAAACCTTTTTCTAAACTTTTTTTTTTAAAAAAGAAGCCATCTCATCTGGCATGCATAAAGAGCTCATCCTATTATGCTTAGATTTTCATGCTCAACTCAACCTGTAAAGGCAGGATAATCAGTGAAAGCTCCCCTTGATCCCGCACCACAGCATGCATTTAATGAATTTCTCAAATGATGAGCCACAGGGGGCAAAAGGCCATGAAAACGCTTGGTTCATAGTTTGGTAAACAAAGCTCACCAAACATTCACTCAAAGATTCTTGTTAATTTGCTTAGTCAACAGTGTCAAGTGCTTTTTAATGTCATGTTCTGCCATTTGATAATATTAAAAAAACACTCTATCTGGAGGATTACTGATTTTTCCAACCCATGTCAGTATTTCTGCCTTTCTTCCTTTTTGCGTTGTCTCTCTCTTTCTTTCTTTCTTTCTTTCTTAGGTCATTTTAAATGGGGAAATTTGGGGCATTTGGGGGCATTTGATTTGAACTTGAGTTCCATGCTAAGTTACAAACTATGTGATTAATTACAAAAAAATCTACTAGTCCAAAGTATTTTTAATCAGTCTTGGACCATTTTCACACCTACAGTTTGGTTGTTGTGCAGTGATTGGATCCAAAAGCTGTCAGCCTATGCTACAGATAATTTTCTGCGAGGGGCAGAAATACAGGAAGCGTGGCTGGTGGCTAATGCAGCTGTGTACCTGTGGAACTATAACACTCATTTGCTGTCCAAAAAGCAGTACCCTACTCTTCTACCCACGTTCAGCCGACTAACAGAGTTGCTCAAACAGATCAGCCATACTGGGTAAGGCAGTGCTTTCAAACCCTGATTAAAGCATGTGAATGTTTTTATTCATTTTAAATATAGTGTTTTAAATTGTGCATGTCTTTTTATTTTGTCTGTCATTCTAGGGATATAGTGCTTCTGGTCCTCTTGTGTGATGCTGTTGCTCAGGGAATGATCCAACCTTGGTTTGAGGCAGCTGGACAAATTAAGCCAGAACAAGACACTGCAAAGGGTGGAGTGCAGCAGCAAGCTGACAAGGTGAAAAAGAGTGGAGGAAAGGTTCTAGAAAAACATAGCTCCACCCATGGCTTTCCTCTGGAGGTGGCTGCTGTGCAGGATATCAAGAAGGCTTTAGAGGTGAGAGAGTTGATTGCAGGTGTCTTCTAAATGCGTGTAATCAAAAAGGTGACTCAAATCTGATTTTTCAGATTTAATTTGTTATTATCTGTCATCACCTGCGAAGGCTTTTGTTTATGCTGATTGCTGATTTACTAGGAAAGTCGTAGAGAATGTAAATCCTAGAACTAATAGGATGCTCCTGGTTGTGCCCTTTGACCAATTGTTGTGGCTTTGCTGGTTGCTTCACTTGGATCAATTATGTTAATATGATCAGCAACATTGTTGAGTGCCATGGAATGTCCCAGTGTTATGAAAATTGTAAATTAAACCAACAATATAGACTACTTGACTCTTTACTACAGTTCTGTGCTACTTTGTAGATGAAAAGTCACTAATGCTGCTTCTGGAGAGCTATTTTTCAGCAGACTGTTGCTTCAACCACTAATCAATACCACCCAGTACAACTAATTACTGCCTCCAGCAGTGCTTAATAAGTTGAAATGTGTGTGTTAGATTTAGTGTAAAGGTATAACCTGCAGAACAGTAACTCTACAGGAGCAGGGTTAGTGAACCTGGCATTTAGTGCTGATAGATCAAATCACATTACAACACCTAACAACAACTAAACTCAGTGTTGTGCAGTATATTAAAACAAAAAAAATGGAAGATGGTGTAATTGCACCTGAATATGATAACAACACATGCACATGATTTGTTTTAGGTTCAGTCTTTTAATAACAAATTCAGACAGACAGATGCTTGCGAGACTCATACAAAACTTCAATTTAATTAGACTTCTATTAATTAGATTCTCATCAGAATGTTAATCAGCTGGACCTAATTAGATCTTAATTAACTGGGTTGGTGCAGGGCTGGAGGCAGATCTCCAGGTGGAGCAATGCCTACCTCATCTCCCAGAAGATGCATAACAAGGAAGTTGCTCTTCCCCAATGAAATTACACATGCAAATGCCCCATGCAACTTCCCAGTTAAATTAGATGCAAACAGCCCATGAAATTTCACAATTTATGGCATCAGCAAGTACATTGCTGTGTTTCCGTTTTCATTTCTACTTTAATTAAGCATAATTGTGTATAATTCCGTGCAGATTTTGAAAATCCTCTTTTTTCACTTGAGATAATCCAACTGGACTCAGCATTATTAATTGTTAAAAGAAACATGTAATTTTAAAAATGCTTGCTAGAAGGAGATAAGATTTGCAGCAATTAAGGCTGAGCTGAGCTGTTAGAATGAGATTCAATGACTGTGAAAGTATGAAGTCTCTCTGTGGGCCAGCTGACACTCCCTAACAGCCAGTTCGACGGATGGCGGAAGGATGGATGAATGGCTGGCTGAGTGAAGGGAGTTCAGAAGTGATGGATGGATAAAAATAAATCGAGTAGTGATAGATGTAGGTACTTTTGTGTTACTGAATGGATGAACAGATGGATGCTGGTGTTTTGTTTCATGCTGCAGGTATGTCACTATGCTCTGAGGCTGTCCAATGGGAATGAGGCGATGGTGCCCATGATGGTCAGAAAACAACTCATCAGCACGTGGGTGAATACCAAATATCTGCTACAGCAACAGATTGGACAAAACCTTGACATTGATGATGAGGTATGTATTTGTTTGGTGTTTGTAAGTGAAATGTGTTAGATATTTTTTACTACTTTGTACATTTCAATGCTTCTTCTTTTTCCAGCAGAGTACAGTGTGAATTAAAATACTCTGCAATGTGTAACCTCTAAATGAAAGTAGTACGTTTTTAATTAATTAGAGCACAGGATTCATATTAAACGTGTGTAATAATGTGTGATATAATCTACTTCCACTCACCTCATCAAGAAAACTAAATTATTAAAGAGAGAGTATAATAAAGCTCTCAGTCTGCTTTGCTTACTGTGGTTTGCAGTGCTAAATGAATTTAATTTGTATGTGTTTGCCAGTGTTGCTGAATATTTACCTTTACACACCTGTTCTTTGTCTGTGTAATACCCCTAGAGTAAAAATGAGTCTGTAGCAGCCATGTCCCGTGTGCTGGTGGGAGTGGAGATGCTGCTGTGTAACTCTAATCTCGGACTGATGGAATTTTATGTGCCCAGCCTCAGAGTGGTAAAAGATGCTGTGATGTATCAGACTGTGGATATCCTAAGATCCTAAAATCTTTGTATTTGCATAAATAAAACAGCCACACTCTTTAGATAAGATGTGTTGCTAATGAATACTGAAGTAAAAGCACTTCATAGTTAGTAACACTTAATATATCGTAATAAAGTCATTTTGAACTGATTTTTTTTGTAAAGTAGAGAATGTCTTTAATTCCAGTTATATTATGTTTGTATTATTCACTGTATTCACTGTAGTTCCATACTGCAGACTTCTTATTAAGTTTAATGATATACGATTGTTATGCTTTTAAGAGAAAGTGACAGTATTAGTAGTGGTATCGCCATTACAGTTTTTATTTTTTATTATGTCCACTCTCTTTCTCTGTGGCAGCTGGCACAAATGGCAGCAGACTGCAAGTGGTCTGATCCAATAGTGGAGCTATACGTATGGTCTCAGCTTGCTCACTTTGCCTGCCAGAGCCCTGATCATGACCTGGTCATGACCTGAACACACAATGCATTGCAACTGGAGAAGACTGCTATTCATAAAGCAAAGGTCCCAGCAAGCAGTCTGTAAGTGTTTTATCAGAAGACTGGAATAAGGAAGCAGAAGAACATAATCATGCTGTGTAAGGCTCAGCAGTTGTCCAAAGGTTTAAGTTAAAAGGATTACACTGAAAATATTTATTTACCATTCTTTAGACAGAAAAGAAACACTGAAATATTGTCCAGAAACCAAAAGGTGCCACCTAGTGGTCTTGTTTAAATAACACATTACACATGATACTGCTTAGCATAGTGTTTTGTGTTATGTAATCTTTTTATGGTACAGTAATTATAAATTAGCACAGATTACCCCATTCACAAAGATCCAGAGAGTCATTGGTGTGGAAAGCAAGGCTATTTTAAAATGTTTTTGGACAAATAATTCTTTATTTCGAGTAGCGTAGTTGATTGTAAGCTGAAAATGTGTGTAACTGTGTTTGCGTTTAGGTACAGTGTGAAAACAGTAAAGGAAATGTTGAGCAGCTCCGCATGTCTCAGAGGATTGAGTATGCTTCATAAGTCTGTTGGACATCCTTCCAGCTACACAGCAGCTCATGACATGCTCCAGTCTAGCATCAGGTCAGTGTACTAAACCTGTCTTATTGATAAACTGCCTGCTGTGCACATGTTTGGGGCATGGGGAGAGCAGTATATCACTTTAGGTCTACATCCTAACTTATTGTTGTATGTTATTCACCTATAAGCATTTATTTAATGGCAAAAATTCTACACATAACTTAATAAAAAAAAAAAAATCACAGGCCAGAAAATGTGCACATCAGCTATACATCATGGACTTTTCTCCAGACATATCATGTGATTTCCACTCTGTTTACAAATGTTTGCTTTTCCTATATCTTTAGCTATGCTGAACAGGCCGTTAGCTGGACTCATTGTGGGTCTGCAGCCAAGCACTACTGGAATGCCTGCTTGCCTCTTGTAGATTTTCCAGAGCAAAGACATCAGCTCCGGGAACCACTGGAGCTCATTCTGAAAGCTCTGAACAACACATACCCTCAACCAGGCAATGTAAGATGGTGAAGAAATTTAATTAAACTACTCAATATTTGCCTAAAATAAAGGGAAAAAAATGAATTGGTTATTGATTTATATTGTATTTACTTAATACTTATTGTTAAAAGAAAAAACACTCTTATTGCTGAGTTAAACCATTTTAAATGATTCCATGCATTTTGTGTTATATCAGGCTCTTTAATTTAGCGAAAAACAAGAACGTGTAAGCTTGAATGTGTGTACTACTAATATACTGTTGAAATAAAGGGCATTAATAAACACTTCAACCTTTTTCTTTTACAGGAAAAATGTGAAGTGGTGAACGTTCAAAAGAAACCTCAAGCAGAGCCTGTGACCACAGCGGCGGACACTGACAGTAAGTAGATGTGCTGTCATATCCACTTGTGGAAAAATAGGTTGAAAACCCTGTATAATCTTTTTACTCTTATCACTATGCTAATAATAAAATAAAATAATTAGTGCTCTAAAAATGATACTCTTTGGCTAGTGGGTATGGAAAATTCAAAAAGGAAAGGAAAAAGAAAAGTTTTGACTGCATTGGCCGGGAATCGAACCCGGGCCTCCCGCGTGGCAGGCGAGAATTCTACCACTGAACCACCAATGCTGACATGAGAGGGAAGAGGCACCACATGCCTTTAAGCAGGAAGCGCCGCCCCATGAACAGAAGACGGGGGATGGGCCAACGGGCTTAGAGAGCAGCAGCGAGCAGAGGAAACAGACAGGCATGCTCAGTTACCTCACACAAAACGTCGGAAAAGCAATTATGTTTGCCTACTTTTACGACCCCCTCTCCCAGATTTCTCCATTACTCAAACCCCCAACCCCCCTGACCAGCTCTCCTGCTCCGTCTTTCACTGCCTGCCACACTCTCTCGCCTGTCTGTTCATGCTTTTTTTGTCCACTGTGTCCTGCTTTGCCTGTCTTATTCAGATCACACTTGAGACTGTTGAGTGTTAATGCTGACGGACATGGCTGACCCCCTGGTTGGAAGGAGTGGAGGGGTTGGGGGGGCTTCCAACCATGCATAATTTCATGTGCTTTAGGCAGAAATGGGGCAAAAGTAATCAGGCATTTATTGTGAGTTTGTTGAACATTAATCTCCTCACGTTGAAATTAAGGCATAATGCAAACATTGTTACACAGGCATTTTTATTTCGGTTTGTCTCATTTTCTTTCTCTTTATTTCCCTCTTTCTCCTTTTCTCTCTTGCTCTTTTTTATAGGTAGAGCTGAAGATGTCCTGGCAGTAATAGCAGCCATGTACAATGTGCTATTTCATATCCATGCTGACACTGGTAATTTAAAGAGAGGCCTGCAGGTCCTGGATCAAGCCATCAGAGAGCTTCTTTGTAGCTCACATAGACTGTGAGTTCATGTTGTCACCGTTTATTGAAAATAACAAGGATATTCTTATAACACTTTTAATAACATTAAATGTAATTATCCCGCATTGGAGGTAGTGGTGTTTGTTACCTCTCTAAAGTGAAATATGTATCAATTAGAAGTATATAGGTGCATAGTGTTGGGCATGGGCCTGTGTCATATATGCTGTCTAAATGACTGTGTGTGTTTTCAGACTTCTCTATAAGCAGCGGGTGCTGGTAAAGGCTCAGCAGGGTCAGAGTGTTGTGCTGGACGTGCAGAGGTTTACTGAGGAGGGAGAGCTA
Organism: Astyanax mexicanus; assembly: GCF_023375975.1. Taxonomy (NCBI): domain Eukaryota; kingdom Metazoa; phylum Chordata; class Actinopteri; order Characiformes; family Acestrorhamphidae; genus Astyanax; species Astyanax mexicanus. The sequence continues at coordinate 40,149,352 of NC_064414.1, read as the reverse complement.
GACTGTGCTCTGATGTGGCATCATGTGGCTCTCTGTGCAATAGACAAACGACAGAAGCTGTCCTGCTACCAAAATGCCATCAATACCCTACAGGTGCATATGAAACATCAATGCATGCAGTGTATTGATTAGCTACACACATTGACATTTCCCCTTCCAGCTCTAAAACACATAAACAGACAGTATATGCAGGTTACATATGATTAAGAGCTGTATTTATCTTTTTATTTTTTAGGCACTGAACATGTACATACAATACCAAATTTAAACAGATTCATTTTTGAGGAATTTAGCTTATATTAGTACTTTCTAATATTCTAGAGTGCTACAATGGAAAATATAATCCACCATACTCTGCCAATATGTAATATTAATTGTAGCTTTTATGATGCAAAAAAAATCTCTCAAATCTCAAATCTGGGCTTTCCTGGGGTTTATGCTAAAGAACTCGTTTCCATTTTCATTTCTACATGTGCTGTAATACAGTGACACCTGCTGGACATTCAAGTATACTGCAGAAAGTTGCTTTAGCTGGAAACTATTGTACCCTTACATTTGAGACCTGTGTTTAATATTAACATTAAGTAGGCTTTTGATGTTTCTTTGTGCTGTGTTGTCTTTTTACAGAGTGTTGATAATCTGAAGCAGAAAGTGGATTTTCTTCTGGAATTTGGGGAGTGGCAGTACTCTAATAATTTCCCTTTGTTGGAAGCACAGCTGGAGATTCAGAAGTCCATACAAATTATTCTCTCTTCCACCTCGGACTCAAGCCAGAGCCTTGGTAAGCTAGATGATCTAACTAGATATTTGTTTATAATACAATCCAATATCCATGAAGATTTAAAAAAGATATATATATATATATATATATTGGAAGTTTTTATGATGTGGATGCTTTGAGAGCAATGTATACAACTAGGGCATTCATAGAGAGAAACTGATGCTTGCTAAAACGTCTATATACAGTGGTTGCCTGATATGAGATATAAATGTTATAATCCTCTTTACAGAGGATGCCTTGTTTATAATCCAGAAACTGGTTCGGTTGCACATCTACTTTAGCCCTCTTCTGCCTCTAACAGCATATTTATTCCCGTTAGGAACCTCTGAGCAGCCAGAAGGGGTGATTCCGGTGAGCAGTGTGTTGGACCTAAAGGAAGTGTGGCATCTAGATTGCCTCGTGAGGGCAAATACGCTGCTGGCTCTCATGGAATCCAAAGCATCTTCCCGGCACCAGCAGTACCTGTTTCTTGCATATTCCGCTGTACTGCAGATCTGGAAGGTTAAGAAACAAGACAAGGCATATGTAGAATGCCAATTTTACTTTTCAGTGTTCAGTATTTTTGTTTATTGTATGTGACTTATAAGTTTTTTATTTAAACATCACCTACACTTAGGCAAAGCTATTCAGGTTTTTTAGTAAGGTGTACAGATGATGCAAGTGCAAATTCGGTGTCCCCCAAAGGTGATACTGGTGCTGTCATCAAAGGCTTGTTCCCTCACAAACCTAATCTGATTGCTTTCTACTCCAGCAAAGGGCTTGTTAGAAATTTCACTCATTTTATCTTCCCTGTTTTACATTTGGATGGAATTCTCTATTCTAAAAGTCGCATGCGGATAGTTTTAGTTTTTCCTCTGTCTTGTTTTAATTTAATAAACTTACATAAATATGTATAACACTGTGAGTCTTTAAAGTGTTTATAATCTTTAATATGGCAATGCTAATTTAGTGTTAAATAACAGTGTAATGGAATTGTGATCATGTGTGCTTGTAGTATTGAAGGGTGTTTCAGTTCCGTGGTCTTTAGGGTGTTTAATATTTAATTTAAAAATTGATTTTGCGGCTCCGAGTGGTCCAGCGGTCTAAGGCGCTGCCACTATGAGCAGGAGGTCGCAGGTTTGAATCCCAGCTCATGCAGCTTTGCCATCAAGCTGCCGGCGTCAGAGGGAGCAAAATTGGCCCTGCCATCAAAATTGGCCCTTTGCCATCAAGTTGCATGCTTTGCCATCAAGGAATGCTTTGCCTTTGAGGGAGCAAAATTGGCCCTGCTCCCTCTGGGTGGGTAGATGGCGCTCTCTCCCCACATCACTCCCAGGGTAATGTCTGCAGCACAGGGCGTCTGTGAGCTGATGTATCGGAGCTGAGCCGCACGCTGCAGCTCGAAAAGAAGCGGTGGCTGGCTTCACATGTATCGGAGGAAGCATGTGTTAGTCTTCACCCTCCTGGTGTGTTGGGGCATTACTAGTGATAGGGGGGAGGGGGGGGTCCTAATGAGTGGGTTGGGTAATTGGCCGTGTATTGGACGAGCAGGTGTTGTGCCTGACTGCAGTGGAGTGAGGAACACTCTGTGCAGAGTCAACCCACGGAAAGCTGGACCAGACAACATCCCCGGCAGAGTGCTCAGGGAGTGCGCAGACCAGCTGACAGATGTTCTCACGGACATCTTCAACATCTCCCTGTGCAGCGCCACTGTCCCAACGTGCCTCAAGTCCACCACCATCGTCCCCGTGCCGAAGAAGTCCACAGTGTCCTGCCTCAATGACTACCGTCCCGTTGCACTTACACCCATCATCATGAAGTGCTTCGAGAGGCTAGTCATGAGGAACATCAAGACACGACTGCCCTCTTCACTGGACCCCCTGCAGTTTGCGTATCGTCCCAATTAATCCACGGACGATGCCATCACCACCACCCTTCATCTCTCCCTCACCCACCTGGAGAAGAAGGACACTTACGTCAGAATGCTGTTTATAGACTTCAGTTCAGCATTCAACACCATCATCCCACAGAACCTCACCAGGAAGCTAAGCTCGCTCGGCCTCAACACCCCCCTCTGCAACTGGATCCTGGACTTTCTGACGGGCAGACCCCAGTCAGTCCGGTTCGGGGGCAGCACCTCCAGCTCCATCACACTGAACACTGGGGCCCCCCAGGGCAGTGTCCTGAGTCCTCTGCTGTTCACCCTGCTGACTCATGACTGTGCTGCAAAACACAGTTCTAACAGCTTTATCAAGTTCGCCGATGATACAACCGTGCTGGGTCTCATCACCAAAGGCGACGAGTCAGCATACAGAGAGGAGGTGCAGCAGCTGACAGACTGGTGTACAGTCAACAACCTTCACCTGAATGTGGACAAGACAAAGGAAATGGTTGTTGACTTCAGGAGAGCACAACACACCCACTCTCCACTCAACATCGACGGGTCCTCTGTGGAGATTGTTAAGAGCACCAAGTTCCTTGGTGTCCACTTAGCAGATAACCTCACCTGGACCCTGAACACCAGCTCTACAGCCAAGAAAGCCCAGCAGCGTCTCTACTTCCTCCGGAAGCTGAGAAAAGCCCGTCTCCCTCCACCCATCCTCACACTCTTCTATAGAGGGACCATTGAGAGCATCCTGAGCAGCTGCATCACTGCCTGGTTTGGGACCTGCACCGTCTCTGACCGCAAGACCCTCCAGCGTATTGTGAGGACAGCTGAGAGGATCATCGGCGTCTCTCTCCCCTCCATCACGGACATTTACACCACCCGCAGCATCCGCAAAGCAACCAGCATTGTGAATGACCCCACTCATCCCTCACACGAACTGTTCTCCCTCCTGCCTTCGGGAAGAAGGTACCGCAGCATCCGGTCCAGCACGACCAGATTCTGCAACAGCTTCTACCCCCAAGCCATCAGAATCCTCAACTGCAGAGACTGAACTGATGGTTTTTCTGTACATGCACACACACTCTTACACCACTTACCCCAGAAAATGGAAGCACTAAAAACCCTACTACCTCACTGGACTCTATTGCACACTGTGTAATAGAGGTAATTACTACCTCACTGGTCTTTTTTGCACACTGCATAATTTGCACACTGTCTTGTTATTTATTATTCTTTGTCTGTATTGTGTTGTATTGTCTGTCTGCACTTTTTTACTGTTGTACTTATTGTTCTGTCTACACTGTGTTTATGTGCACCATGGTCCCTGGAGGAACGTTGTTTCGTTTCACTGTGTACTCTGTATATAGCTGAAATGACAATAAAAACCACTTTGACTTTGACTAAATTGGGGAGAAAATGGGAAAAAATTAGAAATAATTTTTTTTTTTTTAATTGATTTTGCGATGATTTTAAGATTAGCAATTTGTTAAAGTAACGATAATCAAAAACATTATTTGGACAAAAGTGTTGGGACAGCTAGATATTACACAGATATTAGTTTTTATGACATGCAATTCTAAATCCATAAGCATCAATATGGAATTGGTTCCCCCTGGAGTTGTAGCTCTAACAGTGGGTCTGGAAAGCTACAGTTATTGAGTCAGCAGGGCATTGGTACATTTTATTCACTTTAAAGTGTTTCAGCATTTGGAAGCCTTGCACTGTAACTTTATGTGAGTTGCTATGGTTCACAAACACTTTCACTTTTCAATAAAATCATTCAGAGTTGATGGTGAAATACATAGAAGAAAAAAAAAGGTATTTTTACACACTTTCTACTACTTTGTAAGTTGGTGTGAATAAAACTCCAGAATTCATTGATTAATATGTGTGTCCCAGGACTTTTTGCATGCATTGTGTATGTATACAAATAGTTGAGCTTTAGTTGTGCTTCAATAAATAACAGACATTTTCTTTGTGTGAAATGATGTCTTCAGGTGTACATGGAAAGAGCACTGGAAGTCATCAAAGAGGAACAGAAGAATTTGAATATTCCAGCTCCGCCTGCGTCAGCAGCCAGCATCAAAAAAGAAAAAGAAAGAGAGAAAGGCAAAAGAGGTTTGTAGCTATTACTAAATAAATCTCCTCCTTGAAACTATGGAATATCAATCCCTGTACAATGATATAGACACACACTCATGCCAAAAGTCATTATTGGATAGCAGTATGTAAACTGTTCATTGGTCAAGTGTTACCCAAGCCAATGGATTGAACACCGGCCAGAATGCATGCTCATGGCAAGGTGAAATAAATGCATGAGATTAAGGAAGACCTGGTAGTGGGTGTGGTATTTAAGACATTTTAAGACTATTTAAGACACCACGAGTGTGTACATAACAAATAAACAACTATGCAGTGAACAGTAAAAATTGCAGCATTTTACCATGTCTGTGTGCACATTCATTTAAAAATTCAAATATGTCTTTTCAGCCTCCTCCTGTTGAGAAAAAGCCCAAAGGTTCGATTTTAGATGCCTCCCCAACTTCCAGCCCTGAAGAGCGGGCTCAGTTTGAGTGTCCTGAGGTGGTCCGCCAGTGTTTTAGACAGGACAGTGGCATTAAAGTGCAGGTCAGTGTATTCCCAACAGGAGGTGACTGTCTGTCTCCTCACTATCAGTCATTAGATGACCGCAGTGTAATGTTTTGTGTCTTGGCACTTATAATCAAAGAGCCAGTAGAGCAGAAAAGTCTTGCATGGATCCCCTCTGAGATCTCAGAGTTTCAGCTGGCTTGCTTGTGGATGAAGTGGGAATATTTAGGTCCAGTCAGCGTGAAAGTGGAGGTAGTTTTACTCTTCTAAGAGTCAAAGACCGCTACATGCTCCATCGATCTGCTGAACTGGATCTGATGACGTTGAATAGCCTCACAGGAAAAAGACCATGATCTCTAGACACGTGTATCAGTCAGACCTGACTTTTTATTAAAGAATGCAATTCAGCGTGAACAGATTAAACTAAACAGAATAAAATGAAGAGAATTACATTGTTTATTAATCTCTATTATTATGTAAATTTTGATGACTGGTGTACATTCAATTATAATATTTTCCTGATGTGTTTTAAGAAGATTTCTAGTTATACTCAAATCCATTTCAATCATTATTATCCATTACTACATGCTTTTACTTTGGGTAAAAAGAACAAAAGATCTGACAGGTCCAGTATTGTGTGTGTGTGTGTGTGTGTGTGTGTGTGTGTGTGTGTGTGTGTGTGTGTGTGTGTGTGGATAAGCTCAAGTAGAAGTTCATTACATTAAATAAGTTACAATTAATTATCTATTTAATTTTAAGAAACTCTGAGGACTTTACAGAGAATCAAATGGTTTTTATTTCATTGTGTCTTTTTTCAAAGCACTGACTTTGCCAGATCTATAGTCAGCATCCTGGGGTGTACAGTGTCTCACCTACAGTTAAAGAGATTCTGGTTGTGCTGTGGGATTTGACTGTCTCGCTGGTCGTGCCTGTACATTAATGTCAGTGCAGTTTAAGGAGAGAAGATTCCTTTAATAAGCAGCTGAACTCTTTAAGAATTCATTGCCATTAAGAATGAGGGTTCACAATTTATTTGATGGGCCAGACTGAAACCTTAATTTTGCCAGTTCTGGCCCGTGGGACATGTTTTGAAACTCCCTGTTCTAAACTGTACACAGATCAGGACAGTTTAGAAGTTTAAATGAAATTGATTTATATATGTTGGTTTTTATACAGAAAATTGATGATGAAAACAATTTTCAGAACATTTTAATAGTGATGTATAAATGACAATGTTTATAGGACATTATGGCATTACCTTACATATGCACTACAACATAACCAGAGATTTTTTTTTCAGGATAATAAAAGCCTGTTGTTACGTGGGGCTTGAGTCATTCTCACCATACAGAAAAGGGTTGCTGAACGTGGCTCATATTCCTGAGAACGAGCAGATGGCGCGAGCTATGTTTTTTTTTTTTTTATGTATGTTAAAACGTGTGTATTATATTATGGTTCTAGAATGATTCTGAGTGTTCAGTGATATTAAACAAAAACAGTTTATTCTTATGCTGAGCTGAACATTTAAGGAGTATGCACTGATCAACATTAACGCACTCAGAATCTGTTTTCTATATTAGCCATAGCTCTATATTATATAATTAGTACATGTTACATTATCTATTATATATTACATTATTTCTCTGTTCTGTTGTTTTGTTCTGTTATTTGTTTATTTGATTGTACTGAGCAGGTCAACTCGAGTAGGATGGGTTTCTCTGACTGAGTCTTGGTTCCTTCCAAGGTTTCTCTTAAATGGAGTTTTTCCTTGCCACTGTGTCACTATAAATATTGGCATCTCTGTGGTGCTGCTCTTAAGAGGCGAGGACCTGTTTTTCCCTGTAAAACTGCTTTGTGACAACTTTTGTTGTATTGAATTGAATATGTTGGTTTTATACAACAGGGCTTGGCCTAACTTTTTTTATTATTACAGTACATCCGGAAAGTATTCACAGCGCATCACTTTTTCCACATTTTGTTACGTTACAGCCTTATTTCAAATTGTATTAAATTAATCTCTTTCCTCAAAATTCTACACAAAATACCCCATTATGACAATGTGAAAAAAGTTTTCTTGAGAGCTTTGAAAATTTATTAAAATCAAAAATCATATTTACATAAGTATTTGCTTAATTTTGACGGCCGACCAGCTCTAGGAAGAGTCCTGTGGTTCCAAACTTCTTCCATTTACGAATGATGGAGGCCACTGTGCTCATTGGGACCTCCAAAGCAGCAGAATTTTTTTCTGTATCCTTCCCCAGATTTGTGCCAGGTGTAATAAGGAATAAGGCTGTAACATTACAAAATGTGAAAAAAGTGAAGCGCTGTGAATACTTTCCGGATGCACTGTAAATTAATGATTGTTGTCTAAATCAGTGCAGATAACATTGACAACTCTCTTAAGAAGTCTTGTATTATATATTATAGATAAATAAATGATGAATTACAATGATAAATGATGAATGACTAAGGCAATTGCTCTTCAAAAAGAAAGAAATTAATATCAATTGAAGAGTGAAGTCAAGCTAGACAAGGTTAGTCTGTTGCAAGTAGCACTGCTGGAAACGTGCTGGTGAAACAGCAAATACATTCTTCTCTCTGAAACTTTACTGTGGATGTCTTACAAATAATGCAATGCAATATCCAAACCACTTCTACAGGCTCCTGGCAGTGAGAAGTCTGCAGCTGTAGGCAGTACGTCCAGGAGATGGCACAGGTACACTGAACAAGAGCTGTGGCTGGATAAGGCCTCTGTGTGTCTCAGTCTGGGTCTGTACCAGCCTGCTAGAAGCTTGCTGGCTGAGACTCACCTGGTGGCCAAGGTGAGAGCAGACACACACACACAGCTGTCCTGAATTTGTTTTATCCAGCAGCACACAGAGCGTGCCAGCTGGCTGTTGGTTTTCTCTGCATCTGTGATTCATTCATAACATGCTTCTCCTGAAATTGCTCTTTGTATGTCCAGGAACTTGGAGACCAAACTTCACTGGCTAAGAGTTATCACCTTTTGGCTGTTCTGGCCAGTCTGGAGCAGCAGCATGGTCAGGCCCTAGCTTTACTGGATCAAGCTCAGGAGTTTGTCGGGGATGAAGGTTTTTGGTATCACCTCATTTAGAGCGTCTTAAACACAACTGCAGAGCTTGGAGGCGAAGATATGTACACACAGGTTTGCTTGCTTTATTTAGATTTAGGTCAAATAATTGTTCAGTAAATAATAATCAGTAAATTCTTTTTGATGCTTGGAGCTTGCTCATTTGCATCAAAGAAGAGAAACAGCGGCACCTACTCGATGCCCTCTCATTTATGCAGCAGACTGTATCTCTGCAGGAGGAAGTGCTTTCCAGCTGCCTCAGGCTTCTCCCATCTCATGAGGTATCTTGTCCATACTGTAAACACACATACACACTGTAGGTTAAGTAAAGTCAGACTTGCTGTGCACAGTATATTAATATAATGTCATTTATATAGGGCCCTTATAACATTTAGTCTTTTACACCATAAGGTGATTATTTTTCCCTCTTCCTTGAAAATACACGCCACCTGGATTTAAGTAAATTATGTGGTATTGCTGCAGTTGGTCAGGTCTGGGTTCAACAACAGTACGTGCTGAAACAATGAGGTCAGCTGACTTCTTGAATATACTGATTGAGCAGGTTATTCCATCAATAGATTTTTTCTTCCCTGTTGGCACGGGAATATTCCAAGATGACAATGCCGGGATTAATGGGGCTGCAATTGTGAAGGAGTGCTTCAGGGAGCATAAATTCGTAATTTTCTTACATGGATTGGCCACCATAACCCCATTAACCCCATTGAAAATCTTTGTGATGTGCAGGAGAGCGCTTTTTGGCCAGGCAGTGTAAAAACAGACTCAATGTTTTCTGATGACAGCTACAAGTATAAAGCAGCTTCTAATGACACCTACAATTGTTTTATTTATCTCCAAGTATTCCAAAAGTGATTAAAAGGGATATTGAATCTCCTTAAATTTGTATATAGATTTGTTCAGGTGGTAAACCTGAAAAAATAACCTGAAACACAATATAACATACTGTTGGTAAACACATTTGGGATGATATTAGAAAGTAATTTTTGAGTATTTGAACTTTACTTTTTCTGTAAGTGGATGTCAATGGCATGTAATTTTTGGAGTGTTAAATTTCAGATCCACAATCACAGCACGGTGAAAGGAGCTGACTGTGATAGTGACTTCTGCTCCGTTCAGACACGTTCACAATTTCATTTAGAACAAAAACTCTAAACACATTCAGCTGGTCTTTAACATGGTTAGACTAACTAATCCACATTAAGAACAAGTGAAATTAGGCAGCTCTGTAATCTTTTATATAAATTATCTAAAAGGAATCTAAAAAGTCTTAATCTTGTACACATTACATAATATTCATCATTCATTTATTTAGTTACATATTTTGCTACATTATCCTGTCTAAGATGAAGAGCTATAGATCTGGTTCTACAGCAGATGGTGCTGATTTCCCATCTAATGCAATAAATGTGGACCCCACTACAGTTTCCAGGCTGGTAACATTGTGACATGATTTAATATCTGTTAGAATCTGTGTGTATTTTACTCAAAAAAACTTTAGACATACTCTGTACTGTAGCAATGAGTGAAATCTGTCTTTAATAAGTGTAACAACCTGTTAGTTACTCTGCATTTAAACATAGTGTAAGACAAACTGGAGGAAAAGTAAATGTATAAACTGTAAAACTGTTATTCAGTGGACCACACGTTTCTCTTTTTAGGGTTTAAGCTGATTGCCCAAATGTGAGATTCTCAAAAGATTGCTTGTATTTGTTCATTGGCTCTCTTTCTCTCTACTCCTACCTTGCTTCCTCTGTTGAATCATTCATGACCTGCAGGTATTGTTGTAACCCACTTTTCTGGCAAGGATTCCTTCCTCTCTCTCACTTTTTTTTCTGTCCCTCTCTTTCGTTCTCATATTCTCTTTCACACTCGATCTTTCACTTTTGCCTTCTCTCTTACTTACTTTCTGTCACACACTCTCTTGGTCACTCTCCCTCTTGCAATCTCACACTCTTGTGCTTGTACATATTCACTCTCACTCTTAGGTTTGAAGAACTCATCACACTGAATGGTGTTGCCTGTTTACTGATGTATCTTATCCTGTATCTCCTTTCAGATCTAGGTGCTCATGCTAATGTTTCTGTCTGTCTGTGTGTCAGAGTGGGCAGTATAATCTGCCAGCAGTGTGTGTGGACTATAGGTTGACTCTGGTAGACCTGATTCTGCTGATGCTGGAGATGCAGTGTGAAGAAGAAAAATTTAAATCAAGAATCCGTAGTAGTAGTCATGTACTTTATGGAGGAACATTACAGTCACATGATGTGCCAGGTTGCGTGTGTGTAGTTGGCTTCATATGAAATGAAGCCATGGTTCAGTACTCTAAGACTGTTTAATCCTACTGCTTTTCTACAGATGAGTATGTAGAACCAAAAATGGCCCTAGAATGGGAAAGTTCGTGATCAAACTTGGCTTGGAAAAGTGGTTGCTAAGTTAAGTATTAATAGACAGTTGCTATCTAAATTAGTTGGTAAGGTTTTCACAGATAGTTGCTACTGTAGGTTGTATGGTAATTTTGGTGTGAAGTGTGTGGGGTGGGCTGTGTTTAGTGTGCAGTATATGGCATGTTAGGTGGTTGCTATGGTGTCTGGTGGTTGCTAAACAGTTGCTAGGTGGTTGGTAAGCTGTTGCTATGGTATCTGTGGTGGTTGCTAAGGTGTTGCTTAGCAGTTGCTAGGTGGTTCCTAAGGTGTTGCTTGGTGGTTGCTATGGTGTCTGTGGTGGTTGCTAAGGTGTTGCTAAGCAGTTGTTAGGTGGTTGCTAAGGTGTGACTAGGTGGTTGCTAGAGTGTTGTTATGGTGTTCGTGGTGGTTGCTAAGCAGTTGTTAGGTGGTTGCTATGGTGTTCGTGTTGGTTGTCAATGTGTTGCTAGGCAGTTGCTAGGTGGTTACTAAGGTGTTCGTAGGTGGTTGCTAAGGTGTTGCTATGGTATCTGTGGTGGTTGCTAAGATGTTGCTAGGCAGTTGTTAGGTGGTTACTAAGGTGTTGCTAGGTGGTTGCTAAGCTGTTGCTATGGTATCTGTGGTGGTTGCTAAGATGTTGCTAGGCAGTTGTTAGGTGGTTACTATGCCGTTGCTGGGTGTTAAAGTTATTACTTTGTATTTGTCATCACCTCCCGTACCCGCGCCCCCGCCTCGCGCTGCATCCCTCCGGCCTTTATAGTACACTGCACGACCTCTGGTACACTGCAGTTCACTATAATACACTATAGTACAGTGTGGTACACGATAGTTCACTAAAGAGCATGGAGCGGTGTGAGCGCGGCAGATACAAACGCTGATTGTGAGAGTGAGAGCGATTAAAATCTAATCTTTGGTAACAACTCGCATTGTTTGAGCACACTGATTACTCCACCTCATTTCTGTTTGTCTACTGTGTGGACAGGTTAGATGGGCACCCTACATATACACACACGCAGGAGCACATTTGTTTAGACACACTAGGTTAGGGGCGGGTGCTATTTTTGTATTTTGGTTAGTTTAGTGTTTTTGGTTAGGCAGTTTAGTTTG